>NC_050581.1:202998959-203312800 GCF_011100635.1 Trichosurus vulpecula | reverse complement strand
TCCCCCTGGGTGCCCCTGCTGTAGGCAGAGAGAGCACTTCTCCATTATTCAGTAGAAGCCCCAAGGAGCGGAAGATGACTTTGGGGTGGGCAGCTGCCCTGCCACAGAATATGCCCCCCTCCCTGGGGATGTGGGACATGAGAAGCTGCTTGTCCATATGTGAACTGCTGTTTTTGTGTTGGGAGATGGGATGGACTAGAAACCCGACTGAAAATCTGGCCCCGTGGGTTGGTATGAGATCAGCCTTGGAGCAGAGGCTAAACAAGGCCAGGAAACTGGCTGGATTAATGCTTGTTAATTGGAAAGAACATAAGATAAAAGCTGCATTTAGAGACAGGGCAGGGCAAAGACTTCTCATTACCATTTATCTGGAGATGTCTGTGCCTGCTTTTCCCTGCCCAGGATGGATGAGAAGAGACTGGACTGCTGGCCATTGCGCTGATTCAGAAGCCACTGGCCTTGAAGCTGAGTTCATCCTGGTCGGAGGGCTTGGGTCACTGGCCTGGATGGCCAGAGGGCTGGAAGCCCAGCTCTTTACTGTAAACAGCCTTAGGATTTTCCCGGCTGGATCCTTGGGTCCTAGGGGTTCTAGGAGGCAACACTGATTGCTATAGTTCTCTGCTCTCAACCTTGGAGTCCTATGCGATTTAGGAATGAAAGGATGGCTTGTGTCAGAGGTGGCCCAGCTCCCTGTGCTGAGGAAAAGGGAACCAGGTCAGCCATGAGCCCAAGAAAAGCCCCAGATCTCACTCCTGCTCTGAGGCTGCACTTTAAGAGCCATGAACTTGGAGATGAGGGGAAAGGTCATTGATGCTGTGGCTACTCTTAGAAGGGGGTAGAACTGTGATGCCCATAGTGGGAGCCGTTGGGCCCAAGCAGGCTGTGTTGGGAGGAGGAGGGGAACAACCCTGTGGCTTTCCAGCAGCGAATCCTCTGGACAGAAGCTCTTGTGAGACACAACCAGATTAAAAACAGGCCAAACAAAAGACCTCCCCCAAATCCTGGTAAGCAGAGTTCTCTGGGTTTGGATGTGCCTGTGAGCAATGTCCCTGAATGGATTCTACCAGTCCAGACCTGCCTGAAGGGAAGCCGAGCAAGGCTCCCTGGGGGCCCATGACCCTGCTTGGCTCTTTGGGGCCTGTGATTTGGACATCTTTGCCCTATGAGCCACTTTCCTCAAGGCATGCTTACACCTTCCCTGCAGTGTGTTGAAATGCACCTGTACTAAACGCCCACTACTTCAAGGCTTGTCTGGTCCTCCTGCTGAACATCTATGGCCCCAAATCCCCTGACAGGGGCT
The DNA here is from genome assembly GCF_011100635.1 of Trichosurus vulpecula. NCBI lineage: Eukaryota > Metazoa > Chordata > Mammalia > Diprotodontia > Phalangeridae > Trichosurus > Trichosurus vulpecula. Next base: position 203,311,500 of record NC_050581.1, on the reverse strand, counting down.
GGGATAGGGAAATAGAGGACCCCACAGGGCCTGGACTATGGCAAGGGCTTCATGGATGGTTGTTGAATTTAAATGAGGAGATATGGGGGGAGGTAAGAAAGGCCCCTGAAATGACTCTTCTGTTTTTACCTCCATCCCCGGTCAACAGTGAAGTTTGGAGTCAGGCATTTAGAGTAAGAATAACTGCTCACATTTCTGGAACACTTTTAAGGTTTGTCAGGCTCTTTAGATGTATTATCTCACTGAACTATTGGGCTGTCCATTTTAAAGATGAAAGAAAGAGAAAGATGAGAGGGCGAAAGAGAGTTTACAAGTTGCCCAGTCAAAGAGCTGGTGGTATCTAGGGCTGGACCGGACCCTGGGTTTTACTGCCCAAGCCCATGTTGCCCCTTGGCTGCCTCCAGTCCAGAAGATCAGGCTTCTTGGGAGCATGTGGCACATCAGCCAGCTGCCTGGCCTCCCTTGGGTGTGGCAGCGAGGTCCTCTGAGGCTCCTCTCACCTTGGGGCAGGGGGCTGTTCATCAGGTATCCTTTGCTCTCATGAAGTCATGGCCGTCTCCTTTTCTGGGCAGGTATCTTTGAGAATAGTCACTCCCCTTTTCTCCAGTGTGCTTCTCTGTCACCCCACAGCCTGTGGAAGATCTCACAAGCCTAATTCCGTGGAGACCATGGTATTTGATGACTCGAGGCCACCACTGTCTCCAGAAGATACTATTTCTAAAATAATGACCTTTTGCTTCTGTTAGAAGCTTGGGATCATAAAAAGGGTGGGCCATTTGCCCAGGGGAGGTCCACTCTGTTCTCCTCTTCCTATTCAGTCCAGGACCCAGTTTTTGTCCACCCACTGTGTCCAGGTCATGAGAACTGGTCATCTGGCTTTGAGGGGTTGCCCACTCAGCAGTGCATTGTAATCTAGACAATAGACATTCTTCACCCACTTGTAGAGATAGCTAGGTCAAATATTTCTAGGTGATCACGGGCTTCGTGGGGGGAGGGGAGGGGGAAGGGGAGATGGGATCGAGCTGCAATATTCCACAGCTTAATGTCAGCAGCACAATGTCATCCACAAGCAGGAGCATTAGGAGCTTGTCCCCGTGTCTTGGTCTCTGGGCTAGACCCACATGAATGAGGTATACCAGCAGGCCATTCCCATTCCTAACTCAAAAGCAGGTTGCAGGGGGGTGGTTGCCTATGGCTTGGGAGAAAATATTGTTATTCTTGTCTTGGCATAAGAAACCAAATGTCGATGGTAGAGTGCTAATGACCAGTTTGTGGATGTCCAGGCTCTGTTTTTTCTGTTCTCTTTTTAAGATTTCCTGACCCATCAGGCGTCCCACCCAGACAACGGAGAAAAGAAAGCTGTTGTTTCTGCTACTTGTTAGCTACCATGGGGAATAGGCTGGTGAAAGGAGATGGTGACATAAATGGCCAAGGTAGGTTTATTGTTATTTCGGTATGTGTGAGTGCACCCTGCTTTCTTCCTTCTTGGCATCTCATTGTGGCACGGACATGATCCAGGGTCCTCGAAGGCTATGGCAGTGAACCTTGGTTCTTGAAGGTCCCATGAGCCAGAAAGGCCTCCTGGGTGGGTACAGCAAGGGATGACATGTCTGCCGTGTCTGAGAGGCTCATGAAGCATGGCCACTAGGCCATGGTGCCTCCTGAGGGTGTGGAAGGCCTGTGAGTGGTACAGAGGATAGAAAACCCCTCAGTACCTGAAGCTGTTATAAGCAAAAGTGTTTCAAGTGACCCTGTGACACAGGATGATGAAGACAGATAAGGGAGGCTTGTTATATGCTCCTGAAGAAAGAACAAACAGAAACACCAAATAAGACAAACATCCAAAAACAAAGCACAAAAGAAAATGAAAAACAACCAGCATTTTAGACTGAACAGAGCAAAGCAGAGTGATGATACAATTAGAAATTTTGGCAGGGAACTGGACCAGCTAAAGGATTAGGAGAGGGAGATGGAAATGCATACATGAGACAGGAGGCTCTGAGACACCCGCCCATAGGCGGTCTCTTAAGGGACAGCCCTGTGAGGCTCCACATGAGTTGGCCTGTGCTTGGTAGAGAGACTTCTAAGGGAGAGACTTCAGAGTTGGAGAAATGGTGAGGGAGGGGAAGAGAAGCCTCCACTTTGAGTAACAGGTGGAAGACCTCATAGACAGAACTATGTGGGCAAAAGCAGGCACCCCACCTGTCCCTTGATTTCCAGAGACTAAGGGAGGGACTTCTCAGGGGAGATTGTTTTCTCTTTGGTTGAGCTAAGATTTCTTCTCCCTCCTAAGATGCAGGGCCCCTGTATTCTTGTGTATTCTATCACTTAACTCAATATATGCCTTCCCTGATTATCCTTCTATTGCTATCTGATAACTATGTTTGCTTCCATCTATAATGGTGGGAAGGGAGTTAAGCCTTTACCCTCCCAATTTGGGGTGGGAATATCTCCCACCTGGAGTCACAAGGGAAAGTTGCCTTTACTCTAAAACCTCAAAAAGAGTATCACCCTCTTGCTCCATTCTCCATCTGCTAGGGGATAGTCATACCCATCCTCTTGAAGGAGGGCTCACTCAGTCAAGGCTGTCTACCTACTCTCCACAAAGATGGAAACTGTGATCTCCCTAGAGCTGTGGGGTGGGGCACTCCAGATCTTATCTATTTATGATATACTTCCATCCTGGTTCAACCTGAGATGAAAATGAAAGAAAAGTTTGAAGGTGAAGAATTATAAAATGAAATTAAATAATTAAGAGAAAGAAACAAACAAAAATAATTAAAAAGAAATAATTAAGAAAATTAGAGAAAACCATGGACAAGAGTTGTTGTTTTTTTTTTAAGCTCAGACAGAGTAGCACAAAGGCACCAAGATGGTGAACACAGTAGGGCTCAGGAGCTTCAGGTAGGGCAGCACAGCTGGATTGAAAAGCACATGGAGCTACAGCCTCTCCACTGGAAGGGACCATGGTTACTGTGGAAATGCATCCTCGCCAACATGGTAGCAAAAGGTGAGAGAGACCAGGAGTTTGGAGGGTTGAGCATGGGGACTGAAGCTGGCTCTGAAGGGGTTGAGGGCCTATCCACACAAATATAGAAACCTCCAAAGTGGCCAAGGTGAAAAACAAAGCTTTGCTGGAGGCCAGATCACAGCAGACCATCTTGAGCTTCTTCCCCCACAATGAACAAGAATTAAATGATTAAAAACTAAGGAAAAGGCAGACTTTTGAGGATAAAATCAGGAAGAACAGAAGGGTGATCAGTAACTGGATACCATATGCCCAATGGGAAGAGAGGCCAAGAGAAGTTCAGAAGGCCCCTTCCACATGGGAGTACACCTTAGATGTCAACTGTAGAAATAACATCTCTGGTTATACTATGCAGAAATGGAAACGAAGAATCATCAAGTTAATTATGCCTGAAATGTCTGGGATCAGCCATCACAACTCATCCCTGGGTCAGCCATTTTGGGTACAGATACACTTAGGTGGAGGAGATGCTGTGAAATACTGCTGGAGGCAGACAAGTGTTTGAAGGCGGGATGGAACGGCAGCCTGAGGAGCAAGCCTGAACTGCTGTGTCAACTTTGAACTGATATAAAGAGGTGGATTGGGCATGTTGCAATTATGAAAGATTTGTCCTTGTATGCCCTAATGCTAAGAACTGGATCAAACAGTCTCACTTTGAAGAAAACCACGGCTACTTTGCTCATACAAGGAAAGGATATGAAAGATGTGGAATTCTTTGGAGATGAGCATGTGGATGCACATCTCCGTGTGGCCTTTGTAGAGTCTGAAGAAAATCAGAAAGTATTTGAAAAGGCACGAGTGATCTACAAATATGTCCTGGGCAAGATTTCAAAGCAGGAAACCCAAGAAATCTTTGAGAATTACACAATCTTATAAAACAATTTGGGGATAGTCAAAGTATTGAAGACATCTTGGTGAACAAATGGAGATTCCAGTATGAAGAGGAGACGAAGGCTAATCCACACAATTATGACGCCTGGTTTGATTATTTGCAATTGGTGGAAATTAATACAGAACCAAACACTATGAAAAAGGTGTACGAAGGAGACATTGCCAAGGTGCCGCTGACCCAAGAAAAGAGGCGCTGGAAGTGGCATATGTACCTCTTGATCGACTATGCTCTTTATGAAGAGTTGGAGGCAGGGGATCCCGGGAGGGCCAGACAGGAATAACAAGCCTGTTTGAAACTGATTCCTCACAAAACTTTCACATTTGCCAAACTATAGCTACCATGTACCCTGTCTGAAGTAAGAAAGAAAAATCTACCATTTGCCAGAAGACCTTTGGAAATTTCTATTGGCAAGCATCCCAAAAGCAAATTGTTTCGAATTGAATTAGAGTGGCAGCTTCAAGAATTTGACCTGTGCCAGGAACTTTATGAAAATTTCCTGGAATTTGCAGCAGAAAATTGCACATCATGGATCAAATTTGCCAAGTTAGAGACAATTCTTGGAGATGCTGAGAGAGCCTGGGCAGTGTATGAGTTAGCTATTGGCTAGCCATGCTGAGACATGCCAGGGGTGCTTTGGAAATCCTACATCGATTCCAAAATTTAAAAAAAAGTATCTTAAAAAAAAAACAAGAAGTCTTTACTGGAGATTGCTCCCGCAAACACCACATGTTAAGGTATGGATCAATTTTTCCCAATTTGAGCTGTCTGCAGGAAATGAAGAAAGTTTAACTTAAGACAGACAAATTTATGAAGAAGCCAACAAAACTATGAGAAACTGTGGAGAAAAGGAAGAAAGACTTGTGTTACTAAAATCTTGATGAAACTTTGAAGATGAATTTGGAACAGAATCTCTTAAGGAGAGAGTGGACAACCTCACACCAGGAAAAGCTAAGAAGAAAAGTCCAGGCAGAAGATGGATCAGATGCTGGCCAGGAAGAAGACTGTGATCACATTGTCCCAGAAGACGCTGCAAACCAGCTGAACCTCAACCTGCTGGCTATGGTCAAACTTTGGAAGAAACAGCAGCAAAAAAGCAGTGCTGCAGGGCAAGACCTGGAGGAGAGGGAATGTTGACTTTTTCCATGCTGTTGCATTTTGGTTATTTTTATAAATTCCTACTCTGCAATTATTGTGACTCAGGAAAATTTTGTGCAATATTTTTTTATCAGTGGTGATGATGGGGTGCTTGGGTGCCTGTGTCTGGACCCCAATTCCAAAACCACATCCAGTTCTAAAATCACATCTCTCCCTAGCTTCAAAGCATTGGCCTTAGCAATTTCTCTCTAGTTCAAGGGCAGCATGCCTTAGCAAAACACTTATCTCTCCTCCTGATATTGTGGCCAGCTGCACATATAGAATTTATTGGTCCGACTCCTTGTGTATTGCTAATTGGCTGTGCACTGGGACATAACAATATTTAGTACTTACTGACCTTACTGATAGGTACCCTAGATGTAGTCAAATGTATACTCCCTTACATACATCTTGTCTAACAAAACATTTTATGGAAGCCACCTGGATGTTTCCAATCAGCCCTGACTGTTAGTTGACTTAATGATGTTTCATAGTCAAAACCACACCTCCAGGTTGCCCCACCTTGGGCTATTTTCCAATGAACTCTGGGTAAGATACCTGTGCAGTAGATACAAAAAGTGCATGTTCCTTTAAGAACTGACCACCCCTTAACCACTCCCTAATCCCACCCCCAAACACCTAATTGACATGTTTCACTCCCAAATTTCATATTAAAAATTTCCCTGCACCCCTGTAAAGTTGCAGGTTCCTTAAAAACTCTTGCCTGCTGTAAAGCATAATAAATTTTTGCCACCTTGACTTAAAGAATGCTTCAGATTGTGAATTCATTCCAGATGGCCCCGACCCTTTCCAAGACTTGGGTCCTTGAGGGGCACACCCCCTCAACGACCTCATCTGGGAACTCCAGTCTTGGGGTTCCTGGACCTCGTCTTTCCCAACCCTCAACATTTCACCTTATATCTTTGCCTAACTTTGCCTCTAAAATACTGTTGAATTAGCATTTAGAAGGTTGTAAATGAAGGACATAAAATTTCTTTATTAAAAAATAAAAAATCTCATTGGATTTGATCTGAGGAGGGAATAACATACACACTCATTTGGGTATCTTACTCCACAGGAAAGGAGGAAGGAGATAAAAAAAGGGGAGGTGATAGAAGGGAGGGCAGATAGGGGAGGAGGTAATCAAAAGCAAGCACTTTTGAAAAGGGACAGAGTTGAGGGAGAAAATTGAATAAAGGGGGATAGGATAGGAAGGAGCAAAATATAGTTAGTCTTTCACAACATGAGTATTGTGGAAGGGTTTTGCATAATCATACACATGTGGCCTATGTTGAATTGCTTACCTTCTTAGGGAGGGTGGGGGGGGGGAAGAGGGGAGAGAATTTGGAACTTAAAGTTTTAAAAGCAGATGTTCAAAAAAAGTTTTTTTCATGCAACTAGGAAATAAGATATACAGGCAATGGGGCATAGAAATCCATCTTGCCCTACAAGAAAGTAAGGGAAAAGGGGTTGGAGGGGGAGTGGGGTGACAGAAGACTGGGGAATGGGGCAATCAGAATATATGCCATCTTGAAGTGGAAGGAAGGTTGAAATGAGCAGAAAATTTGTAATTCAAACTCTTGTGGAAATCAATGCTGATAACTAAAAATATTAAATAAATAAATAATAAAATGAAATTAATTATAGGCAACAAAATAAATAAAAAACTCAGGTGTATACAACAGCAGAATGATTAACACACAAAATGGAATTGTAGACAATGCAGAGAAACTGGAAGTACAGCCTATCCATCTCACCAATGCCTTACCCCTAACCCCTACCCTTTCCTTTACTTTCCTCCCCCACCCCCAAATCACTTAATTATCAAAACAGACCCAAGTGACAGAGCTGGAGGATAGGTCAGGGTGCATTAATCTCAAAATTAATGAAATTCCAGATTAACAAGAGTAGATTACAGGAAATTGTGTGTGTGTGTGTGTGTGTGTGTGTGTGTGTGTGTGTGTGTATACTTGGTGAAAACACAAATACACACAATGAATCGAATAGAATCTATAGGACAGTAAAACAGAAAGGAAATTACAAACCAATTCCCTAATGAATATTGATGCAAAAATGTAGATAAAATGCTAATAAGGAGCTTACAGCAACTTATCACCGTACATTATGGCCAGAATTTATTCTAGGAATGCATGGCTGGTTCAACATCAGGAAAACTATCAGCATAATTGATCATACCAATAACAAAACCAACAGAAATCATATGATTATTCAGTTATTATTCTGTTATTCAACAGATGCAGAAAAAGCTTTTGTCAAAATATAGCACCCATTCCTAGTAAAAACACTAGAGAGAATAGGAATAAATGGAGCTTTTCTTAAAACACTAGTTATCTCTCTAAAACCATCAGCAAGCATTATCTGTGATGGAGATAAGCTAGAAGCCTTCTCAATAAGGATTAGGAGTGAAGCCAGGATGCCCATTATCACCACCATTATTCAATATTGTGCTAGAAATGTTAGCTTTAGCAATAAGAGAAGAAAAAGAAATTGAAGGAATCAGGATAAGCAATGAGGAAACAAAACTATCACTGTCTGCAGATCACATGATGATATACTTGGAGAATCTCAGAGAATCAACTAAAAAACTTCTTTAAATAATTAACAACTAAAGCAAAGTCACAGGATATAAAATAAACCCACATAAACCATCAGCATTTCTATACATAACCAGCAAAGTCCAGCAGAAAGAAATAGAAAGAGAAATTCCATTTAAAATAACCGTAGATACTGCAAAATACTTGGGAGTGTATCTTTCCAGACAAACACAGGAACTATATAAACACAATTACAAAACACTTCACACAAATAACATCAGATCTAAACAATTTGGAAAATACCATTTGTTCATGGATAGGCTGAGCCAAAATATTAAAAATGACAATTTTACCAAAATTAATTTACTTATTCATTGCCATATCAATCAAACCACCAAAGAATTATTTTATAGAGTTAGAAAAAATCACGACAAAATTCATCTGGAAGAACAAAAGGCCAAGAATATCAAGGGAATTAATGAAAAAAATGCAAAGGAAGGTGGACTAGTTGTACCAGATTTTAAACTATATTGTAAAGCAATATAGACCCAAGTTTCTGGGAAAAGAAGTTACTATTTGACAAAAACTGCTGGGAAAACTGGAAAATAGTATGGCAGAAACTATATATAGTCCAACATCTTACCCTGCATACCAAGATAAGGTCAAAATGGGTACATAATTTAGACATAAAGGGTAATACCATGAGCAAATTAGGAGAGCAAGTAGTTTATCTGTCAGATCTATGAAAAAGGGAAGAATTTATGAACAAACAAGAGGTAGAGAGTATTACAAAATATAAAATGGATAATTTTGATTGTCTTAAAAAGGTTTTGCACAAACAAAATCAATGTAACCAAAATTAGAAGGAAAGCAAAAAGATGGGAAACACTTTTTTACAGCAAATGTTTCTGTTAAAGAAGTCATTTCTTGGGGGTGGAACCAAGATGGCAGCTGGAAAGCAGGGACTTGCATGCTCTCCCCCCCAGGTCCCTCCAAACACCTATAAAAATGGCTCTGAACAAATTCTAGAACTTAAGAACCCACAAAATAGCAGAGGGAAGCAGGGGTCCAACCTAGGACTGCCTGGATGGCCATGGGGTAAGGTCTATCACACACTGAGCTGGGAGTGGAGCAGAGCAGACCCCAGAGTGGGCTGTGCCTGGACCAAACAGACTGGAAACTGGGTAGAACAGGCCCTAGTGTCCTGAGTCAGTGAGCTGTGGCAGCTACCAGACTTCTCAACCCACAAACACCAAAGACAACAGAGAAGGTTGGTGGGAAAAGCTGCGGGGGACAGAGTGAAGGAGTTCTCAGTTCGGCCACCTCCCAGGAGGCAGCAGAGGTGGTGCAGCTACAGAATTACAGCTGCAGTTGCTTCCAGCCCCAGGTCCACCTGGTGGGAGGAATTAAGAGCAGGAGTGCAGAGCCTGCTTAAGATATGAGTCAGGTCCGGTTTGGAGGTTCTTGGGGGAGGAGAAGCACTGTTGTGGCAGAGCTTGCTGTGAGAAATAGCTCTGAAAACAACAGCGCATCCCTGAAAGCATGGAACAAAGTACTCTATACTCTACAAGTAGTCATACCTTGACGAAAAACTCAAAGGTCAAGTAGTTGGCTGGGAACATGGCCAGACAGCAAAAACAGGCTCAGATTCAGACTCAGACTTTGGAATCTTTCTTTGGTGACAAAGAAGACCAAAACATACAGCCAGAAGAAGTCAACAAAGTCAAAGAGCCCACATCAAAAGCCTCCAAGAAAACATGAACTGGTCTCAGGCCATGGAAGAGCTCAAAAAGGATTTGGAAAAGCAAGTTAGAGAAGTAGAGGAAAAATTGGGAAGAGAAATGAGAAGGATGTGAGAAAACCATGAAAAACAAGTCAATGACTTGCTAAAGGAGACCCAAAAAATACTGAAAAAAAACCAACACCTTAAAAAATAGACTAAGTCAAATGGCAAAAGAGCTCCAAAAAGCCAATGAGGAGAAGAATGCCTTGAAAGGCAGAATTAGCCAAATGGAAAAGGAGGTCCAAAAGACCACTGAAGAAAATACTACCTTAAAAATCAGATTGGAGCAAGTGAAAGCTAGTGACTTTATGAGAAATCAAGATATTATAAAACAGAGCCAAAGGAATGAAAAAATGGAAGACAATGTGAAATATCTCATTGGAAAAACCACTGACCTGGAAAATAGATCCAGGAGAGATAATTTAAAAATTATTGGACTACCTGAAGGCCATGATCAAAAAAAGAGCCTAGATACCATCTTTCAGGAAATTATCAAGGAGAACTGCCCTGATATTCTAGAGCCACAGGGCAAAATAGAAATTGAAAGAATCCATCGATCGCCTCCGCAAATAGATCCCAAAAAGAAATCTCCTAGGAATATTGTTGCCAAATTCCAGAGCTCCCAGATCAAGGAGAAAATACTGCAAGCAGCCAGAAAGAAACAATTTGAATATTGTGGAAACCCAATCAGAATAACCCAAGACCTGGCAGCTTCTACATTAAGAGATCGAAGGGCGTGGAATGCGATATTCCGGAGGTCAATGGAGCTAGGATTAAAACCTAGAATCACCTACCCAGCAAAACTGAGTATCATGTTCCAAGGCAAAATATGGACTTTCAATAAAATGGAGGACTTTCAAGCTTTCTCAGTGAAAAGACCAGAACTGAATAGAAAATTTGACTTTCAAACACAAGAATCAAGAGAAGCATGAAAAGGTAATCAAGAAACGGAAATTGCAAGGGACTTACTAAAGTTGAACTGTTTTGTGTACATTCCTACATGGAAAGATGATGAGTATGATTCATGAGACCTCAGTATTAGGGTAGTTGAAGGGAATATGCATATATATATATGCATATATATATGTTTATGTATATATATAAGTGAATGTGTATGTATGCATGTATCTATGTGTATATGTATGTATGTGTATGTATGTGTATATATATATATATGTAAAAGAAAGAGAGCAGACACAGGGTGAGTTGAGGATGAAGGGAAGATAGCTAAAAGAAATAAAATGAAATTAAGGGATGAGAGAGTAACTTACTGAGAGAGGGAGATAGGGAGAGATAGAATGGGGTGGATTATCTCCCATAAAGGTGGCAAGAGGAAGCAGTTCTAGGAGAGGAGGGGAGTGGGCAGGTGAGGGGGGAATGAGTGAACCTTGCTCTCATCAGATTTGGCCTGAGGGGGAATACCATACATACTCAGTTGGGTATCTTACCCCACAGGAAAGAAGAGGGAGGAAGATAAAAAAAAAAATAAAAGGCAGGGGGATGATGGAGTGGAGGGCAGATGGGGGTGGAGGTAATCAAAACAAACACTTTGGAAAGGGGACAGGGTCAAGGAAGAAAATTCAATAAAGCGGGATGGGTTGGGAAGGAGCAAAATGTAGTTAGCCTTTCACAACATGAATATTGTGGAAGGGTTATACATAATAATACATGTGTGGCCTAGGTTGAATTGCTCAACTTCTTAGGGAGGGTGGGTGGGAAGGGAAGAGGGAAGGGAATTTGGAACTCAAAGTTTTAAAATCAGATGTTCAAAAACAAAAAAAAACTTTTTGTATGCAACTAAAAAATAAGATACACAGGCAATGGGGCGTAGAAATTTATCTTGCCCTACAAGAAAGGAAGGGAAAAGGGGATGAGAGGGGAGGGGGGTGATAGAGGGGAGGGCTGACTGGGGAACAGGGCAACCAGAATATACGCCATCTTGGAGTGGGGGGGGAGGGCAGAAATGGGGAGAAAATTTGTAATTCAAACTGTTGTGAAAATCAATGCTGAAAACCAAATATGTTAAATAAATAAATTGCATTAAAAAAAAAAAAATTATTGGACTACCTGAAAGCCATGATCAAAAAAAAAAGCCTAGATATCATCTTTCAAGAAATTATCAAGGAGAACCACCCTGATATTCTAGAGCCACAGGGCAAAATAGAAGTTGAAAGAATCCATCGATCACCTCCTCAAATAGATCCCCAAAAGAAATCTCCTAGGAATATTGTCGCCAAATTCCAGAGCTCCCAGATCAAGGATAAAATATTGCAAGCAGCAGAAAGAAACAATTTGAGTATTGTGGAAGCACAATCAGAATAATCCAAGATCTAGCAGCTTCTACATTAAGGGATCAAAGGGTTTGGAATATGATATTCCAGAGGTCAATGGAGCTAGGATTAAAACCAAGAATCACCTACCCAGCAAAACTGAGTATCATGCTCTAAGGCAAAACATGGATTTTCAATAAAATGGAAGACTTTCAAGTTTTCTCAGTAAAAGATCAGAGCTGTATAGAAAATTTGACTTTCAAACACAAGAATCAAGAGAAGCATGAAAAGTTAAACAAGAAAGAGAAATCACAAGGGATTTACTAAAGTTGAACTGTTTTGTTTACATTCCTACATGGAAAGATGGTGTGTATGATTCATGAGACCTCAGTATTAGGGTAGCTGAAGGGAATATGCATATATATTTATGTATATGTGTATGTGTATACACATATAGACAGAGGGCACAGGGTGAGTTGCATATGAAAGGATGACATCTAAAAAAATAAAATCAAATTAAGGGATGAGAGAGGAATATATTGAGAGAGGGAGAAAGGGAGAGATAGAATGGGGTAAATTATCTCGCATAAAAGTGGCAAGAAATAGCAGTTCTGTTGGGAGGGAAGATGGGGCAGGTGAGGGGGAATGAATGAATCTTGCTCTCACTGGATTTGACCTGAGGAGGGAAGAACATACACACTCATTTGGGTATCTTACTCCACAGGAAAGAAGGAGGAAGGAGATAAAAAAGGGGGGATGATAGAAGGGAGGGCAGATAGGGGGAGGAGGTAATCAAAAGCAAACACTTTTGAAAAGGGACAGAGTTGAGGGAGAAAATTGAAGAAAGGGGGATAGGATAGGTAGGAGCAAAATATAGATCGTCTTTCACAGCATGAGTATTGTGGAAGGGTTTTGCATAATGGTACATGTATGGCCTATGTTGAATTGCTTCTTAGGGAGGGTGGGTGGGGAGGGAAAAGGCATGAGAATTTGGAACTCAAAGTTTTAAAAGAAGATGTTCAAAAAAAAGTTTTTTTCATGCAACTAGGAAATAAGATATACAGGCAATGGGGCATAGAAATTTATCGTGCCCTAAAAGAAAGTAAGGGAAAAGGGGATGGTGGGGGAGTGGGGTGACAGAAGGGAGGGCTGATGGGGGAACAGGGCAACCAGAATATATGCCATCTTGGAGGGGGGGAGGGTAGAAATGGGGAGAAAATTTGTAATTCAAACTTTTGTGAAAATCAGTGCTGAAAACTAAAATATTAAATAAATTAAATTAAAATATATAAAAATAAAATAAAATAAATAAAAAATTAAAAAAGAACTCATTTCTCAAATATATAGAGAGCTAAGTCAAATTTATAAGAATACAAGTCATTCCTAAGCTGATGAATGGTCAAATGATATGAACAGGAAATTTTCAGATGAAGAAATCAAAGCTATCTATAGTCATATATAAAAATGCTCTAAACCACTATTGATTAGACAAATGCAAGTTAAACAACTCTGAGGCACTAGCTCACACCTATCAGAGTGGTTCATATGACAGAAAAGGAAAATGATAAATGTTGGAATGGATGTGAGAAAATTGGGACACAGTTCCAAATTGCTCTCCAGAATGGTTGGATCAATTCACAACTCCATTAGTGTCCCAATTTTCCCACATCCTCAAAGGGTAATCAAACTGGGCATATCTTTGACCCAGCAAAACCACCGCTAGGTCTATATCCCAAAGAGATTTTTTAAAAAAGGAGAAAAGTACCTACATGTGCAAATATATTTATCTCAGCCCTTTTTGTGGTGGCAAAACACTGGAAATTGAGGGGATGCCCATCAATTGGAGTATGGCTGAGGAAGTTAAGGTATATGAATGTAATGGGATACTTCTGTACTATAAGAAATAATGAGCAAGCAGACTTTAGAAAAACCTGGAAAGACTTGAATGAACTGATGCTAAGTGAAGTGAGAAGAATCAGGAGAAGTGAGTGAGGGTGTCACCAGGATCGCAGAGGGAGGCAAGGGGACCGTGTCATCAGGGGGAGCCAGTAGACAGAAGGACTGGGAGAGGAGGAGATTTAAGGTGAAGGGAAGTTTGTTTTCAACAGCACAAGCACTCCAGAGGGCCGGGTTTGGATGAACCTTCAGGGTGGAAGGATGGAAGAGCAATGAGGAATGAGGAATTGGGTGGTGAGGGGTGTGGAGTGGGGCTTGGTTCAGGGGTTCAGAGTTGCTGGGATGTGGCCGGTATGACCGGGTGGGAATATTCATCATTGAGTGGAGGGAGTGACTTAAAGGAGTTTGGAGCCTGGGCTGGAACAGGTGCAGTATGAGGTGGGAGGCAGCGGGCAGATGGGCAGATGGAGGCTGGGGCCTTTGCTAATCTTTTTCTTTCCAAAGGCTAGAAATGAGACAGCTGGAGATGGACGTCTCATTCCTTTCCCACTCTTCCCTTTCTCTTCCCCCTAGGGATGAGCACAGCAGGGGATAGAAAGCAACTGGATCAGAGGCAGGTCTGGCTCCTCCTCTTGCCCAAAGAGGCTGGACATGGTAGACACCCTGTTCAGGGGGACGTCACCCAGCCTGGACCCTTGACCCCTTCCCTCAGGGACACACTGTACCCAGCAAGAGATGGCAGTGGAAGGCGCCAGCGTCTGCTTGGAGGAAGGCTTGGCTCCTCTTCTCACCCAAGGAGGCCAGAAGGGAAGAGTCTAAATCTTAGGTCGGATGATTATTAGCTGTGTGAGCCAGTCACTTCAACTCTGTCTGCCTCTGTTTTCTCATCATGGAGATAATAATAACACCTATATCACCAGGTTATTGTGAGGATCAGGGGAAATATTTGTGAAGCATTTTTCGCACCTCACAGTTATTATTATAGCTACGAACGGCATATCATAGTGCACAAAATAAAAACAAGAAGGACTCAGGAAACAGGGAAGCTCAAAATGAGAAGATGTGAAAAAAACAAAAAAAAAAACCAAAAAAAATGAGAAGATGTGTCATGGAGTGAGCAGGAGGAAGGATAAAAAAGGAAGGAAGGTGACAGAACATGAGGGGTGCTTGGAAGGGCACCTGGACAGAAAGCACTTTCTTTATTTTTGGCTTATTCACTTGGGTTTGCCTTGTTCAGTGTTAAGAATTTGGATTTTACTCCTTTGTTTTTGTGGTGTTAATGTGATTAAAGACCTTTCCCCCCCCACCCCCCCTTCAATAGGCCTTGAAAGCTTGATCAGGAGAGGCTTGATTGTAGGCAGGCCCACACCTTTACTTACTAGGTGCAAAGCCACAGGCCCACACCCTTTTGCTAATTAGGTCATGAGAGGCGTGAAGCCCTTGGGCCCTAAAAAGAGTATATATAGAGCCAGGAGATAGCCATTGAGGAGTGAGAATTCAGGAGCCAGAAGAGAAGCCAGAATTCAGAATTCAGCCCAAGGAGAAGGAGTAAGAACTCCAAGTCCACAGAGCTGCAGAGAGAGTGCAGAGCAGAGAGTGGGAACCAGGGAGCTGCAGAGACCAGAGGATGAGGGGAGAGAGAATGTAGACAGGCAGACAGTCAGGATTCCTGAGTGTTTATGGGAAGGCTCCAGCAGCAGGGAAGGTTACAGGATGATTTGGGTCTGTGCTATTGTGCTTAAGTTCTTTGCTGTTATGATGAAGTGAACTTACTGGTTTGGGGATGTAATTACTATGTTGAATTGGAGTCATTGGTTTTGGGATTTGATCCTCTGGTGTTTGAATAAATGTTTTATTTCTTCTGCCTTCTATATGGAGAGTCTCTTATATCCTTTGATACAGAACTATACAGGCATAACCACAAACATCATAGGTGTTGTGTTTATTGTCCTAATAATACAGTTTTTTATGTTTATTTTTATTGACAAGTTATGTTTAGGTTTTATAAAATATATTTTAAATCAATAAGCATTTATTAAGTGCCTACTATCTCCCAGGCACTGTGCTGGGGATAAAACAAAAAAGAAAAAAAGAAAAGTCTGCCCTCTAGGAACTTGCATTTTAATAGGAGGATACAATATATCTTGTTGTTCAGTCATTTCTGACTCTTCATAACCCCTTTCGGGGTTTTCTCAGCAAAGACACTGGAGAAGTTTGCTATTTCCTTCTCCAGCTCATTTTATAGCTGAAGAAACTGAGGCAAACAGGGTGAAGTGACTTACCCAGGGTCACACAGCTAGTAAGTATCTGAGGCTAGATTTGAACTCAGGCCTTTCTGACTCCAGGTCGAGCACTCTATCCGATGTACCACTTAGCTGTTCTACAACACATCTAGAGAAGAGGTAAACCAGGGAGGGGCATTTTGGTTTAGAAAGTTACAGGGATGGTGAGTCAGTCAAAACAGGAAACATTTACTAAGTGCCTACTATATGCCAGGCACTGTCCTCAGCACTGGAGATACAAAGAAAGGTAAAATACAGTCCCTGCCCTCAAGAGGCTCA
The DNA here is from genome assembly GCF_011100635.1 of Trichosurus vulpecula. Classification (NCBI taxonomy): domain Eukaryota; kingdom Metazoa; phylum Chordata; class Mammalia; order Diprotodontia; family Phalangeridae; genus Trichosurus; species Trichosurus vulpecula. Next base: position 203,295,381 of record NC_050581.1, on the reverse strand, counting down.
CAGTCTAATGGGGGAGACCATGGCAAAGAGTTATATACAGACGAGCTCTCTACAGGATAAACTAGAAATCCTCCAGTGACTGGAGAGGTCAAGAGAAGAGTAGCAAAGTGTGCTCGATTATGCTTCAAGACCTGGAAAAGGAACAGAAGAAGAGAACCGAGGAATGTCCCTGTCAGCAGATGGCGGGCCAGGAGGGATGGAGTTGAGTGGGACAGACTGGAGTCTTCCTGGCCTCCCTCGGAAGGCCGCCATGCTCAGGGACCCAGGGAATGTCTTCTGGAGATGGTTCTGCTGAAGAATTTGGGGCAATTAGACTGGGGAAGAGAAAGCTCATGGGAGACAGACCTTTCTTCGGGTTCCACAGAGGCTATTCCACGGGAGAGGAGTTGAACTTTTTCTGCTTGATCCCAGAGGGCAGAATCACTAGCAGTGGAGGCTAGGCTGGCCTGCTGTGGTGGGCTCCCTGAGGCAGTGGGCTGCCTGAGGAGTCTTTCCTCCAGAGATCTTTGGGCAGTGACTGAAGGAGAATATGTTGGCTCTTCTGTAGATGGGATGCAGGCGAGGCTTGGCCTGGGTGGTGCCTTCTGAGGTTCCTTCCAGCTCGGTGGCTCAATGATCTCACCAGGCCCCCAGCGCAGAAGCAGACCACAGTAATTGTCCTTTCCATTTTTCATGGACCTTGTTTCTAAAAATGTAAATGACTAAGAGACATCATGAAAAATTCATCATCGATATACAGGCTTGGTGAGACCCAGAAGCCACATCTGCAGAGGCTCCATCCAACAGTGAGCAGACAACAACGTGCCTGCGCTGAGCCGGGGCTGGGGCTGGGGAGGGGGTAGGGCAGAGTCCAACTCCCAGGACCCTGCACCTCCAGCCTCCTGCCTTCTCCGGGAGCCTCGATCTCACTCGGAGCAAACTCCGACGTTCAGGTCCTGTGTAAACACTGGGGGTGGGACACCTGAGTTCCCTATTCAGCAGGAGCCCCCTTGCTCAGCCCCTGAAGAATGAGGGCAAGCACGGAGGAATGGGTGGAAGGCTGCCCTCTCCTCATCCTTCAAGCTGGCCGCGCCCTGAGGTCAGGAGTGTGCACAGTGATTCATCTCAAGATCCCCAAAGTCCTTTGTTTGCTATGTCCAGCCTTGCAGGTCCACATGCCTCCGGTAACCTTTTGCTCCTACCCAGGCTCTGTTTGCTTTCCTGTGAGTAACAGCTGCCTTCCCAGGTGCCATGCTGTCCACCCATCCCGGCAGGCTTAAAGGTGTAGATTTCCAGGCTTGGGTGTCTTGGATGAGAAGCCTGGGGCATCCAAAGTCACTCGGCAGCTCCCTCCAGGGATTTTCCAACCGGAGGACTTAGCAGAGGTGGAGTCGTTCCCTGCCAGGAGCTAGCTGGGGGACTCCATTTTCTCATCTGTAAAATAGACTCTTCAAATCTCTCCCAACTTTCACTTTCTGGGCTTAAGTCTGTGTTATAGAGGCAGGCCCCCAGCCATGTGACTAGCAAGGGCAGCCTGGGCTTCCTCTAGAGGTGCAAATACAGAGTCTATGTCCTCCCTGAGGGGCTCCCTCCCAGCTGAGGATGGGCTTCCCTTGACCCTCGGTCTGTGGTGTCCTCTGACTCCCTTACACATCTCATCCTTGCTTCTCCCCTCGAAGCAAGGATCCTTGGTGTGCCCCCTTCTCTCCACCCACCCAGCCGCCACCTAGTCTGGACCCCAATCACCTTGGGCCAGGTATCTTGTAACAGCCTCCTAACTGGTCTCCTTAGCTCAGTCTCTCCCCATTCCAACCCTCTCCCTTGCTCAGTAAACCCCAGTGGCTCCGGGATCAAATGCCAACGTGTCTGTCTGGCATTTCAGACTCTTCTTGCCATTCCCCATCCCTCTGGCTCTGAGGTCACCCTGCACCTACTCCGTACACTTCCCCTGCTGGACGGTGAGCTCATTGAAGGCAGGGACTGGAGTTTTTGCCATTCTTTGTATTCTCGTGCTTCTTCCTGGATCATCCTCCATCACCCCCACCCTGAGCATGGCAGTCTCTCCCAAGGCTCTGCCCCAGGCACTTCTACACCCTCTCATTTGGTGACTCCATCAGCTCCCTTGGGTCCCTGGGGACACCCCATCCACCTCTGCCTTCATGCGGGTCACTGATAAAAGGAATGCACATCAGCAGATCAGAACATAGGTGTAGACTGGTTTTGCCTTCTCTGCCATCCAGGACCTCATCCGTGTTTTTCCTTCAGTTTTCCCAGAAGCACTGTCCTCTCTGCAGCTGCAGGTCTGCCTGTCCTCAGCAGGTTCACGACTCTTATCCCTTGGGACCATTCTTTTCTTCCATCATCCCATGTGTCTCCGTGTCCAAGATGGTTCGAGGGCCTTATGTAGCTACGTGGGCTGTTGTCTTCCTCATCTTTGGAATCCTACATTTTGCTGCCTAAAGGAGGGAGACTCTCCTGAGAGCAAAAATCCCACACTGACAAACCAGGGAAGCTGCATCCATGGAGAGAGGGGAGGCTTGGCATCTGAGCCCACAGTCACAAAAGGTAATGGAGATGTGGGTCAGTAAAGAGGGAGGACCTCCTCTACAGCTCTTCTCTGCCACCTAGGCAATCTCTTGCCTTGCAGAGCTCTGCCAGTGGTGATGGACGGGGCACTGTTTGTTGTCAGAAAAGCTGAATAGAAAAAAGTAAGCTCTGGTTTTCCCCGGGATGCTGGAGGAACCGTGGCCTCTGGGGGCTGGGCGACAATCTCCAGTGGGTTGCAGCAGAAGGGCTGACAAAGGGTGAACTCGATGATCCACTCAGAAGCATAGGAAGGCGAGCTTCCCTCCTCTCTGTAGAGAGAGGTGGGGCACTAGGGGGACAGAAAACTGCATGAATGTCAGATGTGATGGTTGTCAATTCACCTGGGGCCTTCTAAGTAGAAGAAAGGTTCAATATGGAGTGGGAGTGCACACACAGAAATGACTTCGGAGTAAGGCAGCATCAACAAAGCTTCTTTTTTTTTTTTTTTTTTTTAAAGAAAGAAATGCAGTGAAGCCTGTTTCTGGCTGATGCTAAAGATCGCAGGCCCATGACAGGAACTGGCCGAGCTGGGCCATGGAAGGGAAAGCTCTGAACTGTCCCTGCACCCTCATGACCTGGGCACTGGGTAAAGACCCTGCCCCGCACTGCCTGGGCAAACCTGGTTTTCCCCCCTTGCCGTCCATCACCTTAAGGAAATGACTTCTTGGCTTTGCAAGCATTTTTGTTGTGAGGTGGTTTCAGTCCTGTCCAACTCTCCTCTGCCCCAGATGGGCTTTTCTGGGCAAAGACACTGGAGTGGTTTGCCATTTCTTTCTCCAGCCCATTTTACAGACAAGGATACTGAGATGATCCCCATCTTGAGTTCTTCCCCCATGGCTACTTTCGAGCCAAACAACAAACCAGGTAGGATTTTGGTGTGAAAAAGTTGGGCCGTTGTCTCAAGACATCTGGGATTACTGATGGAGCTTCCCGATACCCCTGAGACCGATGGGACCCACCCCATAGCCAGGCCAGCTCCTAACCCTGTGGGCCCTGTCTGCCTTGTGACTCATGGACACAAACAAACAAACTCTTTAAAGGACTTTGGCCTCTAAGAACAAGGATCTGTTCATTGTAGGAAGAATAGCAGTGCTAGCCAGGTCAGGATTGTACTGTAATAACACTGTGGGTTGTTGGTGTGTGTGTGTGCGCGCGCGCGCGCGCGCGTGTGTGTACACGTATGAGTGTGTGTGTACACGTGTGAGTGTGCACCTGTGTGTGTGTGTGGGTGAGTGTACGCATGTGTGTTTAAGCCAATGAGGTCTAGATAATGGGTTTTCTTTTGATCACATAAGGCCTGTGGGAGATCAGTGGCAGAGCTGAGTCTTTTTGCATTTGGACAAGAAAGGAAAGGAAAGCCAGAGAGGTGAAGTCATTTGCCCATGCTTCCCCAGTGGGGCGAAGGAAGGGCCAGGCTCCTGGTCTGCCCATGGGCAGGTCTCTGGTGGAGGATCTGCCCTCCTGGCACCCATGTCAGCAGGGCCCTCTGTTCTCCTAAACCTCTGAGCTCTTCTTGATGCTGGATGCCATGCTTTACACAGCCCCCTGCTCACCCCAGCCACATCACAGTAGTAAGGGAGGCTACTGCCCTGCAGACCGTTCGGTCTAGGCCTTCACACACCAGTGAGGTGCTTTCTGTGTGCAGAGTTCTGCCAGCCTCAGGCTTAGGGAGGGCCCTGACCTGTCCTCATGGAGCTCAGCATTCAAGTGGAGGCTGAGGCACAGGCCCACATAAGCTGTAACACCTGTAAGCTGTCAGGGCATCTTAGAGATTGGGCGGATGCCAAGGGAGGAAGGTCATTACCAGCTGGGGGGGCTGCCCTGGGAGGCTTCAGGAAGGAGATGGTATTTGAGTTGAGATTTAAAAGATGAGCAGAAAGTGAGCAAATGAGGAGGGGGTGGAAGATCAGTCCAGGTGGAGGGCACAGCATGAGGGGAAGAAGGCACGGGAAGTGGGCAAGCATGCCCAGAACACAGATGATGGGGAAGGGAGCCCATGAAGAAGCCTGGGAGGCCAGGTGGTGCCATGTTGCAGGAAGGCCTTGAATGCCAGACCAAGGGGTGTAAGCTTGATTTGCTGATTCCAGAAGGGTTTGGAGCAAGACAGTGACCACAAGGCCCAGAAGTCTGTCTCCTTTTCTTCCAGCTCCCTGGTTATGGCTTGACCCCAATGTAGTGAAGTCATTTGGGTCCTCTTCGAGAACAAAGGACCATCACTGGGCAATGCCTTATGTACCTCTTGCTCTTTCTTTACTGGTCCTGGCAGGAAGCCAGCAGGGCTCCTCAGCCCCTCCCTCTGTTCTCTTTAGAGACCTCAGACCTCTCTGGGTCCTCAGTAGGAAGCAGGATGAATAGAAGAATCAATGCTTGGGATCAGAGGATCAGAGAGCTGGACCAGGCAGGGACAGAGGAGGAACGTGAATCCCAGAGATCTGAAGGGACCAGGCTCACACAGGGAGGCAGTGTCCGAGGAGGGCTCCCTCAGGATGGTGGGAAAATCGAACAACGCAGAGGCTGTGCATCCTCCTCCCTGACCACCCTGCAGAAACGGATCAGACTGGGCTGAATCCTCGAGGGACCTGACCTGAGAGGGAGCATCTTTGACCGTCTTTCTAGCCCTCTCCCTTCTCCTTCCTCCCTCTCCCTCCCCCTGCTCCCTCTCCTTCTAGCATCCCAGAGTCCTACGGCCCCCCCAGAGCCATCCCCTTCCCCTTGCCCACAGGCTGAGGAGCTTTCTGGAATGAGTGTTTCCCAGGGCACAGAATGATGGCTTCCCTGCAGTAGGAGATGTGATGGAGGGCAGGGCTGAGCTCAGCCCATGGGATGTGGGGAGATGAGTCCAGGGCGTCTGGGTTTAGTTTGGTCTCTTTCCTACTGTCCTTGTTGGGGTTGGGGTCCTGGCCCTGTGCTGAACTCTTGGCTCTTTGAGGGCTGGGGTCCTGCCCTTGCTTCTGGGGAGTGACCGCCAGGGGAGGCAGAGGTGGTGACCTCCAGGGGAGGCAGGCTCACCCCAGAAGTGCCCTTGCTCAGATTTCTGTTTGTCCCAAGTCTCTCTGCCCCTGCAGTCTGCCCAAAGGGGGGGGGTCCTCATGGTGGGAGGGAACTGATGCCAGCAGGTCACATCCTAACTGGGCTCCGTGCTCCCGTGCACCTGTCGGCAGCTTCCTGTCCTCCCCTTCCCCAGATGCTTGAGGAAGAGATAGTCACCATCCTCTGACTCTGATTCTTGGTGAAGTGTTCAGAAAGCCTGGATTTCCTTTTTCCTTATTGGCATTCCACATGGGAAGTGAGGAAGGGTGTGAGGAAACCCTCACAGGTTCCAATTGTGTTTTCCCTTGCTTCTGGAGAGGCTGGTGTGCTTGCTGGGCTTGGAGTGGGGAAGGTCTGGGTTCGAGCCCTGCCTCTGACACATGGTGTGTGACTCTCTCAGCTTCAGTCTCCTCCCCTCACACCTCCTTTGCAGGCTTACTCTGGGGTCATGGGTGTAGAATGCTTTCAAACCTGACAGGACCATGGGAATGTCACCTGATACAATTCGTTTCTATAGAAATGAGTCCTCATTACTCTCAAATGTCAGAATCAGAATCCTAGAAGAGGAAAATGAGGCCAGTGTCAAAGACTGATTCCTCAGGTCAGGAGGGGACAGGACCTCGGGCTCTTCTTGGAGTGAAGCTCAGCTCTCCCCAGGGGGCCTAAAATCCCCTGGGCTGAGACAGTCGTGGCAACTGTAGGCCAAATAAACAATCTAGCCAATGAGAATGCTTATGAGATGTTCTTTGATGGTGATGGAGGCTGCTTATGTCTGGGACAGGTCCAAAGAACTCGAGTCCTGCCCTCACTGCCCAGACCCCTTGGACTCATCTCCCTACATCCCACGGGTTGAGCTCAGCCCTGCCCTCCATCACACCTCCTACTGCAGGGAAGCCATCATTCTGTGCCTTGGGAAATGCTCATTTCAGGAAGCTCCTAGGCCTGTGGGCAGGGGGAAGGGGATGGCTCTGGTGGGTAAAGAGGACCCTGGGATGCTAGAAGGGGGAGAGGGAATGGAGGGAGGGAGCAGTGGAGGAGGGAGAGGGAGGGAGGAGGAGGGAGGAGGAGGGAGAAGGCTAGAAAGACAGTCAAAGATGCGGTCATCCAACCCCTTCACATTACAGAAAAGGAAACTGATGCCTGGAGATTCAGGGCAGCACCAGTCCGGGATTGGAATGGACCTCAGGTCATTTCATCCAACCTTCTCACTTCACGGGGGGGGGGGAAACTAAGGCAGCTCAGAACAAGAAAGCGACTTGCCCAGGGTCACCTGAGTCATAAGAAACAGAGCGGGGATTCAGGTGCTGCCTCAGCTCACGAAAGAAGAAGAGTGATTTTCCTCTGGCAGTTTGGTTTTGTGATGGGACCTTGTAAAGCTGTAGAGCATCCTCTGGGAAACTATGGTGTTGTGTGGTGTGAGATGCTGGGCTAGGTTTGTTGTTGTTGCTGCCAGACAGCTCCGCAGCCTTCCCAGAGGGAAGCTTATTAAGCTTGTCAAACTCTGGCTTATTGAGTCTGTGTTGGTCTTATTTTTGCTTTTCTACTCTGATCCACTGCTCTCCTTTTCTATTTTTAACTAGTAACAAATAGTCTTAAAGATTATTGTTTTCTAATACGATTTGAAGTCTAAAAGCGCTAGTCTTCCTTTATCCCTACCTTTCCCCCCAGTACTTCAGTCAAGATCATAAATCTGTTTCTCTAATTGGAGGAAAGTGGAGGGAAATATCTTTCTCAACTCTGGCTAAGGAGAACATTCTTTCAAAAAAATTTGTTTATTTATTTATTTTTAGTTTCAGTTTACAACATTCAGTTACTCAAGTTTTTGAGTTTCAAATTCTCTCCCCCTCCCTGTCTTCCCCCCTCCCCACCCAAGACAGCATGCAATCCGATATATTTTCTACATATACCTTCACACTAAACATATTTTCACAATAGTCAAGTTGTAAAGAAGAACTACAACCAATGGAATGAAGCACGAGAAAGAAGAAACAAAACAGAAACAGAAACAAAAACAAGTAGAAAAAGAGAGCAAATAGTTTGCCTCAATCTGCACTCAGACTGTAATTCTTTCTCTGGATGCGAATCACTTTTTCCATCCTGAGTCTTTTGGAGCTGTCTTTGAACCTTGCATTGCTGGAAAGAGCCAAGTCTATCAAAGTTAGTCATCAGAGACACCATGTGTCTGTAACAGTGTATAATTTTCTCCTGGTTCTGCTTAAGAGGAACATTCTTAATCAAACAAGGAACAGAGATGATCACAATAGATAACAGAGATTACTTAGAATTCATGAAATAAAAAAAACCTCTTAAACAAACAAAATCAATGCAGCTAGGTAAGAACAAAAGCTATTGATGGGGAAAAATCTCTGCAATGAATAGCTCTGGATAAGGGCCTGATAATCAAAATATAGAGAGAATGAATACATATCCCTCTCTCATATATGTGTATTATTTATGTATACATACACATAAAATTATGTATGTGTGTGTAAAAATATATATATACATACACACACATACACATATATAAAATCTCTAAGAACAATGCCTCAGTGAATAAATGGTCAAAGGATATGCACAAATTATTCTCAAAGGAAGAATGAAAAATTTCTGACCTTATTAAAGGTTAATTAATAGCAGACATGAAAATAGAAATAGCTCTATGGTTTTAATTCATACCCAACAAACTAGCAAACAGTAAAAGATGGAAATAGTCTTGGAGGCCCTGTGGGAAGATAGGCACATTAATGCACTGCTGATGAAAGTGTGAATTGGTCCAATCATCCTGGAAACCAATTTGGAATGGGCAATTTTAGCCATCTACATGCTAAAAAAAAAATGTGACTAAAATGTTCCTGCCCTCTGAACCAGAAATTCCACTGCTCAACCCTGCTGACCCTGAGGAGGTCAAAGAAATCTTTCCCCTGCCCCCCACCCCACGCCAAAATGTTCCCTGAAACAGTGACTTGGAAACAAAGTAGATGCCCATCGACTGGGAAAGGGCTAAAGCCAATCGTGGTGGATGCATGGAATGGAATAGATGATGCACTTCCAGAAACAATGGAGAAGAAGAACGCAAAGGCTCGTGGGCCAGCTTATATGAACAGATTCAGAGGGAGATGAATAGATCCAGGGAGACAACCACAGTGACAAAGAAGGAGAAATAGCTCCAAGTGCTCTACAATCGAAGTGATTGAGCTTGGCCCCAGAGAAGAGTGGAGAACATCCACTTCCCTCCTTTCCCTGCAGAGGTGGCAGCTGCGGGCAGGCATTGGAGGCACTGGCATGGCAGCCTGGACTTCCAGAGACTAGGCTGACTTGGGGCTGGCTGCCTGCAGGGGCTCTGGAGCTGTCACTGGCTAAGCAGGTTACAGGCGTCCAGCACCTGATCTGATCTGGAGGAGACAGAGATGTGAATGTACCTTGAGGAAAGTCCGGGAATGGACCAACAGGAAGAGAGTGGGCTGGAGCCCCCTGAGCACCCACTGTTCTCCTGGCAGGATGCTGAGGCTGATGGGCCAGCTTTCCCCTAGAGCTTTTCTTCCACAGAACCCTAAGCTCCTTCACAGGGGGTGTCTAAAGCCTATGCTTACAAGCGTTTAAAAAAAACCATATAATCCCCCTCCCCTTGCACCCCTGGCCCTCTGGTGGCCCAGACTGCCTGCCCTTTCCCCCTTCTCATCTCAGTTACTGCTGATCCTAATGGAGCCAGGGAGAGTTTCCCTCCTGCTCCTTTGGGGGTCCTTTTTTGCTTTCTATTCAGGCCTGAGTGGCACACAGTGACCCCCGGATCAGCATTATGCCAACGTTCCAGGCATGTCCGCAGCCATGCCTATGGGTGTGGGCAGCCCCATGCAAGTGTCTCCTGTGGCCTCTCCTCTCTACTCCCATTCCCCAAGCAAGATGGACAACCCTGCATGACTTAGCCCTTCCATCACCCCCTCAACTCCACCAAAGCAAACACTCTGGGGATTCCAATGTTTGGAGCCCCAAAACTTATGGTAGAGAGTGCATCATAGATCCCAGCCATCCCTTGGAAAGTTTGGCTTCTCATTATTGGGTAGAAACACAATCAATCAATTAATTGATCGGCCAACAGTATTAATGAGGTGTCAGCCATATGCTGGACATGAGCTAGGAGTAGGGGTCAAGTACAGAGAGTCACTGCCCTCCAGGAGCTGACATTCAAATGGGGAAGACAAGTACCTGCAGAAGTGATATAAATACAAATAAGTACAAAGCAGTTAAAAATGGGGGTAGGGGAGGGAGGGAGGTCTGAGCAAGTGGGAGGGAGGGAAGGTGGTCTGAGCAGGCGATGGGGGGAGCAAAGGCTACATGCAGGAAGGAGGTGATGTCTGAGCTGCACCTAAAGGAAAAGAGGGGCTCAGCAGTCAGAGGGGAGGGGAGGGGAATAGGGAAAACATTGAAGGCCTGGGGAATGGAGCCTTGTGTGGAAGGAGCAAAGAGAATGCCAGTTAGGCTGGATAGCAGATTGAAGGAGAGAGAATCACTGTCCAGCGAGGATGGAAGAATAGACTGGGATCTAATACTGCATTATAAAGCAGCGATCAGCGAAACTATTTGATTCTGGCTAAGAAATAGAATGGTGGATGGGTGGGATAGGTTAGGTCCACAAGACACGGGAGCCAATGACTACAGCAATCTACTGTCTGATAAACCCAAAGACTCCAGCTTCCGGGGTAAGAACTCACTGTTTGACAAAATCTGCCTGGAAAACTGGAAAATGGCGTGGCAGAAACTAGGCATAGACCAACGTCTGACTCCATGTACCAAGGTAAAGTCCAAACAGGTCGGTGATTTAGACATAAAGGGTGATACCGTAAACAAATTCAGAGAGTCAGAAATAGTTTACCTGTCAGATTTATGGGGAAGGAAAGAATGTGGAAATGGGATTAATATGATTGTGCCTGTATGACCTATATCGGATTGCTTGCAGAGGCGGGAAGGGAGGGAGAAAAATCTGGAACTCAAAATCTTACAAAAAAGTGAATGTTGAAAACTATCTTAAATGTGACTGAAAAAAAAACCCCAAATAACTATGAAGTGAAAAAAGAAAAGAAAAGAAAGAAAATGAGAGTGGAGCTAGGCTAGGAGCAGCTCTAGAGGCCAATCGGATAAGTGTGCAATATCTCTCAGAGGTGATTGAGAGCCTTTGGAGTCACCAGAGTCATGTGACAAGAGCTATGCTGGAGGTGGGTTCCTTTACAGGTTACTCCAGCTCTGTGGAGGATAGGAGGCAGGGAGGCCATGGGAGGCTATAGTAATAATCCAGGTAAGAGGTAATGAGAGAACTATGATTGACTTAGCTCTTCTCAGCAATACAAGGATCTAAGACAATTTCAAAAGACTCATGATGGAAAATGCTGTCCACACCCAGAGAAAGAATCACGGAGTCTGAATGCAGATCGAAGCAGACTATTTTCACTTTTTTGTTGTTTTTCATGGTGTTTTCCTTTTGTTCTGTTTCTTCTTTCACAGCATGACTAATGTGGAAATCTGTTTTACATGATGGCACATGTAGAACCTGCATCAGATTGCCTGCTGTTATGGGGAGGGGGAGGGAAGGGAAAGAGGGAGAAAAACTGGGGACTCAAAATCTTTCCAACAATGAATGTTGAAAATTGTTTTTATATGTAATTAGAAAAAATATTGTTAAGTAAAATCAATAGCTAAAAGAGAGGATGAGGGCTTGGAGGGTGGTGGCGGAGGGAGTGGAGAGAGAAGAGTCAGTTTTGTGTAAGAGACATTGTGAAGTTCGAAATACCAAAATCTGGCAAATGAGTGGCTATGTGGGGGAAGGAATGGAGGAGGGAAGATAGGGGTGAGATTAGTGGAAAAAGATAAGGAGTTCGGTTTGGGGCATGTTGCATTAGACTTGTGTCTGGGACATCCAGTGTGGAATGCCCACTAGGCAAATGGTGATACGGAAAATAGACATAGACCTATTGGGAGGCCATCTGCACAGAGATGAAAGTTCAGCCTGTTGGAGCTGATGAGGCTAAGAAGGAGAGGAGAAGCAAGGCCAGGGCAAAGCCTTAGAGGGCACCCACACTGGGTGTGGTGTGGCTGAGGAGCTATCAAAGGAGATGGAGGAGCCAACATTGAGGCAGCTTAAGATTGATCAAAATGGCGGCTGGGGCCAATTCTGTTGAAGGGAAGATATGGGGAGAAGGAATAGGGGGAGAGGGGTTCGGAAGCAGGCAAAGCAGTGGAGAAGAGTCTTCAAGAGAGTCCTGACCTTCACCTGGTGGGCACTGCGGAGAAAGGCGAGGTATGGAGAGGGATTCCTGGCCACTCTGACTGTCCAGATGAGCTGGTTCAGGGACAAAAGCTGCAGTTTATTTCAGAAAGGTCATAGATGGTGTCCAGCATCCTCACAACCTAAATTATTATAATTTAAATAGGACTTTTCTGGTCTGGACCTGGGACTTCACTGGTGAAGATGGGAGTTTGTAACCCCAGGTCCAAGAGTTTTTAAAGCCCCAAGAGGTTCTTTGTCACACAGACATTATGGGTCAGAGACAGGACCTGAACCCAGCTCCTCTTCACTGGGAGGCCAGCTCACTGTGTCCCCCACCCTCCTCCAGTAGTTCTCAAAGTATGGTTGTGGATTCCCAGGGGTCCCCAAGACCCTTATAAGGGGTCTGCAAGGTCAAAATTATTTACATAAAAATAAAAAGATTTTTAATTTCAAATATTGTGAATAACAATAAACAGGACTATATTGGTGAATACAAATGACTGGTTCTTCTAAAAGGTTGTACACAGGATACATTTTCATTTTACTCTGAATAATTCCCATTTCTCCATCACTTTCCAAATGCAGACAATCTACAAACCAACAAATCAAGCCCTGCTTTGTAGCCCTGCTAATTTCTGAGGCATAAACGCTCGTATTAGAAATTTAACAATCGGCTCTGGGAGGCCAATAGTAGACAGCTGGCTCCAGTCCACCCCTGGCTACAATACACATAAACAAAAGCTTTTTTGGGAGGGGGAGGGAGGAGCTCAATAAGTTTCAAATGTGGAAAGGGGTGACAAAGGTTGAGACCTCCTCCACCATCTCATGTGGCCCTTCAGTTTAAAGTTTATAGCTTGCAAAAGGCTTCTTGTGCCCCCTATAGGTACCCATAACCCCGATTAAACCCTTGGATTTAACTTCCCCTAAGTCCCAGCCAAAGTCCCAGCTTCTACAGGAAGCGGTCCCCAAACACTCTTCGTTCCAGGGCCTTCCCTCTGGTCCTTGTCTCCAATTGAGCCCGGCTAGAGCTTGCTTCATACCTGTTTGTCCCTGTGAGAGGGCAGGGAGTCTTTGGCCTCTTTTTCGCATCCCAGTGCTCCGCACAGTGCCTGGCACACAGTATGGGATTAATAAACATTTATTGAAGGAACTTGTCCTCCCTCTAATCTCTAACCAGACCTGGGAGCAAGTGGTTAAATGGATGGATTGGTGCTTCCAAAAGATGGAGAGTCTGAGAGAGAAGGACTGGAGCTCAGGGTGCCTGGATGAGACCCAAGCTGAACTTTGTTTCTGAACTGGCTGAAATTGCTGGAACAAATCCCATATTTCACTTCCCATAGTTTTCCAAAGATACTGCCCTTCCCTATCCTCCCACCGTTGGGCCGATCGAAGGGGGCTGGGTCACCCTGGCCATCAGCCTGTACCCCTACGGTGGCTGGCTTCCCAGGCTGAAGTGCATCTTCCAGTCCACAAGGCCAGCAGGGCTCCCTGCTCCAGCAGCTCTGTCCATCTGGGCCTGGGGGCTTCCACCGACCTATCTGTTCTGCCCAGGCTCCTATCGATGAACACAGAATTCAGCGGTGAGGCCACTGCCAGCCTTGATCTCATCTACCGCCCTGTTTCCTGTTCCCAGGAGCAGAACATTACCATTAAAATAGATCAATCAACCAATCAGCACTCATTAAGTTGTTGTCTTTCGTTGAGGACCAATGACAACATTGGCAAAGTCTTGACCTGCTTGTGAATTGGATTTAAGTGAGGCATCGAAGGCCACTGGCAAGACAAAAGTCAAGACAAGGGGCGATAGCCTGGGAAGCAGTGGGTGACCTTGGTGGCTGACCAAGCTCTAAGCGCTCCACAGCACCTGCTTCAGTGGCCTTCCTGGCGCGTTGGCTCGAACTGTTCTCATACGCTCATTCTGCCGGCACTAGGTCTTCACAGGCTCAGGGTAGACACCCCCTGACTCATCAAAGGGCTTGGGATCTGTTGGCCACCCTCAGCTTGTTAGTCCATGTGCCAAGATGACTTCACTGGGGCATGGCCACTGCACGTGCTACAGCTTCTTGGAGCCACAGGTGAGAGTTGGGGGGCAGGTAGACACCAAAGGTGGATGAAACGCCCTGAGAGGGACCCAGCAGCCCTCACCCCAGAGGTGCTGAACACTCAGGATCTGTGAACAGTGTAAAGACCCCAAAAGGCTTCTGGAATGGTGGGCACATCATCTGTGGAGGACATGGACGAGTGTCATCCAGGATGGGAGGGTCTGGTCGGGCTTCAGTCTGCACCCTGACAGGATCCATGCACATATTGAAGAAGCAAGGTATAAATCTCTGTGTCCACTGGATCAAAGGCTGGTGGCTTGAGAGCTGGGAGGGACCTCAGAAGCCGTGAGTCCAACCCTTCTTTTTACAGAGAAAGAAACTGAGGCAAAGTTCCACAGGCAAAGTGACTTGCACAGGGTCTCAGAATCAGTGTCAGAGCTGAGATTTGAACCCAGGTCTTCTGACTTCAAATGCAGAGCTCTTTGCCCCTCTCCAATATATTCTTTCTCTCTGTAATAGATAGATGTGTTTGCACACACACACTCACTCAGCGTAGGTTACTTTATGTGTGTGAATCTCAACTTGTGTCTCCAAAGCTTCCACACTCAGGGCTGCCAAGAGGAATCAGAGGCAGGAATACATGTACCAGCTGCCTCTCCCTCCTCTTCACTGAGGCAGCAGCAGCAACAACAAGTACTATAAACCACAAGCCAGAAGGAGACGAGACTGGAATCGTCATCCCTGCCTTCCTGATGGAGAAGCTCTGGACCAGGGATGCAAATGGAGGCTGGACGTCAGGAGAGCTCCCCAGGTGGAATGGGCACTGTCTGGGGAGAGGCTGGAAGGTCAGGCAGAGATGATGCAGCTTTGCTAATGTGCTGGGGAGGACATAAGGACTCCGGGTGTAGGTGTCTTTCCCCAGATCCTTGGCAAAAAGGTGGGATTGTAGCTGGAGAAAGGGGGAGTGGCAAGAAAGAGGCTGCTTTAGGATTGGCAGGACCTTCTTGAACTTGCAGGCAGTTGGGACAGGAGTCAGAAGAGGAAGAGAGGAACTCAAGATTTAGTCCACGAGGGATTGCTTTGTGGAGTGAGGTCCTGGGTCTAGAGTGCAGGTAAAGCAATGAATCACAGCAAGCATCCCTCACCCTTCAGGTCCAGAAGGTAGAGCAGGTGAGGATGCTGACCAGGTTTGAGGCATGATGGAGCACGAGATGAGGAACCTGGCTTCACATGGTGTCAATCAGGGAGGGAGGAGATGGCCCGGAACCAGTGTTGTGGACAAGGAACCAGAGGACAGGGAAGGCTAGTGAAGGGCTTGCCAACCGTGAAGGTCAAGCAGAAGTTTTGCAACATAAATTTGTGGTGGAGGAAATGAGCTCCATGTAAAGCAGAAATTAAGTACAGCCCAGTATCTCACACCATGTACTTAGATGAGATCCAAATGGATATATAACTCAAATGCAAAAGGTCATACCATAAATGAGTTGGAAAAACAAGATAGAAAATACAAAAAACAAAAAAAAAATACAAAGTAAGGAAGTTTTGGAAATTATTTCCTAAAAAAGAAAAACAAACTATGCATAACAGAGTGAGTGAGTTAATCAACAAACATTTATTAAACACCTACTATGTTCTAGCCACTGTTCAAAGCACTGGGGATACAAAAAAGCAAGATAGTCCCTGTCCTCAAGGGGCTCACAATCTAAAGGAGGAGACAACAAGTAAACAAATACATGTAAACTATGGACAGGACAGGCAGGAAATAACTAACAGAGGGAAGGCACTGGAATTAAGAGAGGGTGGGGGAGGCCTCCTATGGAAGGCAGGATTTTAGTTGGAACTTAAAGAAAGCTGGAAGATCAGTAGTCAGAGCAGAGGAGGGAGAGTATTCCAGGCATGAAGGAGATTCAGGGGAAATGCCCAGAGCTGAGAGATGAAGTTTATGGAACATCCGGGGGGCTGGTGTCACTGGAGGAGTGAGGTATGGGAAGATTGGAAAGGTAAAAGGGGGCAGGTGATGAAGGGCTTTGGAGGCCAAACAGAGCATTTTGTATTAGGTCCTGGAGGGGAGAGGGAACCACTGGAGTTTATTGATAGAGAGGGGTGACCTGGTCTGATGTGTGCATCAGGAAGATCACTTTGGTGGTGGAGCGGGGACACAGGAAGAACCCCCACCCCCGGCCCCGGCACTCACTGCCATAGTCCATGCATGAGGTGATGAGGGCCCGGAAGAGGAGAGAAGGGGGCATATTGGAGGGTTCAGAGATAAAAGCCACAGGCCTTGGCACCACATTAGATATGGGAGGGAGAGATAGCGAGGAGTTGGGGATGACTCATAGGTTGTGAGCCTGGGGGGTATGGGAAGAGGGCATTGCTCTTTACAGAAATAGGGAGGATGGGTGTTGGGGAGGGCTTTGGGAAAAGACAATGAGTTCTGTTTTGGGCATATTGAGTTTAAGAATGCTACTAGACATCCAGTTTGAGATGGTGGGAAGAGATGTGAGATTGGAGGCCAGCAGAGATTGGAGCATGAAAGGTCTATTTGAGCATCATCAGCATGGAGGTGGTCATTAAATCTATGGGTACTGATGAGTATGTTGTTAAAGTAGCTGTGATATGGATATTGAAGTGCCCAAGGAAGGTGTCCAACAAGGGATGGGCTAGAGAGAAGTCTGTGAATCATATGACCAAATCATTCATTCATTCATTCAGTATTGCTTATGTCCTAGGTGTTGTGTTGGGCTCTAGGGGAGCCTGCATTCTACTAAGGGGTGAGGTAGAACAACACATACAAACATAAATAAATACAAAACATATAAAAAAGTAGTTTGGGGAGGAGAGGGAGGGATCGGCAATAAATTCAACCACTTCTAATCTCATCAACATGGGCTAACTCTGATTGTATCCTCCTCCCTCACCCTCCTCTACCCTAGGGGAGGGCAGAGTACCAAATTCCTCCCAATGCCTTCCTCTATAGAGGGCAGAAATAAGATGCCCATGGAGAGGCAGGAATGGTGGCAGCTCCCCAGCATAGCCAACACTGAAGCAGGAAGTTATGTCCTTGCTAAGCATCCCTTCTGGGTCACAGCTGAATCACCCTCCTTTCGTTAACAGTCAGATGATCCAATGACACATGCTCCCATCTGGAGCATGAAGTGCCAGAACCAGTTCTGGATCACAGCTGCCCTACCATGGGGAGCCACTGAAGGTGCTTGAGTAGGAGGGTGACCCGGCCAGATCTGCATCTGAAGAATGTCCACCTGGATGTTCTTGTCAAGGAGGGATTGGAATGGGGAGCGATGGGAGTCAGGGAGACCAGTTAGGAGGCTCTATCACAGCAGTGCAAGCTACGAGTGCTACAGACCTGAGCTAGGGTTGAGATGAAAGGAGACTGAGAGATGGTATATAAGTAGTGTAAAGGATGGGGCTGCGAGCCACAGAATGCAGCCACTGTGAGGGGGTTTAATGCCTTAGAATGTAACATTCAGTGATTCCTTTGTGAGGTGTGAACAAATCAAGAAGGGAACAACGTGGTTGGCTTAACAAACAAATTAGCCATTCTCCATAGGGGGCTGAAATAGCTGAGCCCTGAACTAATTTTAGCAGTTTGAGAATGAGAGAAATTTCAAGGAGGGAGCTGCCTGTGTGGAAGATGCCTACAGGAGCAAAAGAAGAAATTTTTTTCTCTTTCCTACCAATCAGTCACTGAGCTCCTGGACCAAAGGAAAACACTGCATACAGTGGGGAGCAGAGACTTACAACCTCCAAATGGAGCAGGACACATAGAGGCAGTCACTAAGGAAGGAAGCAGCTCCAAGGGGTTTGACTTCTAGCAGCAGAAAAGGGAGTCAGACTTTGCAAATAGGGCAGATCACAGGAACCCAGCTTGGCCCAGCAGAGATGTCATGCCTGGTAAGGAGCAAGCCCAGAAGAGCAGCCTATATTTCACAGGATGCCACACTCCATGGGAACTTAGTGAAGACCTTACCAAGAAATGACATTGAGGCTCAGAAGTTCTGGTGTTATGAAGTGCTTTGGTTACGTGTGTTTCCTGCACATGTGACTCACTATTCTGAATTTCTATTCTGAGTTTGAGTTTATGGGCACCTTATGGCCACTAAGTAGGAAAATGTGCCCCAGCTTTATATCAGGGGCGGAGAATATTTTTTAACTGCTAATCTTGCCATCTGAGTAAAATGCCTTTGCTAAGAGCTAACCGTATCTTCTGGCTGATTGTTAATGGTAAGCACACTGGTGGGGACCCTTGAGCTACAGTGTTGAAAGTGCAGCTCCATGGGGTTGCCCCTAGAACCAGAGGTAGCAGCCACCTTTTGGGGACCCAACTCATGAATAGTAGCACAAGTTAGGGATGTAGCCCAGATGAGGCGCTGTAGCATGGACCAGAATGGACTACAAATGACCAGATATAGGAGTTGAGGGAGAAGGCTGAGAACATGACTGACTAAAACTAATCACTTTTCATCTGTTTTGTATTTACTTTGGATATTCATCTATAAGTGTGTGTTTTGTGTCTCCCAGCCAGATGACAAGCTCCTTCCTGGAGGCAGGGACCATTTTCACTTTGTTTTTGTGGCCTCGGGGCTTAACACAGTGCCTGGAATGTATTGGGACTTACAGGTTCTCACTGACTGATCTATCAATTGATTGAAAAGAGGATTGTCCAAAGAAAGAGGGACATTTGGAGGAGGGAGGGGCTTGGGGGAAGTCTGCTGAGTTTGGCTTAGTACATGAGGAGTTCAGGATGCTTGTGGGACATCGAAGTGGAGCTATCCAGGAGGCAGCTGGTCAAGTTAAATCGACAAGCACCTTCAGCATCTACTGAATAAAGCCATCCCTGCTCACAGTCTGATGGGGGAGACAACATGCAAACAAGCTCTAATCGAGATAATGGAGCCTAGTCAACAGAGGGAAGTCGAGCATTAAAGGCGACTGGGAAAGGCTCCCGGGAGACGGTGAAATTTTAACATGAAGGAAGTCAGAACAGCTGGAAGACACAGGTGAGGAAGGAAGGCATTCCAGGGAGGGGGAACAGCAGGTGAAAACGCCCTGAGTTGGGAGATGGAGTGCAGTCAGGAGCTCTAGAGATCTGCTTGGGATCTTATTCCATTCTTTGAGCCTGGCATGCAGTACACACTTGATAAATGCTGATTGACCGATGCTCTACGGATTTGAGAATTATATGAATGAAGATGATAATTGAATCCATGGGATCAATTAGAGAGATAAGAAAAGAAGTCTCAGGATGGAGCTTTGGGGGATGACCAAGAGGGCAG
The DNA here is from genome assembly GCF_011100635.1 of Trichosurus vulpecula. Classification (NCBI taxonomy): domain Eukaryota; kingdom Metazoa; phylum Chordata; class Mammalia; order Diprotodontia; family Phalangeridae; genus Trichosurus; species Trichosurus vulpecula. The sequence continues at coordinate 203,276,188 of NC_050581.1, read as the reverse complement.
AAGAAGGAGCAAGGCAACCTACTCCTTCCTGTGTCCTCCACCCAGGCGAAGCCCACCTCTAATCTCATCCCCATGGCCTTTGACTGACACCGCCTTCCTCAGCCTCCTCTTCCCTGTTATTGGAGAGCTGGAGGGTGGATCCCCAAACTCCTCCCCCCAATGCATTCCTTTTTAGAGGGAAGAAACGGGACTTATGGGCTCACGCCACTCTGCATCTGCTACCTTTCCTGGCTTCAACTCCAGGGGCATTCCCCAGGTCTCTTCTCTCTCTGGGCTCTCCCTCCCCCAGTTTTCCTGATTCCTTTTGTGTGTTGTCCACCCCCACCCCCACCCCATTAGCTCCTTGAGGGCAGGGACTTTCTTTCTTTAAATTAATTGCATTCCCAACACTTAGCACATGGAAAGGGATGTGATTTCCTCAAAGGAGAGCTGAAATTCATATAAAGAGAGGAGGTGGAAGGTGTTGGATGAAAAGTTGGAGGATGTAGGAGTTTTTTGAGAAGAGGGGTTTCACATGGCCCGGTAGAGCAAGACAGGGCATGGGGCCTTAGAACCATCCAGGTGGTGAGAGTGGATGTCTGACCTAGGCTGTGACAGGTCAGTGCGGCTTGAAAGAGTTTAACCTTTCTTCCAGGATGGCTCTGTCCACCTGCCCCTCCCCATACACGAGGTCCTGCCTAGTGGCTAAATACTGAAGAGGGAATCCTCCAGTCTTAAGAGGTGAGAATACTTTAAGTTTCACTGATAAGAGAAGACTTTCAGTTACTTACTCATGATGGGAGGGCTTCAGAGTCTAGAAGAGGACATCTGCCTCCACTCCTAGGATTGGCTTGGTTCCTGGGGCCATGATGGATCAATTCACTATGTGCGCAGGGGCCTTATGGGATTTTCTCTCTAAATTCACTTCCTTCTCATCCTGTAGCATCCTGCCTGAGTCCCTGCCCACCCTCCTGGGTCCTATATCAGGACCACTGCCCTGATGGCCCCTGGGCTCAGCTGAGAAAAGACCCAAGGGTGTGCTTGTATGGAAAAGCCAAGTGGTTTGGGGGCTTCTCTGAGATACAGAGGAATGGCTGGCTATCTCTGCCCTAGGCACAGCAGCTCCTTCTTCTCAGTGTGCCCCCCACCTTCTCTAGAACCTTCTATGCTGGAAACTTCCAGTTCTTACAGTCCTCAACTGATTCTTGCCAGATAATCCCTGGCATCTGCCTGCCCTAGACCTTAGGGATAAGATCCAGTCCCAAGTGAACCAGACTCCACCCAGGGCCAATGGATCCTTGGCCTTGCCCTTAAGTCATCACGGAATTGATCTGTTTGGAGAAGGCTTGGTTCTGGGTCACAGTTTAAGAATCATGGGGATCAACTGGAGTGTCCAGACCAGCTTGGGGGAAGGGCCTTGAGCTCTCATCATCTGCTTGAAGGACTCATATAGGCTGCAGAGCCTGGAGGGGAGAAACCTCAGGAAGGTCCCTGAGCTATCTAATTTGGCCAAACCAAGAGCAATGAAGGGCAGCTTCAAGGAGAACAGATCGAGCTGGAGGTCAGAAAGAGGGCCCTGATGATCTGAGTTGTCCCACAGCAAAGTGGGCTGCCTTGGCAGGGAGTGAACTCCCCATCCCTGGGGGTCATCCAAGGCTTGCTGGGATGCTGTTGGGGGGATTCTTGTTCAGTCCTGGCCTGGCCCAGATGCTCCCAGAGGCCTCTTCTGACTCTGAAATTCTGGGACTCCTAGAAAGTACTTGGCATGCTTCTTTCCCCCAAGAGATACAGTGAGAACCTGGACAAGGTTCGAGAAGGAAGAAGCCCATGGCATCAGTGGGGAGGGAAGGTGGGGACAGCTGGGGAAAAGCAGGATCTTCCCCGGGCTGGTCGTGTCCCCGAGAGGAGGGAGAGTCATGGGATCTCAGGACAAAAGGAAATTCTGGCACAGTCTAGTCCTTGTCCAAGATGGTGGCTCTGGGAACCCTCCCCAGTAGGGAGGGGCGGCCTGACCTCAGACATGTGGCAGGACACACTTGGAAGTCTAATTTGGATTCTTCACATTTTCACTTAAGTCAGAACACTCAAGAACAATAAACTAGGCCCTGATTTCTGAGGGATAAATCCCAGCCAGGGGAGCAGCTGCTGAATATGTCTCTCCGAGGGTCGCAGGGAAGGGAGGGACCTTTGTACTTTTGTACAAAGTAAATACCAGGTAAACGCCAGGAAAGGCTCCTTCATCTAAGAGGAGCCGACACCGTTCCCAGGCCCATCCTCTCTTTCCTTCTTTGTGCCAGGTGCAGGCAAGCGTGACCTCCACTCACAGCCAAGTACACAAAGGTGTGGGGTTCAGGGGCTGTTGAGGGTGCACCCCAATGATCCCAGAGAACCATGGTGCTCCTGCACTGTTCAGTCCTTGTTTCCAATACAGATATACTGGAGGGGGGGTGCCTACTGCATAGAGAAGGGGCATGCGCCAATCATTTCCTGTCTGGTATGGCCTCAGTTTCTTACAGTCAGGTCCCTGCCCTGTTTCCCCGTGCCATAGGCCTCCTCCCCACCATGGCAGCTCTCTGGACTGTCTTCCTGTGAAGATCTTCAAGGCGTTGTGGTGTCGATGTCCTGGGCCCACAGGCCGTGCCAACATGTGCCAATGCTGGGCAGGGAGAACTGGACAGTCCAACAGGTCCCTCTGCCAGACCACTCAGGGCAGCCATCTCCCCTCCCCCTCCCCTCCAAGCTTGTTCTATCCAGAAGGGGTGGGGGGGATTCTCCAGCATAGACCCAAATCCAAGGAGCCCTCTGAAAGTCGTGAAGGATGAGCACGCGCTCCATGGTGCCCTCAAGAACGGAAAAGGAAATGTGCCGGTGACCTTCAGGCCAGGCACGAGGTGGCATCAGCTGTCCGGTGGCTTTTCAAAGGGCAAGAGGGGTTAGGACCTTTACTTGTGAGCCATCCTAGACAGGAGGGCACCGGTCCATTGCCCCAGCACAAGCATTAATGAAGCCCCTGTTCTGTGCCAGGCAGTGGGGACGCAAGGGCAAGAGCGAGTGGTCCTTACCCTTGGGGAGCTTACATTTTAACATGACAGCTTAAAAAATGCCAGGTGGTGGAGGGAGAGCCAGAAGCTGGGGGCAGTCCCCGGCAAGAACAGTCTGGAGCTCAGGGTTGCAGCCAGAAACCGAGGGCTGAGGAGAGGACGGAAAGGCCATTCCAGGCACAGCTGGAAAGTTCATCCCAATGTGGAGCCTAAATTAATGCTTCTGCAACAGTCTAGAAATGAAGCGCTGAATAAATAGCCTTGGTACTGGAAGGGGCCATTTGGAGGAGGCTGACAGGGCTGGGGGGTGGAGTGGCCTGAGGAGGAGGAGAGGAGGAGGAGGAGGAGGCAGTGGAGGCGAGGCTGATGGGGCTGGAGGAGCTAGGATGGTGAAGGGCTTGGAAGGCATGCTGGCAGTGCCAGGGCCCCAGAAACACCCTCCTGACCGGCTGGGGGGCATTGCCAACACCTATTTTCTCCAGGTTCTGACTTAGGTTGAATGAGGGAGGCCCTCAGACCATTGTCCGAAGGGAACCCTTCCTTTCAGGTGGGCAGGAGGGATTCCCAGGATCATAGATGCCAAGCTGAACCTAAGCCCCTCACTTTACAAGTGAGGAAACTGAGGCCCAGAGAAACGGAGCAATTGTCCCCAGGCCTCCAGATCGGTGGCAGAGGTGTGGCAGCTCACTTGTAGCTCTTCCAATTCCTAAGTCACTGTGCTTTCCATAACACAGAGCTCACACTTGCCCAAGGCCAGATAGCAGTTGGTGGCAGGATTTGAGCCCATATTCTCTGCCTCAATCCCTTGGAATGAAGGTGTACCCTGCCCTGAGGCTGGGTGGAGGGTGGCTCAGTACTGTCTGCTGCCCTATTGATGAGGGTGAGAAGAGAGCCTGGATGCCCAGGCCAGGTGCCCCCCAAGGGAGAGCAAGAGGACCCTGGAGCCTGTTCTATTCCTGGCCCTCATCTGCTTCCTCCCGAGGGGGTGAGCGGGGCTCCCACCCATCCACCTTTGCCTCTGTTATCCACAGCCCGGTGTTTGTCAATGTTACTGAGTCAGACGACAAAGTCCCAGGCCTTATCTCCACTGTACCAGGCTTTGCAGAGGCATCAGCCCAAGCTGTGTGAGGTGGAGTGCCTCCCGATGCCAAGAGATATAAGACAGAGTCCCCCAGCTGGCATGGAAAGGCTGACTGAACTGGGTGCCATCATGGGGCAGGGCCGGTGGGGGGGTGGTTGTCAGGCAGGAGCTAGATCCTTATCTGGGCCACATGGAGGGGGCAGGAGGAGTGGCCAGCAGCTTGCCTGTCTTCTTCCACATGCCTGTGGGGCTGCAGCTGGCTGGCGGATGGAGCCAGCAGAAGAAGCCAGTTCCTAGTCTGGCTCTGCCACTGACTAGCCAGGTTGCCTTGGACAAGTCACTTCTCTGGCCCAGTTTTCTCTATCTGTAAAATGAGGGTGTCAGCCACCCCGCCCAGTCCTACATCTAAGATGTGGAAGGATGGGGTACTGGGGTCCGGTCCCCAGCCAGTTCCTGACGGGCATCTCCTGAGCACCTCCCAGCAAGGAGAGTCTTCTTCCAGCTGCCCCAATATTCTCACACACAGCATGTCCTCAATTATTCCCAAACCGGGGAATGGATGGATGCTGACGGCATACCGGGCTCGCTCTGAGCAGAGTCTGGGTGGTCGCCCTGCTCTGGCGCCTGCCCCTGGACCCTGAGTTGGGGGCAGAATAGCCCTTGATATGGGAGGCTCCTCTGATCCTTGGACCCCTTCCCAGCTCTCCGGGTCTTTTCCATCCCATTCTGAGAACTGGGGACGGGGCCCTGGATCTTCGGACAGGCCCTGGGCCTTTGGACGGCTCTGGGCTGGGCATGGGGGAGGTAGAGGCACCAAGAAACAAAGGCCCCCACCCCCACCCTAGCCCATACTGGGCCCAGGTAAAAAGACCCAGCAGCTTTTCAGGACCATAGGGGAGGCACTAGCTTCTGGGGGACTGGGAAAGGCCTGGCCTACACACAACGGCCTGACAGATGTAAGATGGTATTGTTATTCTAAATGAGAAGTGAAGGTTAAAATGGAGAATTCTTGGTGGAACTTGGGCCATTAGGAAGCCTAACAGATATGAACGGGGTTACACTGTAGTTGGTAGTGCCTACTATGTGTCAGGGCTCACCGGCTAAGGCCAGCTGGCAGCGGCAGGCCAGGCAGCACCCTGAAGCTGTATGTCCATGCTCCCTCTCAGGCCAGGGGCTCTGAGACAGTTCTCTGCCTTCCCTTCCCAGATTCCCGCTTTATTTCCCACTTCCTGGCATCTGAACCGCAGAACTCAGCAAGCTGCAGGAGAAAAGCCTGGCTTGTGATAATTCCCGATAAAGTGTAAAGCATGATTTGCACTTTTAAAGAGTTAATGTATAATCCCCAATAGTCCCCTGAGAATTTCCTCAGAGACAGTCTGGAGCTGGGGGCCACATCCTCAGTCTAGCCCAGAGCCTAGTCCTTAATTTAGCAAGGCCCACCGGAAGTGAGGAAGGTACGGCTAAAGCTGGGAGTGTGGGTAGGGTCTGGCCTTGGCCATTAACTTTTAGTCTAAGGCTTGGGGCCTGTGGGTAAGGCTCATTCCCAGAGAACTTTGCCTTTGCTGAGCTCACTGGGAGACACTAAGGAGGGTAACAGAGGGTGCGCGCAGGACTGCTAAGACACTTGGGAAGAAAGCTGCTATCTGGGCTGCTGAGAAGCCAAAATTCCTAGGCTCCACCTTTGAGGGTCCTCGGAGGAAGTGCCTGAAAACAAGCTTTGCAACAAAAACGGACGGTCCAGGCCACACCCATTCCCACTGTGACCATACCCCCCACATGGGTGTTTCATTCCTGGCCTGGAGTCAGCCACTGTCCCTGTGGAGGTGGGTAGCATGCCTTGCCAGGAGTCTTCTGGGACCCCGGCAGAATTCTGAAGTTGGACAGTATCTTAACCCACCGTCTTCTGGTGTCGTAACGGACCAGTTCTGGGAAACCATGTTTTAGAGGAGGCCACGAGGAGCTGGGCTGGCTCCAAGGAGGGCAAAGGCAGCCTCGCAGTGTGAGCAGGGCTCAGCCAAGAGAGGTTTGGCCACCAGGCCAGAGACTCCACTGATCCGGCAGGGCCTCGAAGAAACTGGAAGCAGGAGCCAGAGAAGGGTGAGGTTTGGAGGAGAAGCTTGCAGCAGGCAGTCAGCTGCCCCCAGCATATGGCCGCTCCTGGGTCTGTCCTGTCCTCTCCTTTTCAGCCACCCTTCCGGGGTCAGTGTCAAGGCTTTAGGAATAAGCCTGACGGGTGGGCCATGAACAGCCAAAGCCTCTGAGACTGGAAGTTGTCTTTTCCTGGAAGAGCTAGGCCAGGGAAGGCTGGGCATGACTTCCTCCAGGCCCATTGCCCCACCTACTCTGGTGACTGTCCCCATAGTCTCAGGGGCTGCCTCTGGGAGGAAGGATAGGCAATAGTGAGGCTTGCCTGGCTGAGAGGGCTCCCCCTTCCCTGGAGGAGAAAAGGGCCCCAGTCAGCCCTCATTGTCCCCAAATGGACAGATGGAGGTGACAAAAAACGTTTCCACATTCAACAGTGACCGTGCCGTGGCCAGAACTGTCCAGAGTTTGATTATTGCCTCAGACCTGAGTTCAAATTATTGGTATATGACCCTTTAATCTCCACCTGCCTCAGTTTCCTTATCTGTAAATGGAGGTAAGAACAGCACCTACCTCCCAGGGTGGCTGCGAGGGTCAAACAAAGAGCGGACAATTCTAAGCCTTCAGGTTGCCAGGGGTAATTATGATTGATCCTGGGCAAATCAAGGAGCTTACCCTGCCTGAGACTCAGTTTCTTCAAAAAACATTTACCAAGTGCCTACTATGTGCAAAGTGCTGGATAGACAAACAGTCCCTGCCTCCGAGGAGGTTACACCTCCTCCTGGGGCCTGGGAGGCTGGGAGGGGTGGGGCTACAGCTAGGGCTGTCAATCAAGGATTGAGGGGATGAGCTTATCCTGGGAGGGGCATCTTGTTCTGTGAGAAGGCGTTCTTAATCTTAGGTACCCAGTGGGTCCGTGGATAAATTTCAGGGATTTCATGGACTTGGATAGGAGAAAAATTTCTAATGAATTTAGCACTTCCCTGAATTATTTAAAAACCTTATTCTGAGAAGGAGTTCCCGGGCTTCACCAAACAGGCTGCCAAGAAGTCTGGGACACAAAGTTAGGAACTGTTGGTTAGGGGCCATGAGCCGGTGAGCTGCCGGGTGAGGCATTCGGTGCTGACTGGGGAGTTGCTGAGTTCTGGGGAAGACTCCCTGCCTCTGCTATGTGCAGACTGGACTAGCCTGGGAGATCTCAGTGTAAAACAAGGACCAGCTGGGACCTAGTTCAGAAGGTGTGTGTGTTGGGGGGTGGTCAGAGAAGCTCCATGAAGTGTTTTGCTAACCTCAGAGCCCTTGGCCACTTCCTGTGACCACTGCGTTAGAAGGAATCCATAGACCAGCCTGAGATTCCCAATTCGATGGAGCCCACTGGCCAAAAAGGCCCTGAATAACTGAGGGAGAGGGAGGCCTGTCACACAGAACTCATACTGAAGGGCCACGATTCTCCTTAAGTCATTTATAGATTCAGTGCCGGACCACGCAGTCACCAAGGGGCTACCTCCCAGAGCCAGGCTCAGTTATGGTGAAAGTCTTCAGGGGGGTACAAAGGGTCTCGAATTTCAGGTGAGATCAGGACCAGAAGGGGGAAGGAAAGGGGCTGACCGGGACCAGACCACTAACTCTGCCACAAAACAAATCATGTAGTGCTGGTTAAAGTTGATGAGAAGAACAGATTGAGTAAACCTGACTCAGAAGCAACTGGGCACAGGAGCACATTGACCAGTGAGGACACAAACTTCTGGGGTAAAGACTCACTATAAGACAACAAGTGCTGGGAAAATCAGAAAGCAGTCTGGAAGGGACTGGGATTAGATCAACATTTCACATCATGTGCTCAGATGAGCTCATGACCTAGAGAAAAAAGGCAGTTCTCTAGGTGGCACAGTGGACAGAATGCTGGATCTGGTGTCAGGAAGACCTGAGTTCAAATGCAGACTTTGATACTCCCTATCTGTGTGAACCTGGACGAGTCATATAACTACTTTGTGTCTCAGTTTCCTGAACTGTAAAATGGGGATGACAGACAACTGCACCTCATTCCCAGGGTTGTTGTGGGGGTAGAATGGAATATTTGTGAAGTACTTTGCACAATTTAAAGCAGCGTGTAAATGCCATCGTCTTCACCATTATGACATCTGCTGCTTCGAGGATGAGGCAGGGAGGGGACAGAATGAAGGGGCAGAATTCAAGCCAATACAACACCAATTGGCTTTGCCTGACTGTTCGTTACAAGGGAGGTTTATATTTGGGGGGGGGCGGTTTTGTGGGGAGCAGTGGTGGAGGGAGTGATAATGAAGCAAAAAAGGAAAGAAGAGAGTCAGCAAACCGTTTAAAAACACCCAGAAGAAGCAGCTGAAGTTCAGAAAGGGACCCAGATGAGCAGTGGCATGGCCATGTACAGTTTGATGTGTGCTGGATGTATGGCTTCCTGAGCAGTCCTGTTTCTGTCCTTGTTATGGGGAAATGTTCTTGTTTCTCGATGACTGTCAAGGTTATAAAAACTTTTTTTCTTCAAGGAAAGAGCCCTGGTTCTGCAGTAGAAGACCTGGATGTGTTGACTGTGTCCCCTTGGGCAAATCCCTTCTCCTTCCTGGTCTTAGTCTCCTCCTCTGTAAAATGAGGCTCCAGAGGCGGCTGCCAGCCCTTGAGGAGGAGCCTCGGATGTCCCTGCATTTGACATTCCTCCTGCCCTCTGCTTCTGTCCCAATGCAGGACCAGGCTGCCAGCTTTCCCCAATGCGGCATTGCTCAGGAGCAGCAGCAGCAGCACCAAGGACAGGCGCTAGCTGTGTGATAACAGGAGGGGACATGGAGGGAGGGTAGTCAGGTAGTGAGAGCAAAGGAAGTTTCTAGACATCCTGGGCATTTCACTGGGCTCCAGGCTATGCCCAGAAAACCAAAGACAGCTGCTTCCCCGCCCTGCCCCCCCACCTGTGTGTTGGGCAGGTCTCCCCTGAAGTTCGAGGTGGGATGTGCACAGCAATGTCCAGCTGAGCAGGTGTGGAGGGCTGCTATCTGTACCAATGGAGCCACGGCCCTCTTCCAGGAGGTAACTTCTCCGCTGACCTGAGAGGACGGACAGAGAAGCCATGTCCCCCACCCTAGGCAAACACCTGCCTTTGATTTCATCACAAACCCTGGGGATGGGGAGGGGAGGGGAGGGCTTGTAACCAGCACAAGCTGCAGGAGACAGGAGGGATGGGGGTGCAGAGGAGACCCAAGACCGGGGAGACTCTGCCCTGACGGCAGAAGGCCCTAAGTTGAGGTTCCAGAAACAATACACTGCTCCAGCCCCACGGGACAGCTGTCTGAGGCCTCCAGCTCTGGCCTCCAGCATCCTCCCCATCTAGCAGGCCAGCAGGAGGCTGGGCTCCCTTGGCTACCTGTGGAGGCAGCATTGGCAGGGGCCCAGCCTGGGTGGACGAACTGAGTTCTTCTGTCCTTCTGCATCACTCACATGATGTAACACATCGTAGGACTGTGGAGTCAAGGCTGAGGAATGGGGAATTCCTGCCTGGGTGTGGCGAGGCTGGGGGCTGCAAGGTCCCTGGCTTGGGATGGCCGGCACAGGCCCTCCAGGAATGTCCTGGGCAGGCCATGGGCATGACCAGTTTGGCCAACCCTAGGGCCTGCTCCATCAGAGTGCACTGGGGCACCAGGAAGGTGGGGTGCTTGGGGAGAGCAGCTCCCGCTTTCAGTGTTCATCCTGTGTGGCCATCCTGACCTTTTGGATATAGTAGAATTTGGAAGCTGCATGAACTTTTGGGTCAGGGTCAAGGTTAGTGGTCTGGCTGAGCTTGAGTGGCTAGAGAGGGGGAGCTCAGCATGGGAGTGAATGGGGCGTTTGCCCTTCCTCCCCATCCCCCTCCCCACATTCCTTCTTTCCTCCCCCTTCCCCTCTGCTCTTTGCTCTTGGATTTGCAATAAGAGGTCAGCGGCATCAATGGACTTTGGGGTGCCCTGACCAAGGGGCTCCTTCCAGGCTGTGCCATGGCAGAAGCAGTGACTGTCCCACTGGGCCATATCCTGAAGCCACTACCCAAGGACACTGTCTTCTTCCTGAGTCCTCTGCCCTGCACAGACGGCAAACACCTCCTCCTCCAAACAGTTCCATGCTCCCCCATGTTTCCCTCCTAGTCTGCTCCTTCTGGGCCTCCCTCCCGTTCCAACTAGAGTTCTGTGTTCATGGCTTTGATAGTAAGCTCCCTGAGGGCGGGGAAGCACAGTAGGTGAGGTGTGTTTGATTTCTGGGTGCCTGCCCTCAAAGAGAATGCAATCTCATCGACAAGGATTTGTGCTGCCTAAGGTGGGTAGGGACAGAGGCACTGGGAAGGCTGCCTGGAGGCAGTGCCCCCTGATCTGGGTACTGAAGGAAGGCAAGGGAAGATTTCGGTTTGGTTTAATTCAGCTCAACAAACTTATTAACTTCTTGGTCCCAGGCACTGTCCTCAGCCCTGGGAATATAGAGGCAAAGGAAACCATCTGGGGTCTTTGGTGGCTGGCTACATCTTACCTACATTTTGAAGGGAACAAGAGATTCCAAAAGGTAGAAACAGGATGGCCTGAGCAAAGGTGTGGAGAGAGGAGATGGCGTGTTGTGTGTGGGGAACAACAGCAAGGCAGGTTGGGCCAGGGTATAACCAGCCTTAAATGCCAAAGAGGGTCCCTAGGGAGCCAATGGTCCAAGCTATTTTGTAGGAAAATCCCTTTGGCAGCTGTGGGGAGGCCCGAGTGGAGAGGGCAGTCATTGGAAGCAAGGAGGCCAATTAGGAGGATATTGCCCAGAGAAGTGACTATAAGATAATTTGAGGAGGCAGATGGGTGCCTCTAGACTTGTTTAGAGATCTCTGAAGACGAAGCTAGTGAGCCAATCAGAAGCACTACAGTTGGGCAGTATATACAGCTTTCTAAAGCTGTATATACTGCCCAACAGTAGTGCTTCTGATATGGGAAGAAAGGAAAGCCTTGCCACTCCTTCTGATTGCAAGATAAGACTTCTATTCTTCAAAGCAATCCAAAAGTGGGCTGGGCTGCCTCTGGAGGGGGAGGAGTGGGCTCCCTCTCAGCTCCCTGGTACCTGGGTTAAAAGGCCACCCCCTTCCAACCCTGAGGTCTTGATTCTGACTTGTGGGCTACCCTGACTCACTGCTTTTCATTCATTTTTCTTTTTCTTTCTGCACCACCATCCTCTGCCCTTTTAGCAGGGAATACAGCTGTTTTATATTTTAGGAAGAACTGATTTTGACGTATGTGATAACAATAGCAAATAATGCATATCCCTTAAAGGTCTGAAGTGCTATACCTAGATCATCTCATTTGACGTGCACGTCAAATATCCATCCTCTTCTGTCCACGATTTGGAAGGAGATATGAGGCACGCCTGCCCCAAGGGCCTTCCTTCCCCGAAGTCCAGCTCAGGGTACCTGGATGAGATGTTGGTGGTGCTGTGAACTGGCCTGGCTGTTTTGGACAGCAACATGGAGCAGTGCCCCAAATGTCATTAAACTGTGCATGTCCTTTGACCCAGCTATGCGGCTCCTAAGTCTGTTCCAAAGAGACCAAAGATCTCCTGTCCTCGTCTGTATGTCAATATTGATTGAATGCTTTTTTCAACAGAAAAAACTGGAAACCAGGAAGGGGGGCAGCATCTGTGGGGAAACGGCTGAACAGCGATGGTCAGTGAATGGGGTGGGATGGAATATTATCCCCCTGTGAGAAAGGAGGAGACAGGGAAGGGCCCGCACGAACTGATGCAGACGGAAGTGAGCAGAACCAGGGAGTCAGTCACACAGTAGCAACAATGTTGCAAACAACTGACAGACTGGAGAACTCTGATCCACACAATAACCTCCCCCACTACTCCAGCGGTCTTGGGATGACGCCAGCTGCCCACCTCCTGGAGGGAGCACAGATGGAGACCTCTCTTTTTTTTCTGGACATGGCCGGTGTAGGAATTCAGCTTGCTAGACTGTGCATGTTTGGTACAAGGGTTGTATCTTTTTTCTTCCTGTGGAGGGGTGCGGTAGGGGGGAAGTGGAAAGTGTCTTTGCATTAGATGAAAAAAAAAACCTGTAGTTTAAAAAAAGTAACTGGAGGTGAGGAGGGGAAGCTCCCGCTAATATATGCATTTGGCAGTTCGGTGGCGCAGTGGGTAATGCTGTACTTGGGACGAAGGGAGACCTGAGTTCAAATCCTACAGCAGAAGCTAGCTAGCTGGATGACCCTGGACCAGCCACTTAATCTTTCTCATCCTCAGGGCTAAGAATAGCATCTACCTAACAGGGAGGGTTCAACGGAGATAAATATATGTGAAGCACTTTGCAAGCTTGTAAAGGAATGCTAAGGATTATCGTGCATACATCATCTGCTGGTGGAGAGGAGGTGCCGTCTCTTATCTCTAATCATTCAGTAAACATTCATTAAACTACTATGCTTCAGGCACTGCACAGCATGGCTCTCTAGCCTCAGCCAGGGTCCTAAAAGGACAGGAGCCGCTCCAGGAGGAGTCCTGAAGTGTGCGATCACCTCAGGGAGGGGGGATGGACATCCCCCAAAGGACAGTGACCATCAGTCCTAGGCTGGACTTGGGGCCAGGCAGGGGCAAGCAGCGGTCTCGGCCTCACCCACACAAGCGCCCCTTCCGGGGCCCTCCTTCCCCCGGGGGTGTTCCCACCCCACCCCCAAGTCTCCCCAGGCGCCTGAAGGACACCTTGGACTTCCTTCATTGATTCAGTCAACAAGCATTGTCGGAACGTTTACTACAAGTCAGATGCTGTGCTCAGCCCTGGGGCCAGGAACCCCAGAAGGAGGCTGACCTGCCCTCATGGAGCTTATCTGCTCACAGGTTGTTGAGTCATAAAGATTAGAAACAAAATCATTTCCCGGCTTGAAGCAGAATGACCTTTGAAAAAGCCAAGGGAACTGAAGTGCAGGTGGAGAGGAAGAACATTCCAGGCCCAGGGACCGGTCCTGCAAAGGCCTGGAGGTGGGAGATGACCTAGGAGCTGCTGTGTCTGGGGAACAGAAAGTTTCAATTAGGAAATGTCTCAAGCAGAGGCCACGGAATCAGGGTCACAGGTTCAGATCCTGAATGGATAGTTGTGTGACTCTGAGCAAGTCTGAATGTTTCTGGGCTTCATTTTTCTCCTCTTTAAAATAAGGGGCTCAGACTGGAAGCGTCTGAGGAAGGGGAGGAAGAGGGGGAAAGGAGAAGGAAGGGGGGAAATGGTGGAGAGGAGAGATGGGGGAGGAGGATGAAGGAGGGGGAGAATGGGAGGAGGAGGGGGAAAGAAGGAAGAAGGGGGAAAGCAGGGGGAAGGGGGGAGGAGGAGGGAGAGAAGGAAGGGAGGAGGATGGAGGAGGGGGAGGAGAGGGAGAAGGGGGAGAGGAGGGGCAGCAGCAAGAGACCCCTCTCGGCTCGGCATCTCTCTGCTCTGCCGGGTCCTGCCAAGTTGGAGAGGCTTGGCTGGGGTCCAGGCGGGGAGCGGGGGGAGGTCAGAGCATGCAACTGGGGGGGCGGGGGAGGCTGTGAATGGGTCGTGGGTGCGCCTCTCCTCGCCCCCCACCCCTCGTCCGGCCCCAGACTCCAGAGCTGGGCGCTCCGGGGTGGGGGTGGGGCCCTCGGCAGCTCCCAAGTCTCTGCTGCTCGGCTCCCGGGGGTCCCTCGGCCAGGCGTGGGCGGCCGGGCACACGCTGCCCGCTCAGGACATGACCGTGACTGTGACCGTGACCGTGACCCCGCCCTCCGGAGCCCGGAGGCACGGCGGGGGCGGGGCTGGGGGCGGGCCGGGGGCCGGCGTCGGGGCCAGGACTGGGCCGGGCAGTGACGCAGACAGGAGCAGGGCTGGCCTCGGGCTCCCGGCGCCGGACGCCTCTGCGGGGGCTCCGGGGACTCCGGGCGCGGAGCGAGGAGGGGGAGGAGGGAGAGCAGGGGGAGGAGGGAGCCGTAGGAAGGGGAGGCAGGAGCCCAGCCGGCCGCCGGACTTTGCTGCTGTTGCCTCTGCGAGCGGGGCAGGCACGGCGGCGGGCACGGGGAGCTCAGCAGAGAGGTGGCTGTACTCGGGCTGCAGGAGTCCGAGCCCAGCGGGGTCAGTGCCGCGGCGGCCCCGAGAGGTGGGTGTCCGGAGGACGCGGGGTGAGGGGCGGGGCGGGGCGGACGGGGGTAGGGATCGGCTCCTGAGTCCGGCCAGCCGGGCTGGGGGAGGGGGCCGGCCCAGGACTGAGAGTGGAGGCGGGGAGGGGGTGGGGAGGGGGTGTGGAGGGGGCGGAATGTGCGCCTGGAAGTGCTGCGGGATCCGTGTGTCAGTGTTTGTGTGTGTTTGAGGGTTTCTGTGTGTCTCTAAGAGTGACAGTGTGTTTGTGGGTCTGTGCCTGTGTGTGTCACGGCGTGTGTATGTCTGTCCTGTGCGTTTGTTTGCACGTAGCTGCGTGTGCTTGTTTGTGTGTGCTTTGTATGTCTGACTGTGTGTATGCGTGTGTCTGCATGTGCTGTCCATGTGCATGTTTGCCTGGGTGAGTCTGGGGGAGTGGTTCTACCTGTGGGTGTCCATGGGCTTGGGTGGATGTGGCCTTGGGCACATCCCTGTGTGTCACTGTGTCACTCCCTGAGTGTTTTGGGCAGCTGTTTACATTGTATTGACCCTGAGTGCCTGTGCCTCTGCATGTATGTGCGTGTGCATGTGGAGTACATGTGTGGCCCCCTTCCATCTCCCTGCCTCAACCGGGCCCCCACCTGGAGCTGCCCCTTCTCTCTCTGTCCTGCTGGGGGACCCCGCAAGGAGAGGTGAACTGAGCTCAGATTTCTGGCCCAGGGCTGGAAGGCAGAGGGCTTGGGTGTGATGGCTGGGCAGCCCCTGGCACGCTCCTAATAAGGGTTTGTTTATTGACGTTTCAGGCAGCCTCTCCTTTCCACCCCACACTGGATGGGCTCCTTCCACCAGGCCCAACTCTCAGCCCTGCCAGGTCTTTTGGTTCCTGAGTTCTTTCTCCTGCCCCAGTGTTTCATACTGCCCTTCCCAGAGTGCACACTCTAGCATCTCCTCACAGAACAGGAAGGAACCCTCCGTAGCAGGGTCCACAATGGGAGGTAACCTGGGCTGCCACCGCTCCATCCCAAGGGACCCCTCAGACCTTTCTCACAGTCGCAAGTTCAGTGCCGCCTGCAACTTCAGCAACATCCTGGTGAACCAAGAAAGACTCAACATCAACACAGCCACCGAGGAGGAGCTGATGACGCTGCCTGGGGTCACCCGGCCGGTGGCCCGCAGCATTGTGGAATACCGGGAGTACATCGGTGGCTTCAAGAAGGTGGAGGACCTGGCCTTGGTGAGTGGGGTGGGGGCCACCAAGCTGGAGCAGGTCAAGTTCGAGATCTGTGTGAGCAGCAAGGGCAGCTCCGCTCAGCATTCGCCCAGCTCCTTGCGGCGGGACCCCTACTCAGAACCCCAGCAGTACCACTTGGCGACAGCGCCCCCCACTGCAAAAGTTAACATCAACACAGCCACCCCAGCCCAGCTCATGAGCCTGCGAGGGGTGTCTGAGAAGATGGCCTTGGGCATAGTGGACTACCGCCAGGAGCATGGGCCCTTCAAGAGTGTCGAGGACCTCATTAGGTTGGACGGCATTAATTCCTGCTTCCTAGACAAGATCCGACCCCAAGTGTTCGCGGAGAGGTCCCGGCCCCCCTCCACACACACCAATGGGGGTTTGCATTTCACTGCCAAGCCCCACCCTAGTCCCACGTCCCTGAGCCTCCAAAGCGAGGACCTTGACTTCCCCCCCGGAGGCCCGACCCAGCTCATCTCTACACGTCCGTCCATTGAGGCTTTCGGTGGGACCCGGGATGGCTGGCCCGTGCTGAGGCTGGCCACCTGGAATCTGCAGGGCTGTTCCATTGAAAAGGCCAACAACCCCGGTGTTCGAGAAGTTGTGTGCATGACTCTGTTGGAGAACAGGTAAGTGCCTGGGCTCCTCTGAGGAGGGGGGAGGGTTCCTGCCATCACAGGCCTTCTGGGATTGTGTGGTCTGCTTTGGGTAAGTGGGTGTCCCCGGCTCCATCAGATACAGAGCTCAGACTAAAGACAGGCTGCAGCCACTGACCTGAGCCCCTGAGAGCATCAATGAGATGGATGCCACCCACCTGGAGGCCCTCAGCCCCCAGCACAGGAACAAGGTGTCAGGGAAAGCACAAGGCTGGTTTTTTCTGGGCTTTATTTTTTTAGAATCTAACTGTGAGCGGCTGGATGTGTTAATGCACATGTGTGTCCACATGTGTTGGGGGAACTGAAGGGAGGTTTCTCTGGCTGCCAGCAGTGGTGGTGGGGGGGTGGGTGGCATATGTGAAGGACTCTCTTGGGGGGGCCTGAACAGCCTTGCTCTCTTTGGCTGATGAGAGCAGGCAGACCCTGGAGGACAGAATGGCAGGGATGGGGAAGACTGGAAAAGAAGCCGTGGTCACCTGGATGCTATCCCAGAGTGCAATGGGCCACCCCCAGAGGGGCTGGGTGCCCTCTCCTTGGAGGTCTCCAAACAGAGGCTGGATGTCCACCTGTTGGGATGGAAGGGTAGGGATGTCTAAGGTGACTGGGGTCCCTTCCCACTCTGATTCCGACTGAGCTAGAGAAAGTGACTCATTCCTCTTCCTTATTTAACCTAAAATTGGTTTCCCACCGCCCACAAGAATCTAGCCGGCAGTGTGGGGAATCTCTGTGTGTGCTGCAGCCAAACAGCCTGGCCTGGTTGTGCAGGTTGAGGTTAGGCCCCAATGGCCCAGACCCTGTGGGCTGAGGAGGGAGAAGGTGCTGTCTGCTCTGCTGCCAGTGCTGGCATTCAGGGGCAGGAGGGAGACTTTCACTGTTCCCCAGGCCTGGCTGTGCAGGTCAGATACCCATGGATAAAGCCTGCAGACACCTGGGGGCTGCTGTCAAACCACTCTAGTCAGTCAGTCTTGGGTGGGTTTTAGTTTTTAACCGACAAGCCCACGGGGGTTGAAGAAAAACTAAAGATTGCTCCCCCACTACTGTTCTGTGACCCCAGGCCTGAGAGAGATGAGTCAGGTGTTAGCAAGTCACAGGGGCCTTTGATGAGAAAGTATCACCCCAAGGTGCCCTACTCTGGGTGTCCTGTGAACCTCAGGAGCAGAGCTGACTCCCCGCCCCAGCCTGGATGGCACAGATGCAGCGGTCCTCCCGCCCAGCCCCAGCCCTGCCAGCACAGATGCGGCCATGTTTACTTATGGTCTGTGGCACCCGAGCCTCAGGGCCTCCTCCTTGGGGGTCCACAAGCATTTCTCACGTGTGTGCTGCGGTCCAGGCACCGTGCTAAATACTGGGCATACAAGGAAAAGCAAGAGCAGGCCCTGCCCTCAAGGAACTTATTACTAATAGCAGCAAGCATTTATATAGTGCTCTAAGGCTGGCAAAACCCTTTCTAGACAGTCTCATGTATAGATGAGGAAACTGAGTCAGGCATAGGTGAAGTGACTTGGCCAGGATCACATAGCTAGTTCAGTGTCTAAGCCAGAATTTGAACTCGAGTCTTCCTCATTCCATTTCTAGGGCCTTTCCCTAATCGTCTTCTGTTGTTGGCTGCTTGGTTCTTTGGTTGATTTTATTCAGGTGGGAAGCCTGAGAGGGAGGGGAAGGGGGAGTTCGAATTCCTCTTTCCTCTTCTTTTCTGATGGCCAGGTTGGGCCTTTGTCTTTGAGCGATGGATGTTCTGAGCTGGGGTAGGCGGGGTGGGTCAATCTCCTAGGCCCAGATTTAGGGTAATGTTAGAAGCTGAGAAGATGAGGGAGGGATAGAAGGATGGATGGATGGGAAGGAGGGAGGGATAGATGGAGGGAAGGAGAGATGGATGGAGGGATGGATGGGTGGGAAGGAGGGGTGGGTGGATGGATGGGAGGGTGCTGCCCACCTGCTGGGAGTCATCTTTGCTTTGTAGCTGAAGCAAGGATGGGAGCCCTGAGGAAATCCATTTGAGAAAGACTTTCCTGAATGTTCCAGCCTAGATCTATTGGAAAGATCCCATTAGCCTTGGGAAGGAGAATTAACAGAAAAAAATTTAACTCTGCTTCACCAGGACAACTTGAACCCCAAATGCTTAGAGCGAGGCTTGACTCAGAATCTCCTGATGCCCATGAAATGGGAGCAGGTGGAGGCTGTTCTGAGGCTCACATGGCCTGGCTCCCAAAGGTCTCTGGACTGCTCGCTCCTTCTGCTCCCCTATGGCATGGCTGTTCTGGATACCCCCAACACATCATTGGCCCATAAATGGTAGATTTGGCTTAAGGCCTAATCCCTCCAAAGTCTGGATGGGGCTCCTGGCTCCCAAAGTGTCCGAGGGCACTAGAAGAGATTGGCTACTAAACCTGCCCTATACAGCACAGGTGCAAAGTTGTAACTAGGGCAGGCAGATGGGGCTTTGGCCCAGGTGACTGAGTTTAGAGACAGGCTGTTTAGAGGGTCATTCACCATGAGCTGTACAGAGAGGGGGAAAGTACCAGGTCAGCCCTTTACTGCTACCCTTGTTCTCAGGCTGAGAAAAACTCCCTCCAGAGGCGTCATCAAGGTAGAGGAAAAACTCAGCAAGTGTCTGTAATTGGGGTTGGAGGCCGGCAACAAATGACATTCTGGTGCTGGAGAGTTTCCCATGACTGGAGAACTACATGGCAGCGTAACAAGCATGAATTAAGCACCTACTGTGTACAGAGACAAAAATGAAACAGCCCTTGAGGAGCTTCCCCTCTATGGGTGGGAGCAGGGAAGGGGCAGCCCTGGAGGTCAGGAAGTAAAAACAAAGGAATGCAAAGTAACATTCCAGGTTCTGTGGGAGGTGCTGGGATACCTGAGCTTATACTCTAAGGGGGAGACAACAACTAACCTATGTAAGCATAGGCAGAATCAATGAAAGCTCCCTGGGGAGGGAGGGCAGAAAGGGCCTGGATAGACTGGAAGGAGGAGGGGATTCTCTGAGGCACAAATGAGTCATGGGAGACAACCTGGTCAAAGACATGGAGACAGGAGATGGAACAAGTATCTTGGCCAGTTGGGCTGGATTGAAGGCTAAGGGCAGAGAGTAAGGTCCACAGGGCTAGCTTAGATGTTGTTTGGTTTAGTCTGTTTGCCACCCTTCCTCTAGGCCCTGGAGAGGCCCCACTGCCAGCTGGGGTCTGTCCACCATTTTTCCTGGATGACATCTTTTATTTGTACTTATTTTAAGGAATACTTTTATCAGTGCCTTTTGTTTTCACCTCACATGCTTTTCCAAACCTATGACCAGCCCCTGAATGTCCTTGTCTGGAGGACAGACCTCTGAATTCTGTGCCCCAGAGGCTCTTGGTATCTTCTGGTGTTTGTGGGCTCTGTCTGCTTGGCCCCAGAGAACAGAGCCAGGAGCAAAGGGTGGAGTTAACAAAGAGGACCATCTGGGCTTTCCCACAGTGCGCCAGAATGCCTTTGGAAGATGGAGACTCCTCCTTCCAGGAACAATCAGAGGCTTTCTGCTCCTTTGTAGAGATGCTCGGTCTAGGTCCAGGTGAGACTCAGCCACCTTTGAGGCCTCTTCCAACTCTGCTTCCTCGTTGCCACGGCCACTTCCTCATGGAGCTTTCTGGGGATGAGTTACCAAACCCAGAGGTGGGGCTTTGGTCTCTATGAGGGATGAGAACTTTTGGTTATAGAAATGCTGATGGTGCTGTTCATTTGTCACGTGTTTGGAGATTTCTTCCTGTCTCACCTGTAAATGTTCTTGCCTTTTTCTGGCTGTCATTGGGCCTCATATCAGGCTTTCTGCAGGCCACTCTTGGCTGTCCTGTGAGTGACGCTAATTGTGATTTTCTGTCATCTTTGACACGTTATCAGTAACTTTATGTTCTAAACCTGTCCTGCCCTTGGCTGCCATGTTCCTCTACCTAGCAAGGACACATGCTGTTTGCCAACTGAGCTTTCTCTCGTCCTCTCCTTTGGGGTGATTATTGAACACCTGTTAAATTTCTGTAAGAATTAGACATAGTTGGTGTGCGCATCCTTTCCTTTGTCCCTTTCTCTTTTTCTGCACTGGGAAGTTTCTTTGAGCAGGTTGGGTTGGAGCTGTTGTGTCTGCCTGGGACCTTCTCTGTTTTATCCTGTCTTCTTTTTTGGTGTTGACTTTGACCTTTCCTCCTACTAGTCTGTGATAGATGGTAGTGGATTGTGAAATGACTTCCTCATCAATAACCAATCATTTCCTGTTGGATAATAGTCAGATTCACAAGGCGCCTGACTTGACTTCCTGCCTTTTTAGCCTTGAGAAGTGTCTCCCGCCTTATTTTCACCCTCCTGCCTCATTCCTGTCTTTGCATGAATCCCCCTGAGTATCGATTTGCACACTGTCTTGACTGTGGTCTTGGAGCCCAGCAGAACAAGGTGACTGAGCTTTTTAAGACATGATGTTTCTTGTCGCCTTTGGGCCTATGTTGAAACCTGTCTGTTTTCTTCTCTGAGGAGAACCTGTGAGCTATCCTTCTATGGAGCAGTGACTTTCTCCGCTGTCCTGTTTCATTGATGTGGGGCATGCCCACCTAAGGATGATTCAGGTCCTCTGGTGGGATGCTTGTGTTGGAAAGCATTAACAGCAAAGTGAGGGGGCCTGATGGTCTCAAAGCTGTGCTTCTGAGCCTCCCAGCTCCTTTTCTCCCACTCTGTTATAGTCATGCTAGGAGGGAAAAGATTCACATATGTATGTTCTAACTGCTGCACATGTATGTGACAAAAGAAATCTTCCCCTCTCTGCCTTTCCCCACATATTCTGATGAAGAAAAGGGGGGTCTCAAACAGAGGTTGAGCAGAGAGATCAAAGCCAGCCTGTGCCATCCCACCAGTGGGGTTTCCACTACCATTCTTAGTGACTGCAAAATATTTTGTGGAATGTGTGGCTCAGTCACATGTTCCCAAACCCACACCTGCTTTAAGTGAGCTCTGGGAAGCCCTTGTCAAAGGTCGTTACTGGGAATCCTTTTAGGCTCTGGTTGGACTATGGGGAGGGTGGGGACTGTGTGTTTGCCTTCCTCTGTATCCCCAGTGCCTGGCACACAGTAGGTGCTTAATCAGTGCTTGCTGTTGGTGATGATTGGGATAAAGAAACAGCCAACGCTGTCATACCACTTGTCCCTGTTCT
Organism: Trichosurus vulpecula; assembly: GCF_011100635.1. Lineage (NCBI taxonomy): Eukaryota > Metazoa > Chordata > Mammalia > Diprotodontia > Phalangeridae > Trichosurus > Trichosurus vulpecula. Next base: position 203,254,847 of record NC_050581.1, on the reverse strand, counting down.
ATCCATTTCCAAGTTGGGACTACCTAATGTGCTAAATGCTTTCCTCTTGACGTTATGAGGATGCCTGTCTGTCTCGGCTCAACCCCTCACTAGGGAGATGAAGAAAAGTGGAAAACCTCTAGGGATGGGGAGCTCACTACCTCCTGAAGCAGTGTGTCTGGCTTGGGGACAACGGGAGGGTCACTTTCATGAAGGAGACCCTTCTTGAACATGCTCCAAATGGGTGCTTACAAAGCTTCTTGGTCATTTTCTTCGGTGCCTTGATGGTGTTTGGTGGGGAGCAGCTTCCTGAAAGGTCAGAGGGAGACTTGCACTGCATCATTCCCTGGGGGAGGCAGTGTGGTAGAAATCCTTTGAGATTTCTGGAGGAGAGGGATAGTGACAGGTCCTGTGCTGGGACAGTGAGCCCACAGGCTTGTATTTGCGCATATGTGTATGTGTGTGTGTGTAGGGGGCCCTTGGAGACGTTGTGCTGGGGATCTTGGAGGACCCTACACACCCCTTCTACTTTGTCCCTCCCAGCCTTTCCAGCCTGGTCACTGGCCCAGATGAAGGGAAACATAAGAGGGGAAATTGGTGCATCCTCAGTGGCTTGGGAGCCCTCAAGCCCTATTGTGATGTTTTTCTGTATCTCAGGTTTAAGGTACTGGGGGGTTACCTGACCCAAGAGAGGTGATCCTCGTGGCTGGAGGGCATGATCACAGTCAGTAAACATTGATTAAGCTCCTGCTGTGTGCCAGGCTCATGCGAAGGGCTGGGATACAAAGAAAGGCAAAAGCTTGGTCCCACCCTCAAGGGACTCACCGTCTAATGGGGGAGGAGGGCCTGGTGGCCATCGAACAGCTGATACAAGATGCCGATCAGATAGACGAAGGGGATGTCCTCTCTCTGAAGGGAGGAACTGAGCTGGGAAGAACTCAGGAAGAACTCCTGAGCCCAGAGCTGGGCAATGCTGACAGCCACAGACACCTCTGGGAAGAATCGGGCTGGGAACCGGGCTTTCCTGTCAGATGAGTTTGAAGGGTAGAGAACTTTGGGCAAAGCCCGGTGTGGCCCTTGGGCCTTGTCCTGGCGGTCAGCATGCCCTGGGCCAGGCTCCAGCTTCCAGGAACCAGACCTGCTACCTCTGGGGTGTGACTCATATGCCCGGGGCAGTCAATAAAAGTTTAATGCTGAGAAAGGCAGCTGTGCCGCCCCGGAGGAAGGAGCCCTGGGCTGGAAGCCAGCACTTCTGGCTTCTCTGCTACTGCTGGAGTGCTGCAGATGAGGCAATCTGAGTCTCAGTAGCATCATCTGTGAAATGGGGATGCTAGCATAAAGGCGCTTCACCAACCAGGGAGCTGGCAGGGTGGCCTGATGGGCAGAGCCCATGGCTTTGTTGTTAGGGTTCCTCTGCAAAATGAATATGTCAGACTTGATGACCTCTAGGTCCTTTCTGGCTTTGGGTGTATGGTCCTATTTGGAGGAGGGAGGAGGATTCAAGGTGGGGAGCCCACCTCTCAGTACCAAAAAGAGGACTTCCCCTCCCCTTCCCTCCCCCTCCCCATCCCTGTCCAGTCCCCCACCATCTTCCTTCCCCCTCTCCCCCCACCCTATCCTCCCTCCTGCCCTGTCACCTCCCCCATCCCCTCCCCCACCTGTCTCCTTCCCTCCCTCCTCACCCCTGTCCTGTCCTCCCATCACCTTCCTTCCCTTTTTCCCCCTCCCCATCTTCCCTCCTCCTCTGTCTTCTCCCCCACCTGTCTCCTCCCCCTCCCCCATCCTCCTCCTTTCCTCTCCAGTCCTCCCTCTCCCCTACCAGTCTCCTCCCCCTGATCCCTCCTCACCCCCGCCCCCACCTCCCTTTGCCCTTCTAAGGCTTCTTCAGGCTGGCCTTGGGTCCGGCTGGGCAAGGTTTCTGTTTCCTGAGCCAAGCTTGGGAAGGATACTTCCTGCTTTGTTTTCTGTTGACAAAGACCTTTGGCCTGATGGTACAACCAGATTTTTCCTGAAGTAGATGCTACAGATGTAGAAATATGGAGACTCATAAAAGTTGGCTTCCAAAAGCATCCTTTGTCAGCCCCTGCTGCGGCCGTGCCTACCTCACCTGCCCCTGCCCCACCTTCTTGCTCTGCCCTGGTCCTACTCTGCTGCTCAGTTTCTCCATCTGCAGCCTGGGCATGCTAATATCAGTAGCTGTCCATCTTACAGGATCTGGCGAGCTGATGGATGCCAGGGCTTCATCAACCTTACTTATGCCCTGTGCGAATCCTCTGCTCCATGATAGGAATTGTGGGTGGGACAAAGATGTGACCTCTGGTGGTTCTGGGATGTGTGTGTGTGTGTGTGTGTGGGGGGGGGTGTAATGTTAATGGATTAGGAAGATCTTCCCCATCCATTAATAGGCCTATGTGACATGCTGTGAGCTCTGGCCCAGCTCACAGCTGTGACACCTCCTGAGTCACATAGAGCCTGTTGGGGGAGGAACTTGCTTCAAAGGGAAGCTTGCTTTGGGGAGGCTTGCTTGTAGGAAGGCTTTCATGCCTTTTGCTAATTTCTAAATAGGCAGCGAGTCACTGAAGGTTGTGATGCCTTCTGGCTCTGAGAAGTATATATATATATATATATATATATATATATATATATATACACACTCTGGGGTGAGCTTTTGCTTTGGGGGCTTGCTTATGAGAAGGACCTTGTGATTCCCTCTTTGAGTAACCAGGATGCCCTGACTGCTCAGTTGTAAAGGCTCTTTCGATCCAGTGGTGTATGTAAAGCGTGTAGCAATATTGCTTTGATTCGCGCAGTCGGAGCCCTGTCTGTTGGTCTTTACACTAATTTCTCTCCTTGTATTTTCTCTGACATTCAGGGTACTGACCCTTCCCCTGAACTAGTGAGTGTAATTAAAAGTAGGATTGTTAACCCCTTTAATAGCTATCTTTCCTAATAAAGCAGATCAAAGGACCTATGGTAGCAGCCATCCTGGGTAGGCCAGGGGGGTTGCCATTACAGGGGGTGACTGCTTTCATTTGGTGCTTTGGAGAAGAGAAAAGGAAGTTACTAGACAGTTTACTCTTGGGCGGGGTGGGGGCTTGGGAGCTGGTCCCTCTTGTTTGCTTTTAAACCTGCTGCTTATCTGATTAGATAACTGTATCTGTCCTCTGCTGCCAGCTTCTCTCTTGGATCCGAAGCCCCCATCCCCTGGAGCCCAGCCCACCCAGCCCCTCTTAGTCTGAGCAAGAGTCCCCAGAGACTTGTTTAGCCAACAAGAACCAAGTTTGGTGAGGGGTGCAGAGCACCCAGGCTGAGCCGAGCTGAGCTGAGCTAGCTGTTGAGGCCCCGTTCTCATGGGCAAGGCTCTCCAGCAGTCCTGCTGGAGAGCCTTGCCCTCCACACCTTTGACATGCTTCTGTCCTCCTGTTCTCCTGGTTGTAAACCTGTGACTTGTGGCCCTTTTTGGCTCAGGGCTGTGAGCCCACTAGAATGGGCTCGGAAAGGGATTCCCTCTCATGGGAGCTTTTTGAGCAAAGAACAGATGGCCGTTGCTCGTCCTAGATGTTCTGCCAGATGGCCACCTGGGCCCCACCAGCTGTGATTCTGGAGTCCCTGTAGGAGCCTTGAGGGCTGATGCCCCCAAGAACGGCAATCTGCAGGGCTACCCCCAAAGTAGCATGGGAGATGCTTCTCTTCCCTGCCTTGAGGGGCCTTATGGGTCCCCAGGTTTGTGATGGTGCCAGGAGCCTCTGGGGAGCTGGAGAATGCCAAGAGCCTTGGCCCAGGAAGCAGAGGCCAGTGTAGGCTCTGGCATGACCCCACCAGGTGACCTGGAGCCACGTCCAGGTGAGTCTTTGTGAGGCACCAGGAATTTATTAAGCACCTACTGTGTGCCTGGTGCTGCTCTAAGCTGCCCTCAAGGAGCTCATTGTCTAATGGGGGAGACAACATACAGACAGTTTCCCCATCTGTCAAATGGAGGCTTGGTCCAGATGACCTGAGGGCCATCCTTTCCAGGCCCCAGAGCTGCCCTGCAGGGCAGTTTGTGGGGGAGGGCTAAAGCATGTAAGAGGATACCTTCTAAAATTAATTTCCAGTGCACAGCAAGCATCTGTCGGTGGCTTGTTGGGGAGTTTAAAGTAGGTCGAATTTGAGATGGACGCCTTGGGTCCTGTCGCTCATGTTTTGAAAAGCCTATTTTGGGTCTTGTTTATGTCACACTCTGTTCTCTCCTAAGTGTGTGAATGTATGTGCGGCTGGGAATGTGTGGGAGACAAGTGGGCACATGCTACCAACCCACATGACCCACCCATGCATACATGCAACACCATGCTTCTGCTGACTCTTCCACTTACTCTGTGAGCAAAATGCAGACGTGCAGCTGGCCAGAGCCTGCTCCTCCTTGGGTCACATGCTGAAGACCCCTACGCCTACCACAATGGAATTCGCACACATCTGGAAGTACTTACTTAGAGTGGCTCTTTCAACTTGCCACCCAACCCTGCCTGCCTTTGGAGGGGGAGCCTGGACTGCCCCCTTCCACCACCCTCTTTTAGAGGGGAGTCTGGACTTTCCAGTCTCACCTCTGACTTGCCTTCCCCCCTTCTAGAGGGGGGCCTGGACCTCCCCCCTCCACCACCCCCTTTTAGAGGGGAGCCTAGACTTCCCAGTCTCACCTTTGACTGCCCTTCCCCCCTTCTAGAGGAGAGTCTAGACCTCCCAGTCTCACCTCTGACTGCCCCTCCCCCCTTCTAGAGAGGGGCCTGGACCTCCCAGTCTCACTTCTGACTGCCCCTCCCTGCTTCTAGAGGGGTCCTGGATCTCCCAGACTCACCTCTGACTGTTCCTCCCCACTTCTAGAGGCAGGGCCTGGACCTCCCAGTCTCACCTCTGACTGCCCCTCCACACTCCACACTCCTCCCAACCCCGATGGCTTGGATGCTCATGAACTGTGTTCCAGGCGACCAGTCAACCCATAACTGAACACCCACTGAGTGCAGGGGACTGTCCTTGGGGCTGTGATAGGGTCAGTGATGAATCCTCACTGGCCAGCCAGGAGCATACACCCCAATGAGGAAGACCCTGAGGAAGGTCCCCCAGGCCCATTCCTTTGTAAGAAGACACTGACCCGTCTGGGTGGTGATGGGCATTTCCTCATTGGGAAGCCCCAGCACTACAGGACTGGACCACTCCTAAACCCTGATCTCCTCTCTGCATTGGCTTCCTCTTTGGGGTTCTCTAGCCTGTTCATGGGACCTCAGGGTTCTTGATTTAGTACTGGAAGGGCTCCCAGAGACTGAGTCTCACTGGCCTTTTTTTCCAGAGAGGGAACCTTGGGGCCAGAGATGGGAAGGGACTCATCCCAGGGCATGTAAGTGGTGACAGACAAGGCTTGAACTCCAGGACTCAGACTCCAAAGTCAGGGCTTCTCCTGCCAGGCCAGCTCGGCCCTTTGTCAGAATTACAGGGCTTCATGGCCATCTGTGGCTCCACAGGAAGGTGGTCAGGACCTGCTGATTCTTTCTCCTGGGGAGGGGATGAAGGACAGAAGGATAGATGGGGGACATAGTACATAGAGCGATGGCCTTTGAGTCAGGAAGACCTGAGTTCAAATCTGTGTGACCCTGGGCAAGTCCTAACCTCTCTGTCCCTCTGTTCCTTCATCTGTAAAGTAAGAATGATAAGAATGCCTCCCTTCTGGGGCTGTGAGGACACAGGGAGGGTATGTCGGGGCCCTGGCTTGGGAGTTTGCTGAGTGGGGACTCCTGGCGTGGAGACTCTTCACCAGAGCAGATCTGCAGAAGTCTAGAGCTGGCCAGCTCCCCAGAGGTGAGAGGTAGTGCCCTGGGGGCACGGGGTGCTGGTGTGCCAGGGAGATAAAGGGAAGAGGGAAAACCCGTCTTTGCCCAGCTTCTCCTGCCAAGGGCTCTGGGTTGGAATCTACCAGCTATCCCTTATTACTACTGTGTGACCTTGGGCTTGGCTTCCCCGTTTCCTCTTATGTGAACGAGGTTGTTGTAACCTCCTAAGGCCCCATGGTTTCTCTCTTTGTGACCCTATAAAGGCAGTGATAGACATGTAAAATCCCCCCACCCCCATCCCACACTTCAGTCAGGGCCCCTGAACTGGGAGAGGGGGTTTTGGAGGGTAGAGGACTGAGGAAGCTTCAGGGCCTTCCTGGCTGTGAGGCTGACCTTGGACCAGTCACTCAGGGCCTAGGCCACCCTAGGATTGAAGACTGAGTCCTGGAGAGAGCAGATCTGGCCTCATGTGCCTTGTAAATTTACATACCCCCCATCCTGTTCCAAAGCCAGTAGCTCTGAGGAAGTGTTTGTATTGGGGTGGGGTGGGGGGGTGGGGAGGGGGGGAGGCTAGATCAGCTGTTAGTTACATATACAAAAGTTAAAGCCCATGAAAATTTACTGTAAGCACCTGTTTGGACTCCAGAAGGCCCTGCCCACTTCCCAGATCTCACCTCCCTGGGGAGCTTCTAAAATACCACCCCCCCCTTCCCTCCACCCCGACGACTTCTCTTTGTCTGCACTTTGTAGATCCACTGGCCTGTGGCTAATGTGCCTGCCAGCCTTGCCCAGGGTCACCTGCCTGCATCTGCTGGGGCCTGAGGACAATGCCAGTGGAAGAGATGGGGGTCAGGTCTTGGGGAAGCAGTCAGAGAGACCCCAGGGAAGGGCCTCGGTGGAGGTACGCACCATCCTGCCCCACATCAAGTGCTGGCCTGGCTAGCCACTGATTTCACATAGCTCTGGACTTAGATTGGTGACACTGACATCATTTCAGTCCTGTCTGACTCTTCATGACCCCATTTGGGGTTTTCTTGGTAGACATATTGGGGTGGTTTGCCATTTCCTTCTCTAGCTCATTTTACAGATGAGGAAACCGAGGCAAACAGGGTGAAGTGACTTGCCCAGGGTCACAAAATTAGTAAGATGAGTCTTCCTGACTCCAGGCCAGGCACTCTGTGCCCCATTTAGCTGCCCTGACCTAGCTTAGCTACAAGTAGAGGTGTAAATAGGCCGGGACAACTGGACCTGTGTCCCAGGGCACTGACATCTGGGAGTGAAGGGATGGGCTGTGCTTTCTGTAGTAGCAGTCTGGAAACTGGACACACAAGGTGTGTTGGGGTAGAGGGTAAGTCCAGCTCAGCTGGAAGGCATTGGAGGAGTGAAAAGGTGGAGCCATATTGGGAGAGCCTTGGTTCCCAGGCAACTTCCATAGTAGGCCCTGGGGGGCCACAGACGTACCTGAATGTTGTTGTCACTGTAGAACTGGTTCTTCTGGTTCTGGATCCGTTCAGATAAGTCTTCCCAGGTTCTCTGAAATCGCCCCTTCCATCCTTCCTCACAGTCCATTTATATCTGATCACGTTCATTTGCCACTGTTTATCCGGCCATTCCCCAGTTCTTGGCACTCCCTTGGCTTCCAGCTGTTTACCATCACAGAAGGAGTTGTTGTAAAGATTTCTGTGCATTGGGGCTTTCCCCTTTCTTTGGTCTCTTTGGGGGGTGTCCAATCCTGGTCGTGCTGTGGCTGAGTCAGAGGGGATGCACAGTTGCCTGACTCTTGGGGCAGAATTCCAGATTACTTTCCAGACAGACAGGCCTCTTTCATTGGTCACTGCCCTTTTTTGGATAAATTTTGCCAATCTGAGGACTGGGAGGAGAACAGCTCCCCTTCCATTTAACTGTTGCTTAGTGACTTGGGAGCATTTTTTTCAAGTGGATGTCGATTGCTTGGATTTTGACCCCATAGTTCTTGGACAATGCCTTGTCCAATGTCAACAAGTTGGGCTGTTGAGGAAGAGAGCCAAGGGTGGGCTTTTCAGGGACTGGAAAGGCTGTCCCATCACAGGAAGGAAGCAGTGGAGAGGGAGCCACTGGAGGTTGGTGTGTGTGTGTGTGTGTGTGTGAGAGAGACAGAGAGAGAGAGGGAGGGAGGGAGGGAGGGTGTGGCTCCTGGGCCAAGGTGGGGCAAGCCAGGAGGAAGGAGTGGGAGCAAGACCTTAGCTGGGGGACAGAGTAGGAGCCCCTCTGGGACTAGAAGAGGAGAGGTTGGGCAGTGAGACCAGAGAGGGCCAGCTGAGGGAACACACCCACGGGATGGGTGGGGGCGGGGAGAACACCCGACACCAGGAAGGAAGTGCTCAACCCTAGATAAAGGAACTCCAAGTAGTTTTCAGTCGGAGAGAGGGGGCAGGAGGAGGTCGGGAGAGGCCTCCTGGAACAAGTGGCCCCTGAGCTGGGCTTTGGAGGTGGCCGGGGATTCTCTGAGGCTGACGTGAGAGGGAGAGTCAGGCACAGGGGACAGCCTCTGCCAAGGAGTGGAGGCTTTCTGCGCAGGGTCAAGCCTTTCTCTGTCTTACTAGTTTTTGAACTTGGTTAACAAGAAACTTCTGTTGGCCCCAGGACATCGCTGTTGATGTTCAGTCATCTCAGTCATGTCTGACTCTTTGTGACCCCACTTGGGGTTTCCTGGCAGAGATACTGGAGTGGTTTGCCATTGCCTTCTCCAGCTCATTTTACAGATGAGGAAACTGAGGCAGACAGGGTGAAGTGACTTGCCTAGGGTCACATAGCTAGGAAGTATCTTAGGTCAGATTTGAACTCAGGCCTTCTTGATCCCAGAGGCAGCACTCTATCTGCTGAACCACCTTTGTCTTTGGTTACTGAGATGGCCAGAAACTTGAAGTGTAGCTCCCATACCACCCCAAAAGCCACCTGCTTTAAGCTCTGCCCTCCTCTGTTTCATGAGGGAATCATGGCATCCCCCTGAGAATTCTCTCCACTTAGGTGACAGTGTAGCTCTGAGGTTAGCGATGGTCTCTGAGCCTGGGGAAGGCCAGGTTGTAGGCTCTGGGGGCAAGACTGTGTTTACTTGGCAGCTCTGTTACCTGTCTGCCCTTTGGCTGGGATTTGTGGGGTTTGTAGAGGCAGCCATCTCAGCTTCTGTCTCCAGCCTGTAAAACTGCCTTGTGTCTGACATAAATGAAGTTTTCCCTTGGAGAGCTGAGTCCCAGCTCTTCTGATTCCTCTGGCACTGGTGAAGTAAATGAGAAAAGGCTTCCAATGCATGGAGCCTTCCATGCTCTGGAAAATGAAGAAGGGGAATCCCAGCACTTGTAGGCTGATGTGCCAAGCAAGATATGACTTGGTCCCTCCTCCCCCATCTCCATTGGCTCGAGCACCCAGGGGCCTCCTTAGACTGCCGTGGATGGTGCATGGGAAGGACTGGGCAGGGACCTCATGCCCACTAGGTCCTCTCTTCCCACAGAGTGGGCCTCCAGACCTTGGGTCCTTCCCTTGTTCCTCCCTTGTCAAAGCTTGCCTCCCCCGTATCCCACTTCCCCAGGCCTGGAGCCCTGCTGGATGCCCTGACAAATGAATCTGAACTAACATGTTAATGGATGCTGTGTGCCACCCTCCTCCACCCCTTGTCCTCCCAAGTCATCTATTTTAACAAAGGCCTTGACCATTTAATGCCTTAATCTGACAAGGGGTCTAATGGTGAAGACCAGGCCTGTGGGGAGATATTTGGGATGCTCAGAGCACTCCCCGAGTACTGTAGCTTCTCAGATCTCTGGTGCATAAACACTTTCATCTGTGTCCTTTTGTAAATGGAAGCGGAGAGGAAGAATACTTTTATCTGCCTGAAACCCCAGGCCACCCCAGGACCCTGCCTAAGGGAATTTAAGTAAATCTGTCAAAAATCAGTAAGGAAAAAAGGCATCCTTGTAGAATAGGGAAAAGCTCAGCACCTGCCAAGTGGCCAGCGGCCAAGTCTTTCCTCTTGCCTTCCTTCCCTTCCCTCCTTCCCCCAGCCTGGCACTCTTCCTTGAACAAACTTAAGCTGTTTCATGGGTCTGAGGAAAAGGAAATAGGAATGAAGGCTCTGAATTTCTCTTAATTCAAACTAGCCGCGCAGTGAGGAAGGTGTGGATTCACTGCCCTGTGAGTGGCTGTTTTAACTACACCAACAGGGTCAGTATTGGGGGATGGCATCTGCGTGTGCTCTTGGTCAGGTTGGCCACCACTTTAAGGAGTCAAATCATTCCTCCTGGTCAGTAACCCCACAGCAGATAGATTCATTGTTCGGTGAGGGAGGAAGCCGGGGGAGTGGTGTGCTGAGCTTGGACTTTCTCCAGCAGAAATGCCAGGGCTTCCTAAAGCAATGACTTCAGTGCCCAGCCTGAAGTGGAAGCCCACCCTCTACTTTCTGACCCATCATGGCATGTTGATGTTGCCCTGTTGTTTTCCACCAGCATGCCTGCTCTGGGCGCCTCTGTTCCCCAGGCTTGGGGTTTCTGAAGCCTGGGGGTTCATGAGACAGCATGGGCAGGGGGCAGGGGAGAGCATTGGTCTGGAGGGAGGAGACCTGGCATTTAAGCTTGCCTCTGGAACTTACCAGCTGGGTGATCTTGGGTTGGTCAAACCCTTCTAGATGCTTCTGTCAAAATTAAGGAGGTTGGGCCCTATGAGCTCTGAGGTCCTTTGAGTTCTGAATCTTGAGATGCAGCTCCAAGGACCTGTGGCCATGTGGGAGCCATCTTGCCTCCAGGATGGGGCCAGGAGCAGGTTGGCATAGTCAAGGTGGGAGGAGGCTCACCTCACACTGGGAGCTCACCAGCCAAGCATTGAAGCATTTTTGGTTTGGAGAAAGGAGACTTGGAGAGAAGGTTTAAAGGAAGGGGGAGTGAAAGAGGAAGCCGACTTTTCCTGCTTGGCCCAAGACGGCAGCACTAGCAATGGTGGCTGGCTGTTTTGCAGATGAAGATATAGGAAGAGCTCCTCTCCACTCCGAGCCATCCCAAGGCAGCTCTCTCTGCCCTGGGAGGCAGTGAGCTCCCCCTCACCTGAGGTCTCCAGGCAGAGGATGGATGCTGGCCGTCTGTCAGGGATGCTGCTGGGAGGATCCCTTCATAGGTCTGGGTTGAGCCTGACTTTGGAGTCAAAGGGATCTCCCCTCAGAGGCCTTCCGGTCCAGTCCCCACCTCCTGCAGAGGCAGATGCCCCAGGGCCAGGGCACTCCCCATGCTGTCTTCTCTTCTGGAGATGGAATCATAGGGTAGAAATGGCATTGAAATGCCAACTCAGGGAAAGCATTGGGAATGCCAGTAGAAGAACAAGATCACCCCTTGTTTCCAGGAGCTCACACTCTAATAAAGAGACACCTTATGGAGCAGGGAGCTGAGGTCTAGTCCTGAACCTGCTGCTTAGCGGCAACACTGAGCCAGGAGTCTGGGTTTCCTGATGCCCAGGGTCCCCCTCATACACTTGGAAAGGGGTACAGAGCCGTAGGATCAAGTCAGCAAGTGAGGTGGAGGCAAAGGCTTCTCTGACACCGAGAATGTCATGGGATGAGTCAGGAGTGGCCACCAGCTCCTCCAGCATCCTGGAAGGAAGCCTCTTGGCAGCCCGGGCATCAGGGGCCTGGCCGTGCCTCTGTAATGTTCCATCATTGAGTGAGTTAGAAGAAAACACCTGCCAGATTGGGCTATGATGGACCTGAAGCTGAGCCACATGTGGGACAACAGCTGAACCACATCTGCAATGAGCTTAGAGAAAATTTGGTCTGGATTGTTTGTGTGGTACGATGTGATTGATTTTTTGTGTACGTGTGGTGTGCATATGCTACCTTCAGCATGGTATGGGACATCTCTGTCTTCTTCTGGGAATAAAATAGGAGACTTTGTTTTCTTTACTGAACTTGGAACATGTTCTCCGAGCTTTGGGATCAAGGGAGCAAGATTTCGGGTCTCTGATGAAGACACTCGGTCTTTGGCTAGTTTGAAGCATGGCCATATGGATGTCTTGGTGGCTTAGTGGATAGAATGCTAGACGTGGAGTCAGGAAGACCTGAGCTCTAATCCTGCTTCAGATTCATGCTAGACGTAGGGCTGTGGACAGGTCACTTCTCATCTCTCGGATGTCTCAGGTTCCTCATCTGTAGAATGAGGGTATTGGATGCAATGGCACCAAGGTCCTTTGTGGCTCCAAATCTAGGCTCTTCCACAATGGGCTCTCACAGTGACCAATCCCAGTGTCTGGAATGAGTGCTGGCCACCGTCTTGTCAGCTGACTGTGGCTTCTTGAGTTGGGGACTCCTTGAGCAAGGCGGTGCTGCTGTGGGCATCTGGAAGCTGACAAAGGAAATAGCTGGAGACGCTCTTGCTTTGAGGGAAGTGCAGCGAAGGGGGCAGCAGCCCAATCTCAGGCTCCCACTCCCGCTGTAACACTTTTCTTAAAGGACCTGAGAGGCTGCTGAGGGTCATCCAGTGACTCAGCAGTCAGCGCTAACTTGTACAAGTGCTCGTGATGTAACATCCTCCCGCAGCAGCATTTCATCAAGAAAGGCGACTTCTTCCTCCTGATCAAAGTCAGCAGCCCCACTCCTCCTTTCATCGCTGGAGGAAAGGTCTCTGGAGATGGCAGAGCCTGGGCCCAATTCAGCAGACATTTAGTAAGTCCTTGCTAGGAGCCGCGAATTCAGGTAAGGTCAGCTCCCAGCCCTCACAGGGTTGAGTCCTCTGGGGCAGGCACAAGCCCATGAGCTGTTCCACAACAGACCACCCAATACTGCACCGAGGAGGTACAGACATTGTGGCTCTGTGAGACCCAGGAGGGGAAAGCACCTCATTGGCTGGTGGGTCCAAAATGGCTCCAGTCCAGTAGACATCTTGAACTCAGCATGTCCAAAACAGGACTCGTTCTCTCCCCCTCCTACCTTCTCTATTACTGCAGATGGCACCACTATTCTCCCAGGCAAGCAATGGGATATCAATTATAGATGGGAAATCATGCAAAATATCTTTCCACTAGCTTTGCTGCAAAAAAGCAGGGAAAATAAAGTGAAACGATTACGCTTCAGTCTGCACCCAGAGTCCCTCAATTATCTCTATGAAGCGGATAGCATTTTTCTTCATGGATTCTTTGGAATTGTTACGGATTATCGTCTCGACCAGAGCAGCCAAGTCTTGCAGTTGGTCTTTGTTACAATGTGTATGGTGTTCTCCTGGTTCTGCTCCCTTTACCCTGCATCAGCCTTCCCAGGTTTCTTTGAAACCATCTCCATCATTTCTTATAGCACAATTGGGTTCCATCACAATTATGTACCACAGCTTGTTCAGCCATTCCTCAGTCGATGGGTATCCCCTCAATTTCTAATTCTTTGCCACCACAAAAAGAGCTGCTATAAATATTTGTGTACACATGGGTCCTTTTCTCTTTGCTTTGATCTCTTTGGGATACAGACCTATCTCAGTGGTATTACTGGGTCAAAGGGTATGCACATTTTTATAGCCCTCCGAGCATAGTTACAAATTGTTCTCCAGAATGGTTGGACCAGTTCATGCACAATGTACTCTTCGAAGGTAACACCAGATTATAGAAGGCTTTGAATGCCAAACAAAGGAACTGGTATATTCTATGGGGATTCCTTTCACTATGGGCTGTACTAGCTTAATGCTGAGGACCCTTCTAACCCTGAGGTTCTGAGATCCTCAGACCTTCACCAGCTAGGCTGAGAGAATTCACTGAGGAATTCTGAGCAGGAGAACTACATGACCAGAGCCAGGCAGGAATAAGATGAATCTTACTCCTTTCTATCATCATAATTCACAGGCGAGGTGGTGACGAGGCCTGTCTTGGGTGGGGACAGTGAGAAGACGAAGAGTGGGGTGAATCTCAAACGTACAGAGTGAACAGGGTACTGGGAGGAGACAGAATGATCAATGATAACCCTGAGGTTTTAAACATGGGAGATGGGCTTGATGTTGGTGCCACTGTCACAGAGTGGTAAGCAGGAAGGGCAGGTCCAGGAGAAGAGGGGAGGAGCTAAGTTCTGGCCAGGCTGAGTTTGAGGGGGCATTGCACTGTAGGCAGCTGGGGATCCCAGGATCCTTAAGATTGGTCCAGGTGCACGGTGACTTGCTCTGCGTCTAATTTTTTAGAATTGTCTTTACTTTTTGGAGAAGTCCAACCTGGTTCCTATTGGCCTCAGCTCTCAGCAGAAGAGCATCATCTATAGGCCAAGAACATCAAGGCTAAACCTGAATCCAAGAGTCTCCTCTCTGCCATGATGTTTCCTGGCCTGAACCAGTTATGCACTGTCTACACCCTGCTCCTCAGAGGCTCTTCTTTTTATGTCATCACAAGAAGCAGGCTCCTTAGCCTTTGCACATGGAGACTCAGGCCCTTTTACACACGTCAGCACCATTCCTTCTCTGTTCCTCCCAGGTCCTCAGCATTCAGACCATGGGGCTCTGGGCTCCTTTCTTTACTGAGGCTGTCAGCCTCAGCTGGTCGTGTCTGGGGCTGGAGATGTTTGCTGTGCTACCAGGAAGGGCCCCTCCACCGCCAGTGTCTCAAGCTGTGTGCTCACTAAGGCCCAGGCCTGGTCACGCCCCTCAGTGTAAGCGGTTCTCAGAGGCAAACTTTTATCTCTGAATGCATCCACTAATCAGGATTCAAAGAGAAAATAGTGGGATGGAAAGGGAAGAAATTTGATTAGTAAATAAAACAAAGAAATGGCTTAAAAAAGGTTCATGTAATTTACAAACCCTTAGCCGTAATCAGAAGGAGATGAACCAACTCACCGTGAGAAGGGAAGGGAGCAGAGAGGAGGGAGAACCATCCGATCGTGGCTGGCCTTGGGCTGCTCCGGCATGTTTGACACTCTGGCCCCAAGAACCAACCTTCCAGGCCTTCTGTCCTCGCCCTGTCCGGGAGTCTGCCCAAGCTCACATTCCTGGCTTCTATGATGGATGCTCTCTATCCATGCCCTTCCCCTTTGGCCTTTCCCATCATCAGGACATTTTCCAGTGAGTCCTGTCTTCTTCCAAAGTACTTAAGCTTCAGTTCCAGTGTTTGACCTTCCAGTGACTAGGAGTGATTTGCCATTCCCTTCTCCAGCTCATTTTCAGATGAAGAAACTGAGGCAAATAGGGTTAATTAACTTACCCAGGGTTGTACAGCTAATAAGTGACTGAGTCCAGATTTGAACTCAGATCCTCCTGACTCCAGGGCTGATGTTCTAACCATTGTGACACCTAGCTGCCCCTGGGCACGTCTTTTAAAATCAAAGGTGGTCAGTGGGTGTTGGTCAATAAGCATTTTCTATGGACCAGGCCCTGTGCTAAGGAAAAATCCTGCCCCCTGCCCCCACAGAGCTCCCAGGCTAGTGGGGAAGACAAGGGGCCAAGGACTCTGAACCTGGTAGTATGGATGGAAGGCAGTCTGAGAAGAGGAGGCACTGGCAGCTGTGGGACAGCCCAAGGCCTCCCAGTTCGCCTCCTTATTTACCTGCCTCTTTCCCTCCTTGATAGAGTTGTTGCTTTGGGGTCTTCAGGATTGTATCTCCGTGTTTCCCTCTTGGGTGGGCTTCTGTCCAGGGCACCCTGCCTGGCCTCCCTCTGAGCCCCCCAAACTCAAAGGACCAGGCCACACCCTCATCTTGGCTTTTGTCTCTGGCATCACTGCCAGCAGCCGGTCATGTCCCCCAAGGATCCCAGCATTTCCATCTCAGGATCCTCCTTGTTGGTCAGAATGCGGTCCCAACAGGCCTCTCGTCTTGGAAGACTGACAGTTGTATACCCCCTTACAGTGGGGTGCTAGAGGAGCTGGCATTGGGAGGTGTGGGGAGAGATCCTGGGGACTCTCACTAAGATGGGAGGGGCGTAGACCCTGGCTAAGCATCAGCGATGGACACGGGGGAAACCTGAGATGGAAGAGATTGCGGGCAACTCCTATACAGGGAGTTGTCACCTGCCACCAAGCTCCATCAGGGCCCCAGGCTCCGGGGGCATGTCCAGCCAAGGTGGTGATTTGTCCTGCATGGAGAATGAAGACATCCAGAGGGCAGATCCCTGGGCAATGTCTGCTAGCAGGGTGGGACCTGGGGGCCTTAAGAAGGGCCTTGGGGGCATCGAGTCCCACTCCCGCATGGTACAGATGGAGAAACTGAGGTGGGGAGCTTGAAACTTGGTTAGCCTTCACCATCACCACCAAATGTGGAGAACAGTGGGTTTGGAGTCAGGGGAGCAGAAAGCCAGTATCAGAAGGGCCCTTGTGGGGAGGGGTCTCTGAGTCCCACACCTCATTTACATGATGAGGAAGCCAAAGCCAGAGCGTAGAGTTTGGGACATGGGTACAGGGTCACACAGGGGTGCTAAGTCTCAGTGGTGGGATTTGAACCCAGGGCTTCTGGCTCCAAAGGCAGCGCTCCTTATCCTAGTCTGTCTCTTGCCAATGAGGGCCCCCGGACCCACCATCTCCTCCCCTTTGGCCTTTTTGGGAGCACCCTCTTCCATGGCCCAGTTTCATTGTTTCAGGACAGGTTCAGGTCTCTGCAGGAGGCCCGAGCATGATGACCGACTCTACAAAACCGTAGGCAAACACTCCAGCCTCCCCTTCCGCCCATCTCTGGTTTCTGTTGTGCTGGAATGCTTCCATGTTCTGACGCAGAGCTCACTAGGCAGAGGCTGCCAGATTTATTGGAGAATGAAAGCCCAGGGCATTGACCCCAGAGATGCCCTTTGCCATCCTTCCTGACCTGCCTGCCCCACAGGGGTCATGGAGGCTCTGGGTGGCTGCCCAGCTCCTCCCTGCACCACCCAGCCCTCACCAGCCATTTTCTGTAAAAACAAAAGATGCCAAGAAGAATGGGCAGAGAACAGACATTCTCAGGCCTCAGTCTCCCCTGGCTGTCTTCGGCCCAGAACATCAGCATGTGCTCCCAGGCCCTGGCAGGGGGGCACATTCAAGAAACACGGGTCCATTTGGTTTCTGAAGATGCCACAGCTTTGAGAACTAGCTCTTATGTGAGGACTGCAGAGTCTGGCAGCCTGGCCATTGGGACCCTTTATGAGCCTAGAAATATTCTCTTTCTGATCTTCGGGGGTGGCCTGAAGTCAGCAAGCTGACCTCCAGAGGTGCCAGGGGGCAGCCAGGGGGCACAGGGAAAAGAGCACCAGACCTGGAGGCAGGCAGTAAACATTGATTGAGCACCTACTGTGTGTGAGGCATGGTGCTAGGCACTGGGGATTCGAAAAGAAGCAAAAGTTAGCCCCTGCCCTTGAGAAGCTCCTAGACTAATGGGAGATGGGTGTAAACAGCTATGTGTTCCAGATGGTCAGTTGGAGCCAAGCACTGGGGGAAGGCCCTCAAATTAGGAGTGGGGAAAGGCTTCCTGTGGAAGGGGGGATTTGATCTGGGACTGGAAGGAAGGCTGGGAGCCGTAGGGCGGAGATAAGGAGGGAGGGAGCACTGGGCATGGGGCACTGCCAGAGGAAATGCCTGGAGTAGGGAGATGGATGGAGGGTCCTTCTCAAGGAATTGCAAGGAGGCCAGTGCCCCTGGGTCAGAGAAGAAGGCAGGAAAGGGGGGAGGGAAGGGCTTTCCTGAGAATTTTACCCATCTTTGTCCCTCTTGCACTCAGAGGGTCTTCCCCCTCTCCCATGCTTCTGATTGGCTGCCCAGCTTTTTAGGAGAGGGTTTAAAACAGAGGTGGGGTCTGGTGGCTGGGGGCCTGGGGCCCACTGGCCCCCAGAGGGCCAGCTGCCAAAGAGCTAAGGCCTCAATCAGCGCGGCATTGTTTCTGTTTGTCAAGATGATTTAAGCTGTTTCCCAACTCTGGTGGTCCAAGACCAGTGACTCTTGAGGCTCAGCACTTCCTCCTCATTAGCCTCTGCCCCTGCTAGCCCTTGGCCTCAGTCTCTCCCCCGCCCATCCTCTGCACAGCCTCCAAAGTCATCTTCAGCCCAGGTCAGACCATGCACCTGGCTCCCTAGAGCCTTCACAGTGTGGCTCCAGGCTTCCTCCCTCTTTCTCCTTACTCTCCATCACACACTCTGCCTGCCCACCTTTCTGGGCTAATTGCTGTCCCCCAAACTCAGCTTTCTCATCTCTCACCTCCACACCTTTTTCCAAGACAAGGCGGTAGCGCTTCAAGGGGGTCTGTACCTTAAAGGCCTTGGAGTCTTCTCTGAAGGGCAACTGAGGCTGAAGGAGATTGGGGAAGATGGACCTGGAGGCTGGACTTCTCAGTCTCTGGGGTGCTGGGGCCTCTGACCTACATAAGGCCAAGAATCCCTGGAGCACAATGAGCTGGGGCTGCCAGTACAGGCTGAAGTCAGGCCCTATCCCTCCCATTCGGCTGCACAGACTGGGCACCTCTGCTCAGTGCTGGCCAGACTTCCCGGGCCTGGCCCCCCATGTCCTTCCCCTCCCCCCATGACCCTCATGGCAGCAGGACCATGGCGGTGTCTTGGACACAGCCGACTTATGTTTCGGGACTAGCAAGGAGAAGTCTCTGAGTACCAGGAAAGAAGCATTGCCTCAGCTTGGGGCTAGGGTTTCCTCTGGAGCACCCCCAGGGAGTAAGTGAAATTCCCATGGCCCAGGGCTGTCTGTGAGTGAGGAGGCAGTGAGTCTGGCTGGGGATTTGAAAAGGTGCACCAGTCAGGGCCCTCCTGTGTATCAGGTCAGACAGGGCTGAAAGCCCAGCTGGGCGACATCGGGGCCCAGATGGGAGCCCTCCTGAGGCCTCCTGTAGAGACAGGGAGTGGCGATGGTCTTAGCTTCAGTTGTCTGAGGGTCAATGACAGATGGCCCTTAGAACTCAGTCCTGGCTTCAAGGCTCAGGAGACCCCCCGGGTGCCCCAGGTGGGAGGTCTGGGTCTCAGAGGAGTTGGTTTCCTTTACGGGTTCTTTCTAGAAGATCTCATAGCATCCGCAGCTGCTGCTCTTCCAGGGCAGGACTTTGACGTCGGTGTCCTGACCTAGGTCTTGCTACTGGGCGCAGATGACTGTGGAGGAGAGAGTGAGGCTGATGACTGTGGCAGCCCTGCCTCACTTAAACCCGATTCGTTTGCAAGTCAAGACATCTCCTTCCTGCAGTCTCTGGTCCTCTTGGAGCAAAGGAGAGACAAAGACAACATTGGGGGAGAGGCTCGGAGCTTCTCTGACTCAGGAACACACAAATTGAGAAAATCGGCAATCGCTTCCCCAGGAATCCCTTCCTGAGAGGTTTCAGGGAAGCCCGCCAACTCCCTGTTTTTCCTCTCAGTTTTTTTTTTCTTTCTTTGTATTTCCAGCATTTCTCCCTATTCCTCTCCCCCTTCTCCTCCCAGAGCCATCCTTTGTCACACTGATTCATGGGGGGTGGAATCACACTTTGGGGAATCTTTCGGAGGAAGTTGTCTGAAGGGTCACCCCCCCCAAACCACACCCTTGGGCCCAGTTCCATCATTTGGAATGTATCCCAAGAGGGTGACCCACAAAAGGGCCCTCCAGTCAAACAAGAGGGAGTGAGGTGAACTCCGCGATGGTCCATAAACCAGATACTGGGGACCACTGAAATGGACAAGTGTGGGTGATGGGACCAGAAATGGGGAAAGTCCTGGGACTCGGGAAGGAAGTTTGGCCTCTGGGTCCTATGGCAGGTGGTGTGACCAATAGAGAGCATCACTGTCCTGCTCAATGGGGCTCCTTCTCTGGGGACTCTGGTGCCAGTTGATAGGGCACCTTAATGCTCTCAGGCCTTGTCTTTGGATCTCATAGCTGAGTGGGATGGGATTGTCTTTGCCCTTCCCTAGCCCTCTGGGGCTGCTGCCCACCTGGCTCCAGCCCTATCCCGCCCAGCTCTCTGGGGGCTTCACAGGGCCATTTTAAAACCAAGTTGTCTTCAGTAGCCTCGGCAGTGGTGTTGAGGAGGTCACTTCTGCCCCTGCCTAGGCCCCTCTCCCATTCCCTCTGCCCAGAGGAATCCTGGCCCAGCCTGTCCTGCCCTGCCCTGTACACAATGAACTGGAGTAACCCTGCCTTCACTGCCCTCTGCCAGGAACCCGAGCAGACGTCTCCTCCATTACTAGGATTCACACTTTCGAAAGAGGAACGAGTCTGGTCAGATGAAAATAAAACTGCTGAGTGCAGAGTGTCACAGCTTCTGGGAGAAGCCCACAGATGGAGGAGGAGCAGCTCCCACAAGACACTGGGGTCATTGACCTCCCTCAGGCCACATGTGGTCACACCCAGGGATTGTGGAGGGAAGGCAGACGGGCTTCCCCTTTGGCATTTTTGATAGACTTTCAGAGACTTTCAGGTTGCTTCTGCCCAGGGCAGAAGGCCCGGACCACAGCCTGGTTCAGTGGCCATGTCGTGAATTAAACATTCAGCTCAGGTTGTACCAGGCTGGGAGAGAGGGTTCCCACCTGGGGTGGCTGCGATCTGCCACAAGAAGGGATGTCACTGGGGGCTAACCCGAAGTCACCCAGTCATTGTGGGCCAACAGATAAGGCAGCCCAGCAGCCCTCTGGCCCCAGGTGTCTCTCCTCTGGCACATGTCTATGCATCTGTCCTGAGGCTGGGTTACCTCATCAGTCTGCAGCTCAACATGTCTCATGTAGGTTTTCCTGGTAACTGCTGAAGAGATTTCAGCTCTGCCTACAGAAGAAGGGTCCACACTGCAAGCTCTGCTGAAACACCACAGCCCTAGGAAGCCAGTCTAGGGTGAATATGGACCTCATGTTTCTCTCAGGCTAACTCTTTGAAAGTGCCATCTGTAGTCCTTCCTTTTCCCCAAGCCTTTCTTAGCACCTGGCCTGCCAGACCCCTACCCAGATCTACCCCAGGATCCCTAGAGAAGGAGCCCCATGTCTCTGCCATAGGACCCTGAGGCCACTCTCCCTGCCTCTGTGCCCTTCCATGAGGGCTAGTCTGCTTTGTCCTATGCTGGCCTTTCAGAGGAACTCTGAGTTCTAACGGGGGGGCATGTTCTGGAACCATTGGTTTCTGTCTCTGGGCATCCATGAACCTGCCATCAGAGGGTCTGAAGCCAGGCCGGTGGTGCCTACCAGAGTGCCTTGTCTCTGGCTGTATCTCCCCTGGCAACCATGCCTGTGCCACTGAGAGCCAGGCATGGAAAGCTGATTAATTCTTGGTGCCAGGCCGGCGGGCTGGTGAGACAGGGCTGTTAGACACGCCCCCTCAGGGGCTGATGGCTCCTGAGACTTGCCAGACTGGTTAGTCACTGGGGGCTGATCAGCTGGGGAGGCTTGGCTCTCTCAGGTACGCAGACAGTCATTCGGGCCATAAACAGACAGGTACTGATGAATATCGTGGTTGTTGGTGTTCCCAGGTGGGTGGGGAGCATGAGTCAGCGGGGGGACTGGCTAGCTGGGGGATTCCCCCGGGATCATCCACACCTTCTGAGGCATGGAGGAGTGACCTTTGCTATAGCCATTCCTCAGATGGAAGAAGTTCAGGTGTTGAAGTTTGAACTCTTCTTTAGGCCAGAGACCCTTGGTCTTCCAGGTGACCTGTCTCGAGGGCAGAAGGCTCGTGGGTATCAGCTGCCCTCTCTCCACCCACCTGCATAGTCGCCATCCTGGGGCCAGCCCTGCTGGTAGAGGCTCCAGGCCCTTTCCACCGTGCCCGAGGGGCCCTTGGAGACACCAAAGGCCAGAACCCACTAAATCAGCAGACAGTCTTGGCCAAGAGATAGAGACGTGTGCAGTGAGGGCTGTGAGCATGTGGATTTCTGGGGAAATTTCTAGTTTAATACAAAAATGTAAACCCATAAAAGTACCTTTCATAATTGAAGACTATTCTTCACAATAATACGGAAACTTGACAGGCCCGCAGGTAAGCAGGCTGCAAGTTGATTGGCTCTCCTGGACCTAGATGGTCTAGCCTTGGACCCAGACTGAGCCAGACAAATGCAGCGATAGATAGATACAGACACGCAGATAGATACGGACACAAACACACAGACAGATGCAGACAGAAGCTCCTCTGTTCCCTCTCCCCTGCCCCCCCCCCCCCCCACCAGGAGGCTAGCACAAGAACCAAAGGCCTCAGCAGCGAAACCTGGCGGAAGGAGAGTTCAGGAGGACTCGGCACCTCTTTGGCCGGCCGGCCACATGCACTTAGCTTCCTTTTGCCTGGTACCTCTTGGAGTTTGTTCCTCATCTTCCCCCCCTACCCAATGCAGAGGGCTGGAGCTGCAGGGATTACGGATTTGCAGTGCCTTGCCAGATCAGAATTAAGGAGAGGACTTTGCCTCTTGACGAGAAGTGCATTTTGAGTCAGGTCCAACCCCGTCAAACAGCAGAAAGCAGCTGGGGCAGTCCAGTAGTGGCACAGTCTATTCACCTGATTTGTTATCAATACTGCCCTGGACCTGTGGTTGTGGCTGGAGCTGGTTGGGGGAGGGGCAGGTTCCTGGGCACCTCCCCGCCCCCCTCCAGCAGCTGGAAGGTGATAATTAGGCTTTTGCTGAGGATGATGGTACAGCTGGAGCCTTGAGGAGATGACAAAAATCCCAGATTAGTCTGTGCGCACGTCGGTAGGTGGAAATTGAGAGGGATGCTCTGAGCCACATGCTTCTAGTTAATTATCATTATTAATGGTAATTATCTTTGACAAAAACACAGCACAAAGACAAAGCACCAAAGACAGGGCCCAGGCACATTCAAGATGGGATTGTGTTCCCCCGCTTCCTGGGCTGCACCAGGGGGCTGAGGCAGAGGCAACAGCCCCGCCCCTGCTCCCTTTCTCCTTGGGGGGGGGGCGCCCTCAGGGCTTCTTTTCTCAAACCTCAGAGCTCTGGATTCCCCAGAGTTTGGGAGACTTGGCTCAGGAGATGGGGGGCTGATCTCTTGGAGCTAACCACTTCCTTCTCTTTGGTTTCAAATCACCCCGTCAGGAAGATCATTTGGGAAAAACGAGCCGAGTGTTCTCCCAGAAGAGCCCCTGGGCTTGCCTACTTCAGCCATGACCATCAAAAGCCAGCATGAGCCTTCCAGACTCAGCTCATCTCCTTTTTTGGGTGGGATTCCTCAATGGATGGATCAGGGGAATGCTGTGGACAAAATCTCTCATGCTATCTCTCCTTGTGATCAAGGATGGAAATGTAGGGGCCAGTAGAGAGGCTAGATTGGAATGGAGGGCCTTAGGGATCTGTTCCTAGCCCTGCACTGTCAGATCCTCAGCAGTTACCCAGATGGAGGGATTGCTTTAGTAGATGTGCTGGTTGTGTGGGAAAATTAAGGAGTCACTCATCAGCAGCCTGTAGGCTGTGTTGCACGTGCTTGTGAGGTCAAGAGAAACTGAGGAAGGCCTTGACCATTCTAGGTGGGCCCCCTAGATCCATGGGAAGACAAGGACATCAGTCTCACCAGACAGGTGGACAGTGGACTAAGTCACAGGGTGGAGAGGGGGGAAGATTCCTATATTGATGGGGAACGTCCATTGGAATGGTTGAGGATTTGGACAGAGGCGTGGGGAGCATCCCAGTTCAAAGGAATGGCAGACCCTGTAGGTGATGGCAGAAACAGGATCTCAAAAGCTTCCACCAGGCTAGAACGACGACCTCTCTGGGAATAAATGGGGTTCTCTACAGGCAACAAGGTCCTCGGGGTGCTTCTGTTCACTGACAATATCGTGTTGAGTGAGTCAAGCTCCAGTATGTTACAGAGTGAGGCCCATAAGACCTCAGGACAGGTTGGCCTAACAATCCATACCGGAAAAACTAAATGGATGAAAAGTGCCTGCTGTCCAGACTAGAGCATACAGGGGAGGAGGGCAGGCTAAGTCCCCTTATTGAGTGTATCAGTACTTGTAAATGGGGCACACCCTGGAGAAGGAGAATTCTCCATTCTGAACTGAGGAGAGGAAAGGAACAGCCTTGACTGCATTTGTAATATTGCTGGGTGTTTTTGGCAAACCCCAGCTGCTCTCTGGTGCAAACATTCAATTGCATGTCGGATGGTTGAAGCCAAGACTTTGGTTTTTGTCTCTGCAGTCCAAGTCCTTGACACAATAGGTGCTTAATACTTGTTGAATTGGAAGAATTTGCAACAGAAATGTTTTCCTGGGTCAGCCCGGGACCAGAAGGCATCTTGGTCTAGCCCCTCTCAGACCTGTGAGGGCGGTAACCTTGTCTAGGGTGTCACTGACAGCTTTCTTCACCTTGGTTTCCAAAGACTCACTGAGGGGACGCAGCAGGACCCACTGGGTGAACTTGGGCAGATTTATTTGTCTCTTTTGTGCTCGGACTCCTGAAGGGGCTGTATGAGAAGGCTTCTAAATCCCGACTCCCATCATCTGCTGTGTGGAAAACCATTGCAGCTTAATCGCAGCCCTGCATTAATCAGGATCTCATCAGCTCTGAGATGTACTATTCCCCCTCCCTCCCTGCACCACCCACTGTAGCCTCCCAGGATTGGGGCCCTGTCTCTGCCAGATTGCACTCATGATGGGGCGGGCGGGGTGGGACCTTGATGGATCCAGATCCTGGTCACTACCTTGAAACAGAAAGTGTCTTGAGGGAACCTGATCTCAGGAAGTAGTGAACAGACTAGGAATTTGGGTTCTGGGGCAGGCCCAGGACAAGCAGAACCTAAATACCCTCAATGGAAGTGGGAAAGCAGAGCCCCTTGGACAGTGGTGCAAAGCCGCTGGTGGGGGATGCTGCCATGGGTAGGTGGGACAGCAGAGAAATGAGGGAGGCTCTTATCTCCCTTACTGAGGACACCAAGTCCTCTCTGAAGCCTTTAAATGCCCCACTGGCCCAGCCCTAGTTACAGCTCCCTCCGAGAGTACCTTGGGTTTGACCGCAGAAACAGGAACTCGGGAGAAAAAGAATGAAGCCTAGACTTAGCTATTGCTTCATGACCCAAACTGACTCGGTTTTGTTGGTCTTACAGCGTCAAGCTCTTAGCTGTGCAAGATCTGATCGACCGGGAGGCCCTGGAGAAGGTAAGTCTTCTGATGCCACACCGGTGGGGGCAGATGTCCTGCAGCAGCCCCAGGGCTAGCCAGAGTCCCTGTGGGGAGCACTCTGGCCCTAGAGGTTGGTGATCATGGCCGTTCTGCCACTGTGAACCTTCTGAAAATGCTCCCTAACCCCCCATGGCCAGAGGGGCCTTCCAGGGCCAGCCACCCAATCCCAGGATTGCTGGCATCCTCAGGCCGCGTACACCAACCTGGCTGTGCTGCGTAGCCTGCCTCCTCCTACCTTCATGAGAGGCAGCCTCAGGGTCAGGAAGACCTCTGACCTCCGACCCATCCTGGCTGGGTGGCCTTGGCCCAGTCACTCTCCTTTGTCATGGGTGTGTCTCTGAGCCTGTAAGATTCTGGGCAGAGAGGAGGCTCTGACCTGCACTAGCAGAGGGGTTTTAGGAACTCCCTAGATAAGGACATCAAAAGTCTTCCCCCAAACAAAGAGCTGCCCCTCACAGGGATGCTGTGAGGCTTGAGTGCAAAGCATTATGGGAACCTCACAGGAGGACTCTGGAAATGCTAGTCACTGTTCCTGCTTTGAGAGGGTGCAGCCTCCTTGTGTCCCTGGCTCTCCAGCCTCTGATGCCCCACCCTGCCCCACCCCACAGTGGAGGGGTGGGCTCCTTTAAGGCTATACCTTGCTCTCCTGTCTCAGGGATTCAGCTGTTGTTGGGAATTGGGCAGAACAAGCAGATGTGAGAGGCAGAGGTGATGTGTGAGGGGGGCTACAGAACTGCCCCTGGCTGAACAGGGTCTTCTTCACCCTGGGCCTCCATTCATGTCCTTTGGAAAACACATACCCCTGGCCCAGCCACTTGCATGTCCTCTGTTCTAGACCCCCTTGTCTCCTCCACTTGCCTCTCATTGGTTCTAGATCCCCTTCCACCTCACATATCTTCATTTCCAGATCCCTCTTCTCTGCCCTTTGCACCTTCTTGGTTCTAGATCCTCTTTCCCTTCCCCTTGTGTCTCCTTGGTTCTAGATCCCATTCCCCCTCCCCTTGCATCTCCTTGGTTCTAGATCCTTTGTCCCCACCAGAGGGTGTGCCACACAAGGACCAGGGCAGAGCTAGGGATGCCCCCAGTGGCTCATTTCATTGACACTGGAGAATGAATCTATCCCAGCCTAAAGTTGAGGGTCTTTTCCCATTCTCCCCCTTCCCTGTCCAGACATCTGTACTGGCCTTGCCGCAGCTTGGGGCTCAGCTCCCCCTGCACAGCAGAGGATTGAGGGCCACAAGGATGAGATGGAGGACCAATGGCAGGCGTCCCCAGCTGTTCAGGGTGGCAACCTCTGGCAGGTGACTCTGCCCAGCCAGGCTGAGGGCTGGGGAAGCCCACTCCCTGACCCAAGGTGTTGGTGTTGGTGTCTGATTGGCTCAGGGGCCTGATATTGATTCTGAGTCATGTTCATTCATCTAAGGCGAACATTCGGGACACTCTCTGGTCCCCAGATTCTGAGAGCTTAGGTGCAGGGCTAAGTGAGCCCTCCTCTCAGGCCCGAGGTTGAGCAGTGGGCCCAAGGTTGCCCAGGTGGTGGGAAGAGGGTAAAGCCAGAGAAGTAGGCCAAGCAGATCTTCAGGATGGGTCAGGACACTGGTGGTGGCAGCACCTCCCCCCAGCTCATTCATAGACCACCAGATCGTCAGCCCATCAGCAAACATTTATCAAGTGCTTACTGTGTGCTGGGCCCTGTGCTAAGTGCTGCCTCAGGGAGCTTCCATTCTAATGGGGAGATATTGGGTAAGTGTCTAGGGTACTCTGAGATCCAGATAAAGGAGATGAGGGGCCAGACTGGTCCCTAGGGCAGCTGCACCTTGTCTATCATCATGGCCATGGGAAGAGCTCAGGGCTTGGAGTCACAGGACCTGAGTGAGAATGTGGACCTGTGGGACCACGGGCAGCTCATTCCCCTGCTCTGGCCTTGGTTTTCTCCCCTGTAAAAGGAGGAAGTTGGGCCAGCTTCACCAACCAGCCTTCCTTCTCAGAATCACATGTGTATACAAAGAACATGTTACCGATTATCGGTAAATATAATTATCAAAAAATATATATTTTTAAAATAGCATCACAGATGCAGGGAAGGACCCCAGGGTCTCTGGGGCTTTGTCCACCTCCAAACCAATGCTCCTCTGAGCCTTCAAGTGTTTATGTGGGTCTCTTGGGCTTTGTGGGAGTAACATGAAGATGTCAGTTAGAAAATCCCCAGTGACATCATTAGTCACCCCCAGCCTCAAGCCAGGAGACAAGAAGATAGTTGGGGAGGGGGTCAAGGCACTGTCTTTGAGGACTTGAAGGATTGCCATGCAGGTGGTGGGCAGAACTAGGAGCAAGGGGTACAAGGTGTAAAGGGGACCTTACCTCCCACCCCCAGATCTAGCCTGAGTCTTTCTAACACTTGGAGGTGTCCCTAGGTGGGTCTGGCTGCCTCTACAGGGGATGGCTCAGAGTTGTCCCCAGGTGGACCCGGCTGCCTCTGCAGGGGATGGCTCAGACCTGTCCTCAGGTGAGTCTGGCTGCCTCTACAGGGGACAGCTCAGAGCTATCCCCAGGTGAGCCTGGCTGCCTCTAGAGGGGACAGTCTCTCTTTCCCCAGAGGTTTTCAGTCAGGAGCTAGAAGCCTGCTTGTCAGGTGGACTATGGAGGGCAAGCGTGTTCAGGAAGGTCTAGATGGACTTTGAGTCCACAACTGCTAATATAGGGACATCTATGTGGCAGGTCTGCCTCTTGACCATCTTTAGAACGACAAACTAGTAACCAGAGGGCCTCAGGAGGTAAGAGGAGAAAAGGGAGGCTTCCCTCCTCCATCAGTCTAGTTGGCTGTTAGTGGCCTGAACCCAGCCACGTGGGTGAGGCGCTGCTCCACGTGGCTGGGCCTCCTGGCAGGGGCCCGCCTGTCTAGCTGGTCCTGGGTCCTGGGTCCCCCTGTCCTGCTTATGGCCCTCAGGAGACCCAGTCCTCACGCTCCGAGCTTGGCCGGGACCAGGCAGCTGTCTGCCCTTTCTGCTCACCTCTGCCCCAGAAAGCTGAGTTCTGTGGGAGGAGATTGTGGGCCAAGTCACTGTTGGCCCTGACCTTCTCCTCCCCCAGCAGGAAACTGTCTGCCAGGCCCTGCCCCAACACATGAGCTCTGGGAAGATTTTCAGACCCTTCCACGCCGAGTCCAACTTTAAGAAGCCAGGGGGGCCTTCCTCCCACCCCCATAGTTCAAATCTGTGCACTCTGCCCAATGCCAGGTGTGGCCCTGCTCCCAGTTGGTCCTGTGCCTTGGACCTGAGGCCATTCTCAGGAAGCCCGGTATCCCACGGCTTTATCCTGGAGCAGCTCCTCCCTCGCTGGGGGTGAGCCTCGGCTGCTTGGAAGGGAGATTGGAGGCCGGAGGCCAGCCTCCTTATTTTAGAGATGAGGAAGGGGACTTGCCTGGCTGCCATGGGCAGTCAGTGACAAGGACATGGTTCAGATGCGGGGCTCTCTTCTTGGGGCTGAAGGTTTTCCATTTTATTCAACTCATCAAGGGATTATGCTGTGTCTGCTCCTGGCAGACCCTGTGTTAGGAGACAGAAATGACACTGCCCTCAAGGAGCTTCCATTCTGTGGAAGAAAATATTGTGCAGAAGAGTGTGACATAGTACAAGGAATCTGACATGGGAGTCAGAGGACCTGGGTTTGAATCTTGCCTGTGTGACTCTGGGAAAGTCACCTCACCTCCCTGGCCTCAGTTGGTGCTTCCAGGCTCTGTGATCCCCAGTCAATACAAAGTATGCAGAATCATTTGGAAGGAGAGGAAGCCCTGATGAGTAGGGGGATTAGGAGAGTGGCAGCTGAGCTTTGCCTGGAAGGGAGTTGGGCGGGGGGGACTCACCCGGGCCTGGAGACCATTCCAAATACCTAGGGAGCAGCCTAGAAAGCAAGAAGGTATTTGTGTGTGTGTGTGGAACCAAACTGTGAGACGCTTTAAATGCCAGAGCAATTTGTCGTCCATCCCAGTCGAAGCTTCTTGAGGGAGGGAGGCTGGGTGGCCGAGTGCTTTTGGGGGATTCTTCCATTGGCTGTTCGAAGGCTGGTTTGGAGAGGGGGCGGTTCTGCCCTTTCTAGTCATGGGTTTCAGAGCTGGGAGGATGTCGCCGAAGGCTTGGCTGTGCCAGGGAGGTGGTACCTGCCTGGGGGGCTTCTGGTTTCCCCCAGCAGGGTTCTCTCACCTGACAGCAGCACTTGAGAAAGATCAGAGATAGGTCAGGGGGTGGAGACATTGGGACAGCTGGGGGGGGGGGTGTCTACATCTCTGAGGCTGCCGAGGTGAAGGAGGGTCTGAGATAGAAGCTGAGGCTGAGTCAGGGGTGGGGGTGGGGGGCTGTGTTGACCAAGGGAACCAGAGGCCTGGGGCTTAGACTCTGCCCCTGCCCTTGGCTCCTGATGGTCTGTGTGCCCTAAAAATGGCTCTGGGTCTTTGGGCCTTTTTCCTCCCATGCTGAGCCCTGGAAGGGGCAGGGCTCTGGGGTTCCATCAGTGGTGGCACTGAGCCAGATCAGCATTGCACCAGGATGAAGTCCCCTCATCACTGTCCCCGCTCAGGCCCTCAGCAAGGCAGGAATTGGTTTGCTGTGAATGGCTGAGCCAGGACAAATGGAGGATTCAGCCTAGTCTACAAAGCTCCATTGAGGGGTAGGCGTCGGATGGTGGGATGGATGGAGCCCGGGGCTCTCCAAGGCCATTTTGCCAGGGTGCAGACTCTGCCAGGTCTAGCCTAGCTCAAAGGGCCTCAAGGAGAGCCCCTGCACTAAACAATGGACAGTGGGTCTGGAGTCTAAGGATCAGCCAAGCTAAGTCTGGAGATTACACCAGCCTGGCTGTGGGAAGCTGGCTCCCTTTGATTTTTGTCACAGTAACTCTTAAAGACTGTCCAGCAGGCTACAAGGGGGAGCAGCTTGTGCTGCTGGAGAGGGTGCAAAGATCAGGGTCACAGGTTTTTGAGGAACCAAAGTAGTGTAGTGGCCCTGAGTGGTAGGTGCTATGGGGCCCATGAAGATGAATCAATCCAGGGGCTTAGGATCTCCTGTGTGGGTGTGAAACAAGCATTTATTAGGCATCTAGGGTATGCACAGAGAATGACAACACAAAGCAGATTAAGCAGTGTACACAGGAGGTATGGCAGGCTTCCAAAAAAGAGGGAACTCTCATAGCTCCTTAGAGGAGTCTGACAGCCCTCTTGAAGAAGGTGGCATTGGAGCACTGGAGCATGGTCTGGAAGGATAGCTAAGATTTTTTTCTTTTTTTTATTTAGTATTTTATTTTCCTCCAGTTATACGGGAAAACAATTTTTAACATTCATTTTTAAAACTTTGAGTCCTAAATTCTCTCCCTTCCTCCCTCCCCAGTCCTTCATTGAGAAGGCAAGCAGTTCGATAGGTTATACATGTGTAGTCATGCAAAACATATTCATAATGGTCATGTCGTGAAAGAAAACATAGATAAAAAACTAAAAAAAAATAAAGTTAAAAAAGTCTTCTTCCATCTGTATTCAGACACCATCAGTTCTTTGGGGATATATAGCATTTTTCACCATAAGTCCTTCAGAGTTGTCACGGATCGTTGTATCACGGAGAATAGCTAAGTCATTCACAGCTGATCACCTGCCAATATGGCTGTTACTTTGTCCACAGTACATTGCACTTTGTATCAGCCCATGGAAGTCTTTCCAGGTTTTTTTCTGAGAACATCCCGCTCATCATTTCTTACAGGCAATAGTATTCCATCATAACCACACACCACAACTTGTTCAGCCATTCCCCCATTGATGGGCATCCCCTCAATTCCTAATTCTTTGCCCCCAGAAAAGAGCTGCTATAAATATTTTTGTACATATAGGTCCTTTTTCCTTTTTGCTTTTTACCTCTTTTGAGATACAGGCTAGTAGTGGTATTGCTAGGTCAAAGGGTGTACATAGTTCTAAATTGCTCTAAAGAATGGTTGAATCACTTCACAGCTCCACCAACAGTGCATTAATGCCTCACGTTTCCCACATCCCCTCCTACACTTGTCATCTACCTCTTCTGTCCTATTAGCTAATCTAATAGGTGTGAGGTAGCACCTCAGAATTGTTTTAATTTGCATTTTTCCAATCCATAGTGATTTAGAGCATTTCTTCATATGGGTATAGATAGCTTTGATCACTTCATCTGAAAACTAATCGTATCTTTTGATCATTTTTCAATTGGAGAATGGCTCTTATTTTTATAAATTTGACTCAATTCTCTATATGTTTGGGAAATGAGGCCTTTGTCAGAGAAACTTACTTCAGAATTTTTTTTCAGTCACTATTGCTAAGTATATTTCCCTCCATCCAATCCTTCCCCCTGTTCATTCTGTTCTTTCTCTCTTTCTCCTTTCACTCTATCCCTCCTCAAAAGTGTTTTGCTTCTGACTGCCCCCTCCCCCAATCTGCCCTTTCTTCTATCACCCCCCCCCATTCTCTTATCCCCTTCCCCTCCTACTTTCCTGTAGGGTAAGATGGATTTCTATACCCAATTGAGTGTGTATGTTATTCCTTCTTTGAGCCAATTCTGATGAGAGTAAGGTTAACTCACTCCCCTTACCTCCCCCCTTCCCCTCCACTGTAAAAGCTTTTTCTTGCCTTTTTTTAAGTGAGATAATTTACTCCATTCTACCCCTGCCTTTCCTTTTCTCTCAATGTATTCCTCTCTCACCCATTAATTTACTTTTTAGATATTATCCTTCATATTCAACACACACCTGTGCCCTCTGTCTATATATACTCCTTCTAACTATCCTAATAATGAGAAAGGTCTTATGAATGACAAATATCATCTTCCCATGAGGGAATGTCAACAGTTTGAACTTAAGTCCATTATGATTTACTTTTTATGCTTCTCTTGAGTCTTGTATTTGAAAGCCATTAGCTAAGATGTTGACAGCTGTGGGGGAAGGGCATTCTAGGCAGAGGGAATAGCATGAGCAAGGTAAGGAGGTAGGAAAATATAGAGCAAATGACATGGGGACATTCAATTTGCCTGAGCATAGAGTATAGGTAGGGGAGGGGTATTAAGCTGGAAAAGGTAAACTGAGGCCATGTATGATGGATAAAGGGTAGATACTGATGGAATCAGTAATCCAGGATTAAAATCTTGCCTTACATAGCTAGAAGGGCTAAGCCTTGAGGATATAAGAAGCAGCAGAAGACAGTGCCTGCCCTCAAAGAGCTAATACAGTCTAAATGGGGAGACAACATGCAAACAGATACATACAGAGCAAGCTACATGCAGGATAAATAGGAGATAGTCAACAGGGGCAAGGCCCCAATGATGAGGGGCTGGGGAAGGCTTCCTGGAGAACTAGAGTTTAGGGGGATTTGAAGGAAGCCAGGGAGGTCAGTGGTCAGAGTGGGGCGGGGGGGGGGGGTGCAGAGTATTCCAGGCAGGAGAATGCCCAAAACCAGGAGATGGAGGGTCTTGTTCATGGAACACCCAGGAGGCAGGGTCCCTGCATCAAGGAGGACTTTGTGGGGATAAGGTGTGAGAGGATGAAAGGTCAGAGGGGCCGGGTTAGGAGGGGCTTTGAAGGCCAAACAGAGCGTTTGGTATTTGCTCCTGGAGGCCATCCAGAGCCACCGGAGTTTATTGAGCAGGGGGTGCCATGGTTAGACGTGTGCTTTAGGAAAATCCCTTTGGTGGCTGAATGGGGGTAGACTGAGGCAGGTGGACCCCAGCAGACTGTGAGGGCAGAGTCAGGGTGCTCTTGATTTCAGAAATATTTATTGGTTCCCAGCTGTGTCCCGGGTGAAGTCTATGCCCCTTTGCCAGGCATTCAAGACTCTTGGAGGCTTGGGTGCTGCTGCCTTTCCCCAGCCCCTCTTCCTTTCTGTCAAGTGGCATTGTCCCACCTCCAGGCCCTGGCTTGTGCTGTTCCCTGTGCCTGGAGCACCCTCCCACCTTGTCTTTCCCTGTTGAATTCTTACCCATCCTTCACTGCCCCCTCAAAGCCTCCATTGGCCACCCCCCAGTTCCCTCGGGGTGCTTAGGCCCCCTCTGATGCCGGGTTACTACTCTGTACTCATGTTTCTTCTTTGCCCTAGACTCAGCCCCAAGAGGGTGGAGGTTGGGAGTGGGGGGAAGGAGGGGAGGGGCAGGCATTTCCCAAGAAGAAAAGCCCGGGGCTCTGCCCAGAGTCCTCACTTACAAGGCTTTTGCCCAGGTGACCAGAACAAACTGGGCCCGGCCTCTCCTAAATTTCCTCACCTCCCTCTGGCCTCCCACCGAGGGGGCTCTTCCTAGAGAGGTCAGAAACAGGATTCATTTCTCCATCAGAACAGAGAGAAGGGTGAATCATCCTGGCTATAAAAATAGCACTGGGAGGGAAACAGTTCCTAAGAATAGCCCACAGTGTGGACTTGGACCCCCAGTCTGCTGCTGGGCCGCCCCTGGGCAGGGCAATTACTGGTCTGGGAGGCTCTGGTCTAGGGTTCAGGGCGAGCTGCCCCACCCCTGCCCCCACCAGACCCTGGCCATATTCAGGCTTTCTTTGAGGCTTCTGAGGCTGACTGTGAAGCCCTCTGGCCGTGCTCCGAGCCACCCCCCACCCCCCCCCTCCCCGGTCAGGGCCATAGAACTGGCAGATTTTCAGTGCGATGAAACCTTTAAGAAACCAGAGCGGGGCGATGCTGGACCTAAGTAGACGTCCTTCCATCGCAAGCTGCAGCGCTTGGCAACCTTGAAATACTTTCACTCTCTGGCACCATCTGCTTGACTCCTAGAGAAAAAAGGTACTCTAGGTCCTGTGGAATTTGGGTCAATTCTGGCTGGAAATGATCTAAAATGTGGATTTGAACACAAGGCTATCACTTCCCTGCACAAAAATCTTCCATGGCTCCCTATGGTCTTTAAGGTAAATGCAGAATCCTCTGCTGGGCATTCAAGGCTCTCCACCATCAGGCTCCTTTTTCAGGCAAGCTAGGGGAAAAGACATTCCCCTGAAGTCCCAGAGGGAAAGGGCATCTGTGCCTGGGGAATCTGGGCCGACTTCCTGGAAGAGGTGGCCAAAGTATGGGCAAAGGAGGCAGGAGGAAGGTGTTCTGGGTGAAGGGAACAGTTTGATTTATAAGTGGCACTTGGAGAAATCAAAAGAGAAAATATTTATAAAGTGCTTAGTGTGGAGCAAGGGCTTCAGGCTCATTTATTCATTCATTTAGCCATCCATCCATGTTTCCTCCCTCCCCCTCCTCCTCCCTCCCTCCCTCCCTGTCTTCCTCTTCTCCACCCTTCCTCCCTCCCTTCCTCTCTCCTTTTCCTTCCTTCCTTCCTTCCTTCCTTCCTTCCTTCCTTCCTTCCTTCCTTCCTTCCTTCCTTCCTTCCTTCCTTCCTTCCTTCCCTTCTTCCCCACATCCACTGTCAGCTGGGCTGGGATAAAGACCAATGTGGGCTACTTAATGAAAGTATAGCAGATGACAGTCCCCTGTCCCCCAACTTGAGCAGCTAGTGCTGATCTGCTGGGTCTGGTTCATGGTCCTGATGGGGCTGAGAGGGGGCCCAGGATGGGGGCCTGGCCCCGCCAAGATCTCAGCCTCTCTCCATAGGCCCCTTCCCCTCCAGGGTCACCAGCTGTTCAGGGCTCTGCGCCTCTCCCACCACATGTCATTTGGGTCCTACCCATGATCTAGCAGGAGCTTGTCCCACCAGACCCAGGTGCAGCTGTGCCCACCAGGGCAGGGGGGCTGCAGGGGTCTTGTCCCTCAGACCTGTCCCCTCATCTGTTTGAAAATAACTCATTTCCTGCTTTCTCATCTGTCTGAACAGCTTCTCCATACCCAGCTGCTCATCATCCCTGCACTTTAGTGTTCCCAGATGGAATGCCCCCTCTTCCTCCTCCTCCACTTCTTCTTCCTCCTCCTCCTCCCCCCCCTCCCCCTTCCTTACCCTTCCTCCCCCTCCTCCCCCTCCTCTTCCTCCTCCTCCTCCTTTCCTTGCTCCTCCTCCTGCCTCCCCCAGGCAGGATTAATTCAATCCTTTCATCTCAGATATCTGGGCCACCTCACTTGTAGATAATCTGATGTGTAAAAAATAGACCTGGGATATTTATAAATGGGACGATGAAGATGGACAGCATCTGTTGGAGCCTTCTCTGTGTGGGAGTGCTGCTGAGAAGGAGCCTGGCAGTTTGGGCTCATTTTTTTAAAACACAATTTATGTATACATCAACCATGGGGGCAAGACCAGAGGTGATTAAACACCAAGAAAACCCTGAGGCCAGATGGGAAATGGCCTGCGACAGAGAGGCCTGTCCAGGAAAGGAAGAAGACAGGCTGGCAAGGGGGTGGGTGAAGGCAAAGGAGGCTGGGGGCCTGGCTGCGGCCTCTCAGGATCCCTGCAGATGCTTTCAAGTGTGGAGACCCCCGTGTCAATAGCCCCTTGCTGCTGAGCCATGGACCTAGGGCTGTTGACATTGGATTCTCCAGCAGGCTCCAGATGGACTGCAGGGTGGTCCTGATGAGGGGGCTGACCATCTGTGGTGCATCCAGAAGTAAAGGCTTTCCCTGGATCCCTCACAGCTATGTGGGCACCAGTGGAGTCCATGGACGGAGAGTCAGTCACCCCTCAGTCTTGCTCCCCCATCCCTGTGGTCATTCTCTCCGGGGGTGCCCCACCTCTGCCTTCTTGTACCTTCCCCCTTCTGAGGCTGGGGCATCCCATGGCCCTCAGCTAGGCCAGGTCCCCAGAAGTGTGGAGGTGCTGATAAGGAGGGTCTTTGTTTCTGGAGAAGCCTCGGGCCAATTCCCAGCCTGTTCTTCTCTTCCTGTTTATGCATGGGGGGGGGGGGAGGGGAATATGCAGTGTCTCTCTGGGCCTAGTACTGATGGACAGAATTATTACTAAGCTGGGTGAAAGCCTCATCTTGTCTCCCTTAGTGGAGTGTGAGCCCCTGGAAGCAGGGGTCTCTGGGTTTGTACATGGGACCCAGAAGGCCATTTAGAGGGTATTTAGTCCAACCCATTCATTTATAAATGAGGAAACTGGGAAGGGAAGGGAATGAGCCTTTAGAAAGCCCCTACTATGTGCCAGGGATAGTGCTAAGTGTTGTATGAATAGTATTCATTTCATTAATCTCCATCTTGACCTGGGGCTCTGAGGGGTCATCTGAGTGTAACAGTGTCTGAGCTGGGACTTGAACCCAGGTTCTCTGCCTCCAAACCCAGGGCTCTCTCCACTGTTACCCTGCTCCTACAGAAGGCTCTGCAGTGCTTTGGGGCTCCTAGGGACTCGCCAGCTCATGTGCATCCTGCACACCAGTCCCCTGCCATTGGCAGTCACCCTGAGGCCTCTCCATAGACAACAGTAATTAGACAGGTTCTCTTGGCGGTTCTGGCAAGGACTCTGGCAGGATTTTGACTGATTGATGGGGATACCACATTGGAGGAGAATCTTGAGGGCGGTGTTCTGCTTGACCAGGTTGAGTGCTTTCTTGATAGCCAGAACACAGCAAATCCAAAGGGATCCCAACTTCTCCATCTATTCTCAGAGAGACTTTTTAGAGGTGGAAACACAGGCCTGGGGATGAGTAATTAGCAATATTCTTTTGGTTGTCTTTGCTCAGTGCCGACAGATAAGGTCAGCTTTTGGGATCAAATTCAGGGAAAAATGTCAAATAGTTGTTCGAGGACAGGGAGAGGGGCAGAGGGAAAGCTTGGTGTGTTCCCTCCACTAGCCAACCAGGGACCCACTCATGGGCTTGCAACCCAAGTGAATTCCAGATAGTACAGTCTCCCCTGGGGAGATCCCGGTTCTAGGCTATGGAACTTTTCTTGCTCTGAGAAGTTCTGTGCCCCAAAAGATCTCTGCAGGAGAGGGTGGAAGCAGAGAGAAGGCTTTGAAATAGAACTCAACTGCGGCTCCCTCCTCCTGGAGCTTGGAGACCCAAACCCTGAATGACAGAAATCACCCT
Source organism: Trichosurus vulpecula (assembly GCF_011100635.1). Lineage (NCBI taxonomy): Eukaryota > Metazoa > Chordata > Mammalia > Diprotodontia > Phalangeridae > Trichosurus > Trichosurus vulpecula. Next base: position 203,218,128 of record NC_050581.1, on the reverse strand, counting down.
GGCTGTTGTGGCGTCTCTGGCAGCACTCTGAAGTACCAGACCAGAGTACTGGGGAATAGAAGGCGGGGGCAGGACATGATGCACAAGTAGGAGAAAGAGCCCAGCATCCAGTGGAGCCCCCTCACATGGGGCAGAGACCTAGGCTGGCCAATTGTAATTACTCGACATGGGAGGAGGCTGAGACTCTTTGAAATCCAGTCCCCAGGGAAACCATCCTCAGAAGGAAGGGAGCCAGAAAGTGAGCAATAGGGGGGAAACAAAGGGGAGGGAGTAAATACTGAAATTACCCAAGATCTCAGGAAGAAGAAAATTCAACGACCTCAAACATAAGTAGATAAATCAACAGTGAAAACAGTAACAGCAGGTGGAAATGGGGCACAAAGAGGGCACAAAAAAAGAAAAATTAAAAACAACAACAAAGAACAGGACTCATTGAAGGGGATGAGAAGAAGGGGAAAACCTACTTGATTAACTGGGGGGAAAAGAAGAGCAAAATAATTAAATTATCTGATGAAAGCAGCAAAGAAAAAGAAACTAATAAAATTCCAAAGGGAAAGGAGTAACAAATGGACTAGAATTGAATCACAGGGGAGGAGGGGAAGTGGAAATGGGGCCATCTAAAGTTAAAGCAACCACAGAGGTGTAGGTACTGTGTTTACAGTGGAAGGGGAGGGAGGAATCACAACTTGGGGGAAAAAAACCAACATTAGAGACAAATTGAGGAAAATATAAATCTAACTCTTAACTTTAAATGTGAATGGATTAAACAATAAAATGAAAAAGGTGGCAGATTGGATAAAAAGTTTACAATCTGTTGTTTACAAGAAACACATTAAAAAATCAAAGATATACAAAATAAAACTAAGGGGATTGAAAAAAATTTACCATGTATCAAGTGAATCCAAAAAAACAAGGAGCTGCAAACATGCTGTTTGACAAATCAAAAAGAAACATTCAGAAAATAAAAAGGGATAAGCAAAGAAATTATGTTATGCCTAAAAGACCCAGAGACAGCAGGCCAATATCAATAGCTTAGCCCCCAATGCCCTGGCACCCACATTCATAAAGGAATCATCATCTGAGCTACAAGTAGACCTAGCTATTAACACAAGAGTAACAGGAGACTTTAATGGTCCTCTTTCCATCTTGGAAGATGAAAGGGAAAATATGGAAATTACTGGAGAAACTACAGCTAAATGACTTGGTGTCTTCTAAATGGGACTGCAAAAGTATCTATCTGTTATCCATCCATCCATCCATCCTTTCACCTATCTATCATCTATCCATCTATCTCTCGATCATTAATCCACCTATCTACCTATCTATCTAATTTCTCAGCACTAGATGGAACTCGTGCAAAAATTGACCATGTTTTAGGGCACAGAGACATTTCAAACTAATGCAAAAAGGCAGAAATTGTAAATACATCCTTTATAGAGCATAACGCAATAAAAAAACTCATTGATTAAGGGACTACAAACAAAAGACAGAAGATCCAAAAGGAGGTAGAAGAATGAAATCCTCAATAATGAGTAGGTCAAAGAACAAATCATAGATACAATTAATAATTATGTGAAAGAAAATAGTAATTGATCAAGCAATACACCAAAATTTCTGGGTTGCAGCTAAAGTAGCCCTTAGGGTAAAAGTCATATCCCTAGGATCATACATTAACACATTAGAGAAAAAGAGGATTAATGAATTGGATACACACTTAAAAAATTAGAAAGCCAACAAAGAAACTTAAAATATGCACAGAAGAGGGCATATTAAATATTACAAGTGGAAACAGATAAATTAGAAACAAAAAGCCACAGAAATGATCAATAAAACTAAGAGCTGAATCATTGAACAGGCTAATAAAATCGATAAGCCTTAGGCTAGTCTGATTAAAGGGAAGAGAGCAGAAAATCAGATCAATAAAACAGCCAATGAGCAAGGTGAGCTCACAATAGGTCCAGAAAGCTGGAAGATGCTGTTTTAGAAACAAGACACGGAAGTGCCCTGGAAAGTGAGCTGGATTGAGAGGAGTGTGGGCTTCAGATCTGGGCCCTGCCCCTTAAAGTCTGTGGGACCCTGTGCAAAGCCCTGCTCTGGTCCTCAGCTTCCTTGGGTCTAAGAATGACGAGATCTCTGTCAGCTCTAAATCCCTGGCTCTGTGTCTTCTGAGGGGCCAGCAGAGTTTGCTAAGATGTGTGCCAAGTGACAGGGAGTTGACATTTGGGATGTCCTGGGGTTCTAGGGTGGGGACGTTCCACAGTGCTCTCCATTCCAGATTCCCATCCCCTGCATGAATGCCTGTCTGCCAGCTTGGCCTTGTGATGGAGGCCTCCATTCCTGTGGTTCTAGGGCCTGGTGCTGCCTCTTCTGAGGTGAGTGGGGCACTGGGACAGCAGACATTTCCTGCCAGGTCTGGTCCCTCCTCCTGGTTCAGGGCAGTGATAACCATCATGGGGACCAGGCTGGTCTGGTGGGAGGGAGCTTCCCCTCCCTTCCTGGAGCAGGTGGGGCCTCCTGCTTGTGAACATTCATTCATTCTTAAGACACATGTTTCCACTCATTGAGGCTTGGCTGCCTTGGAGTTATGGGGAGGGAAGGGCAGGTGAAGTCACTTTGTGGATGTTTATAGCCCCCTGTTCTAAGTACCTTGTTATGCTCAGCTTGTCCTTGAGATGGACTTTGCCAAGATAGGTTGGAAGATCCTAACCTATCCATTTGGAGTAGATATTTCCCAATGCTGCTAATAATGTTCATTTTTATAGGGCATTTCAGAGTCTTTCCATAACACTCCAGCCACTGTCTGTCTCTGGGCCTTCTTGGGGGGCTGGGGTAGGGGACTTCTGAGCTTCTAGAATTCTGGGGAAGAACAGTGTCATCAGAAAAGTGTGAGACCTTCCTACAAAGCCTTCTGAACTCGGCCTGGGCAGCTCCCTACCAGACCTTCTATCGTGTGCCCTGGGTGGACTCAGCCTTGGGGTCCTGAGGTCACCACCAGGGAGCCAGCCCCATGGGTTGCTAGGAAGATAGTCCTAGGGAGCCTAGCTCCAGAGCAGGATGCGACATTGGGGTCCCCTCTATTTACTGAGGAGGAAATCAAGGCCCAGTGAATGAAAGAGATTTGCCCAGCACCACCCAGGCGGTAGCATCACAGGCACTGTGCCAGGCTCCGAAGGAATGCAAAGAGGCAAAAGACAGTTGTTGCCTCCAAGGAGCTTACAATCTAATTCTCTCTTCTGTTCCTTAGGAGTCCTTTAAAGGTCACGCTCAGTCACTTGTGTGGACAAGTACAGGGTGGGGGGACCCCCTGTAGGGGAGACTTTAAAAGCTAGGTATTTCTTCAGAGTAATAACACCTATGATAAGAGCCGGTGTTCATACATCGTTTGAAGGTTATGTCATTTGGTCCTTACAAAAAACCTGGGAAGGGGGTGCTATAATTGTCCCCACTTTACAGATGAGGGCACTGAGGCAGGCGGAAGTCACAGGAGTGTCTCAGGATCAAGCTAGTATCTGTCAGAGGTTGGATTTGAACTCAGGTCTTCCTGACTCTCGAATCCAGTACTGTATCCATAGTGCTTCCTAGTAAACAGTGAATGCATCCTCTTTTTCTCCCCAGCTGTTTGTTTCCTTCCTTAGTTGTTTTTGCCTTTTAAAATTAGCTCACATTTCCCTGCAGAACATTGTGGAGGTGGGGTGAGAGTGTCTTAATAGCTTTTACAGCTCTCAAAATCCCCTAGCTTAAAAAGGCACAAGCATCTGATGCTGTGCTCCAGAGCATTCTTTTGGGGAGAAGGAAGCCGAGACTTAGCCAGATGATCCCCTCGGGGTGGCTGGGGGCTGACTTTTATGTCTTTCTTCCTTTTTGGCGCAGATGGAGCCCCGGGAGGCTGAACTTTATGGGCTCCAGCAGTCCTGGCTTAGTTTTTGACAATTTGTGTGCAGCAGGCAAACAAAACAAAAAAAAACAAAACCCAAAATGAAAACATAACCCAAAAAACCCAGAGGCAGAGGAAGCAGGAATCTGGGACTCCCAGGGCTTAAGGGAGGCCAGCCTCTACCTGATGCATGGAGTGTCTTGGCAACCCCCCATCTTTATAGGCTTCCTGACTTCACCCAATTCTTTATAATGGACTTTGCTCCAAAAAAGCCTGACGGAGAGGCAGTTGTGTAATGTACATTCTTGGGATCACAACCAGAGCCAGGCCCTGGTGTCCTGACCCGTTGTGCCCCATGCTAAAGGACCATCGCTATATTGAAGGGCCCTGAAGGAAGGAGAATGAGGAACTTTGATTCTTGGCTCGCAAAGCAGTTGGCATCTCACTTGTGCCTGCAATTAGGACAAAAGGGACCCAGATCAGGGGCTACGTCAAAGGCATCAGTCAATCCATTCCAGTCAGGTAAGTTTCCAGGGAGCATAAGCTCTGAATATGTTCCTTTAATTAGGAGAAGCTTTGTTAAGCCTTGCTACAATCCAGTTATGTGAATTGCATAGTGCTCTCCTGAACTTCCAGGCCAGTAGTCCTCTCAAAAAAGACAGTGAGGTTAGTCTGGCACGAGGTTGCTGATGAACTCATGTTGGGTTCTAATGCTTATTCCTGCCCTCTCTGAGGAAACTGTCCCTTTAACCACCCCTTTAATGTGCTCTCTGAAATGTCACAGGACTTGAATCAGGCTCCTTGGACAGGACTGAAGACTTCACCTCCTTCTTCCCCTGCTCCTTCGTAAAAATTATCAGGATGTTTGCTCAGCACTTGTCCCCCCATCCCCCTCTCCAAGATGCTCCTTTTGTTCCCAAAACCTCTCCATACTTCCAACAGACTCCCCTTTCTCCTCTTGATCCAGCTCAGACACCACCACCTCCTCCATGTTGTCTTCATTGATTTCTGGCTCCTAGCTAGAAGTGGTCCCACCTTTCTTGATTCTCCTCCAGCCACTCTGAGGTGCCGCTCCTACACACATAACCACCTTGTAATTTCCCAGTTTTGTGTCTGTGTCTTATCCCCCTAGAGACTGTAAACACTCTGTGGGCAGGTGCAGCGGCAGGTTTCATCTCGATATCCCCAGGCCCATCCTTGTAGCAGGTGCCCCTTCAATGTCCAGTCAGCCTTTGGCCATTCTCCCTCTCCCCAGCCATGGGCAGGGCCATGATGAAGTGGAAGTGACCTCAGCCAGCTTGTCTACCCCTGACCAAGTCTTGGGAAGGAGGTTCAGCCCACATCAAAGGGGGCTCTCACCTCTCCCCATGAGCACAGGGAGTTGTATGGCTCACCACAAACATTCCGTTTTGTGGATTGTCTCACCGGGTTTGTGGGGCAGGAAAAAAGGTGGGAGAGAGTGATTGCCAGGCCCTTCCACCACGGATGCCCAGGCAGAAAGGAACAATCTGATCTCTGTGGTTTGCTCTGGAAGAAAAAGGGAATAGCATAGGCCATACTTAAAGACTGGGCTGTGTGAGTCTCTGCTGGGGAGGGGGAGGAGTGGGGGTGGGGGCTCTCACCAGCTTGTAAGCCCTGGTGTCCTGGCTTGGGGCTGTGGTGGGGAAAGTAGCCCTCTCTTCTTTTCCATCTCCACCCTCCTAGATCAGCCGAACTGGGGTGGGGAGGTGACAAAAAGTGCCCCCCCATCCCAGGACACCCCCCCCATGGCTCCTGGTTCCATGATGGCTGGCTGTCTCTATCCCAGGACCCCCCAGGACATCCCCCATAGCTTCTGGTTCCATGATGGTTGACTGTCTCTATTCCAGGACCCCCAAGGACACCCGCTGTGGCTCCTGGTTCCACGATGGCTGCCTGCCTGCCTGCCTCAGTCCCAGCTGTCAGAGAAGGGTCTGAGGAGCCTTAGGTCCCATTCCCCACCTGGGAGGTGGATCTTTGTGGCTTTCTGAAGAGTGTAGGAGGATGGGATGGGGGAGGGGAACCAGCCACAAGGGCAGCTTCTTGGATTCTACTCAGAATCTAATTTCTTTTGCATTTAGAGCACTCCAAGCCTTCATTTTCTTCTTTCTTGGGCTGCCTCTCATTTCTTGGCACCTCCTTGCCTCCCCATCAGCCCCACCTCCCCCTGGGCCAGGATGGTACCTGAGTCCTCCACACTGGTCCTTGATCAATCTCAGGCCAATTGTCATTAGGAAAAGGGCATATGTGGAGGCTGGGAGTTGGTATCCAGAGATACAGGAGGGGGCAGGAGTGGGGAGCACAGGACTGGAGACTTTCTGAGAATGAAGTGGGGGCAGTCCTTGGGAAGACAGCAGGGGGCCTCTGACTGCACTTTGTATGATGAGGTAGTCGGGCCAGATGGCTTTGCAGGCCCTGCCAGCCTCTCCTCCCCTACAGAATCCTTCGGGGCCAGGCTCCCCTCCCCCAGCCCCCCTTTGTCCCTGAGCCTGGATGTCCTGCCCTGGTCCTCCCCACCCCGAAAGTGGCTCAGGAATGGTGACGGCCTTGGCTTTGCCAAGGGAGAGGCTTCCCCATGCCGGGTCCTTTTCACTCTGCACTTTTCACATCCTTTTCGTGGTGCTTGAAGGGATTGTTCTTATCACGTACTCTGATCTTTACCTGTTTTGGAAGTTCTTGCCAGGAAGTGATGCCAGATGTGCTCCAGCCCACACAGTGCATTGCTGGGGGCTCAGGGTTGGCTCCTTGTGAATAGCAGCTAATAATTAACTGACCCCGGGGCTAAAGGCTGAAGGCCAGCATCTATTTGGTGTGATAGGAGTGTTTAAACAGAGATGGAAAAGTTGCCCCAAGACCCTTTCTGATTCTCATGAGTAGGCCCTGTTCCATGGCTATTCCCTAGCCCAGGAGCACGGGTGACTCTAGGGAGGCCAAAAGGGGAATGGGAGTGGGGGAGCTGCAGAAAGGCTGGGGAAGCATTCTTTCCTTCCTTCCTTCCTTCCTTCCTTCCTTCCTTCCTTCCTTCCTTCCTTCTTCCCTTCCTTCCTTCCTTCCTTCCTTCACAGTATCCATGAAGGTGGGGGAAGGGAAAGGAACAAGTATTTATTTGTTTAAAAAAATATTTAATTTATTTATTTTCAGTTTTCAACATTTATTTCCACAAGTTTTAAATTTTCTCCCTCTCCCTCCCCCCTCTCTCCCCAAGATGGCATGCAGTCCGATATGCGCTCTAAATATACATTACTATTCAACACATTTTCACATTAGTCATGTTGCATAGAAGAACTATAACAAATGAGAGAAACCATGAGAAAGAAAACAAAACAAAACAGAAGAGAAAAGAGTCTGCTTTGCTCTCAATTCAGACCCAGTAGTTCTTTCTCTGGATGTGGATGGCATTTTCCACCATGAATCCTTTGGAATAGTTTTAGTCCTTGCATTGCTGAGAAGAGCTAAGTCTGTCCAAATCAGTCCTCACAGATTATGGCTGTTACTATGTACAGTGTTCTCCTGGTTCTGCTCACTTCACTCAGCATCAGTTCATAGAAGTCTTTCCAGGTTTTTCAGAAGTCCACCCGCTCACCATTTCTTATGGCACAATAGTATTCCATGACATTCATTTACCACAACTTGTTCAGCCATTCCCCAATCGATGGGCATCCGCTCCATTTCCAACTCTTTGCCACCACAAAAAGGGCTGCTATAACATTTTTGCACATGTGGGTCCTTTTCCCATTTTTATCATCTCTTTGGGATACAGCCCTAGAAGCAGTATTGTTGGGTCAAAGGGTATGCACATTTTTATAGGCCTTTGGGTATAGGGGAACAAGTGTTTATTAAGCCTATACTATGTGATCGCTTTGGGGGCCTCTAGGTGTTGCCACAGTGTGTAGAGCACCCGGCCTAGAGTCAGGGAGAACTGAGTTCAAATTCAGCCCCAGATACTTACTGGCTGTATGACTTTGGGCAAGTCGCTTCACCCTGTTTGCCTCAATTTCCTTACCTATAAAATGAGCTAGAGAAAGAAATAGTGACCCCTCCAGGATCTTTGCCACGGAACACCCCAAATGGGGCCACAGAAGAGTTGGACGAGACTGAAAACCAACAAACATGATAGCTTTAGCCCTAGGGATAAAAAAAAATCAAAACAATCCTTGCCCTCAAGCAGATAACATTCTGTTGGTGTGGGGGTGGGGAGAGGTGAACAGATAAATCAATACAAAATACATACAGAGGAAATCCAAGGCAATTTCTGTTGAGAGGCCGTGCTCTGGCACCCAGGGCCAAGGGGGAGGTGGGGGAGGGCTGGGCCCTGAAGGAAGCCAGGAATTCTATAGTGGGCAGATGCAGAGAGAGGGCATTCCAGGCAAGGGGAACAGCCCATGCAAAAGTGTGGAGTTGGGAGATGCAGTATGGGGAACAGAAAAAAGACCAGTTGGGTTGTCCTAGGGGCGGGTGGGGGACCCCAAGGTTCTGCGTGTGGGGCCCTCTGCAGCCGGGTGGAAGGCGAGGCCCATGAGGCCTTGATGATGGGGTGTCTGCAGGGCAGGGAATGTGGAGAGGAGCAGCATTGATCCCTAGCGGGCGTAGGACTGGAACCCCAATTAGGGCTGGCTACTCAGAATGGGGAATCAGTAGCATGGAGATGATCAATGAGCCTAAGGCGTCTGAGGGGTCACCAAGGCATGGGGCGGGGGTGGAGAAGAGCCGAGGGCCCAGGGCAGAGCTCCGAGAGACCCCACCCCCCACTCCCGGCATAGACAGATATACACACACACATGCACACACATGCACCCAGGCGCGCGCGCACACGCACGCACACAGAGACACACACACACACACACACACACACACACACACACGCGCGCGCGACTCGCTCTCAGGCAGCGGCAGACAAACAGCAAAGGCCTGCAAAGGAACAGCCAGGCAGGTGGGAGAAAGCGAGGGGATAGAGTCACCAGGAGCAGTGGAGGAGGAATGGCCGTCAGCAGTGATGGCCGCTGCAGAGACATGGGGCAAGAAGATGACTCTGAAGATGCTGGATTTGTAGAGGAGGGAGAGCCGGCCACCTTGGAGAGCAGCTCAGCAGGGCCCTCTCAAGCAGCTGGGGAGTGAGAGGGGGCGAGGTGCAGTTACTCATTGTCTGTAGGGCCCATGGTGACCACAGTTCCCCACGCCCATCTTACAGAAGTGGAAACAGGTCAGAGAGATGAAATGACACCCAAGGTCCCCAGGTCCTGACTCCAAATCGAGCCCTCCATTATGGGGAGAGGCAGGGTCTATTCCCAGACGTGTTGGGCGTCGCTGACCTGGCAAATAAAGATTGCCAGGCTCAAAGGTGGGGCAGTGGGAGGTCCGACTCCCACTGCCTTCACCTGGTCTTCCCCTGCTGAGGCAAGCAGCCTCCCCGGAGGCCAGCCTTCTTGGGAGGAAGGGAATTTGGCTCTGCAAGGGGTGGTTTTAGCACAAAAGCCTCCAGGAACATAATCCGGTGCCCGGTGCTTGGGTGAAATGTGTGGGGAGGTTCCCACGAAGATCAGGGCAAGGATCAGAACAGGGGAGGAGAGGGCTCCTCCCGGGGCTCAGCACCCTCCCACCTGCTGCTCCTCTTCTTCTCCCCCTCCCCACGCTTTCCCATTCTTGGCCTGGGCTTGGCTGGGGCAGCCAGAGGCCTCTCCCTCAGGCCCCCCACCTCAGTTGTGTGGCCCCCTGCCTGTACCCAAGCTCATGATGCCCATGGAAGCAGTGCAGGCTGAGGAACCCACAGGGAGACAGGACTCAGGGAGGGATGAACTGCTCTTATGGGTCACGGTGGATCCCCAGCACTTAGTCCAGTGCCTTGGCCCACAGTGGGCGCTTGACCAATGCTTGATGACTGACTATCATTTTGAAGAGGAATAGCTGGCTTGTGATGGCTGTTAGGCTTGGTGTCGGGAGAGGCCTGGGTTCAAATCCTACACCTCCGCCAAGTCACTTGACTTCTCTCTACCTCGGCTTCCTGGCTGTATAATGGGGATCATAATGCCCAGGTTCCCACTTCCCAGGGCAGTTGTTTTGCAGACATTAAAACTCCATGGAGATGTGAGCTCAGGCTCACTTTGCACCTGAGGAGTCTCTTTTTGGAAGTCAGGTGTAAGCCTTTACCTCAAGCCCTATTGCGTTTCATCTTCTTAGAGTCAGGCCTCAGATTTCTTCTGTGACAAATTCAGCCTGGGCCGACTTGGGCAGGCTCTCAGTGCCTTCCCCCCTCTTTTGATGGGTGGAGGAGGGAGCCAGGGACTATGGCCAGAAGCATGACCTGGCACTCTCCACCCTGCTTCGTGCAAATTATCAAATCAAGCAATCCAATACAGTTATAAACCTGGATCTTTTGTTTTTTCCTTAAAAATTGGAAAGAATAGAAAATAGTCAGACCTTGAACTTTGGTGGGGAAGATTCAGCTTGGAAAGGTACCCAGTTTCTTGTATTCTTATCTTCCCCTAAGCCTTCCACTCTAAAATGATTGAGAATGGATTTTCCCCTCCAACCTACCTGAAACCAAGACATTTTGCGAGCCAGGTAGGCCAGTTGTGTGAGGTAACATTGAAGGGTCATCTTTCTTCAATGACAATTGCATACTCGGGGTCTAAGACTCAGCCTTTATGTTTGTCTGTGTTCTTAGTCCTTATAAACTTGGGAGAGCCCCAGTTTTGCCTGTGAAGCCCAGAGACAAGGCCTTTCAGGCCCACGAATGTGTGCAGCTATGGTAGGGCAGAATTCAGGGCTCCAGAAATGCCTCCCCCAATCATCCAGGAGAAAATGAGTCATTCTTGGAGAAGAAGCTCAGTGCTTTGGGGAAGAGCAGCCCCTGGACACGACCACAACATCCCAGGAAACAGCATCTAGTTCTGGCATGCTAAATGCTGCCACCAAAGCAGCTGGCTTCTGCTCCTAAGGTTCTTGAGTACACCGAGGGGTGCTGGGGGCATGAGGCCCTCCATGTGAGCCTCTATCCATTGTGCCATCACCCATAACTGTTGTCCTGGAGCCCTGATCACTGTGACTGCTCAGCCAGGTTTGGGGGAAGGACGTCCTGGCAAAAGCCAGGTAGGTGGGGGTGTGTCTTCATGCTGAGCATGGCACGAAGCCAGGTCCTCACCTAGGTATTCAGAAGCCGAGACATCTCCCACTGGTGCCCCAGCTCATCCTGGTGTTGGGATTTCTGTAGCTGCCAGAGGGGAGAGTGTTACCAGGGCCAGGCCAATGTTGCCCCTAATTCAGCATGTCAGGAATCCTTGGGTAATATTGGAGGCATCCAGTCCTCACTTGGATGGGCTTGCCTTTCCGGATTCTCTCTCTCTCTCTCTCTGCAGGGAAGGCAGTGGGGATCAGTGCAGTGGTGTCCCCTGTATGATGGCAAGGGAGAGCGATGATGCAAGTAGCAGCCCAGCCCATGGAGGGTTGGACTTGGTCAGAAGACCTGGGTTAAAATCCTGCCTCTGACATTCACTAGTGGAGTGACCATGGGCAAGCACCTTCATGTGTCTGGACTTAGCTATGAAGTCATAGACCAACTGGGACCTGCCTGTTGGAGGGGACTCTTGTGCATCTGTGTGTCAGATAAGAATGCCACCAGGGTATGGGGTGTGCAGGGGAGCATACAAAGGAAGCCTACTGGGAAGTGATGTCTACACCTCTGGTCTCACCAGGCACCCTCATGGTACCTGCTCCTATCTATTTTATGGAGACATGCAGTCTCTGGGTTTTAGGAAAGGTCAACTAAAGGACAGGCCCAACCCTGTCATCTCCCTCCTCAGGATCAAAGATAAAGTCTTCTGTTTGTCATTCAGAGCCCTCATGATCCCCTCCTCCCTTTCCTATCCGTCTCTTCTCCTTCATCCAGGGTTGTTCCACCAACAAGACTCTCCATCTCTTGGCTCTGGGCATCCTCTCTGGCTGTTCTCCAGGCCTGGAAGGCTCGCTCTGACCACTGACCTCCCCGGCTTCAAGTCCCACCTACAATCGCACCTCTTCCAGGAAGCCTTCCCCAGCCCTCTGTTCACTATCCCCATCTATCCTGCCTATAGCTTTGCTCGGTTATATATTTGTTTGTCTTCCTTGTCAGAGTGTATGCTCTGTGAGGGCAGTCACTGTCTTTTGCCTTTCTTTGGAGTCCCAGGACTTGGTTCGGTGCCTGACACACACTAGGCACTTAACAGCTGTCTGTTGGCCACCGTTTTGGCTGCAGAGACCCCGCACTTGGATCCTTTTGGTGGGGCGTGTGGAGTTAGTTCTTGGATAAATGATGCTGGTCCGGCTTCTGTGATGGCAGGTGGGGTGGTCTTTGAACCAGGACACCAAGGTCATTGCCTGCTGTGCCACTTTGGAGCGGGGTGTCCTCAGGCAAACGCTTCATCACCAGGGTCCCCCTTGCCCACTCTGTACAGAGGCTTAGCATTGCTTGGGGTGTCATCCTAGAGGCTCCGTGAGCATCAGCCGGGCCATTGAGGTTTGTAGGGAAGAGTCATTCCTGGAGAAACAGAGATGGCTCTGAGCAGGCTGGTGAGCTGAGGAGCCAGTGTGCTCCTTGGTGCCCCCCGGTGACTGGGCTGGTTGTGAACGGTCTTCTTGGCTATTTCCCGAGTCCATCAGACCCTTGACCAGAATTGTGACCTGTCTTCGCAGTTTTGTACGGAGCTCAACCAGCCCACCCTGCCCAGCATCCGGAAGTGGAAGGGCCCCCGCGGCTCCTGGAGAGGCGTAGTCTCTGTGAAACCCTCCAGCCAGCTCCCTCAGGTGCGTCCTTTAGGAAGGTGCCTTGCCTTGTGTGAGGGTCTTGGGGGTTCTTGCTCTCACCAGAGCCATTCACGTTAGGCAGTGTATAGATGGTTGGGAATAAAGTCAGGAAGACCTGAGTTGAAATCCAGCCTCAGGCACTTACTAACTGTGTGACCCAGGGCAGGTCACTAAACTGTTTGCCTCAGTTTCCTCATGTGTACAATATTTATTAAGCTCTTAGCCCAGTCCAAACTAAGCACAGCACACTAAAGTAATTACTATTATAAATGGTATCCCAGTGCTAGCTATGATGGTGGTTCCTCTAAGCACTAGGGAGATGTTAGCCATGATAATTGGAGAGCTACAGAAACGTTAGCTAAGAGGACAATGATTGTCCTTCTACGTGCTCCATAAATGTTAGCAGTGACAACAACAGGGGGGATCACGCAGCCTCACCTTGCGCGAGGGCGATTCACAAATACCGCAGCCTTTCCTCTGCACAACAGTTCTGTGAGGCAGGTGCTCTTACCATCTCCATTTATGAGGAAACTGAGTCTCAGAGAAGGGAAGTGGCCAGTCCTTGGAGGGTTCGAGGTCTTCCTGTCAGCCAGTTCCCCACCCATGGGTCTCCTCGGGACTGCTCCCTGCTGTTCATTGGTGGGTTGGAGGTGGAGCTCGGCCACTGGGGGCTGGTGGCCAGGAAGTGATGCTGAGGAGGATCCCGGCTGCGGGGGCCACCCCTAGTGCTCCAAGCATCCTCAGGACTGACAAAAGAGGCTCCTTGGACGTCTTCTCCAGGGGCTTTCCGGCCCCCACCCCCTCAGCCTCCCCAGGACCTGCGAGGGCGGCACTGCGGGCGCTTGTTAATGATCTCTGCAGACCGAGGCTCAGGGCAGCTGGCTAGGAAGTGGCCAAGGCAGGATTTGAACCCGGTCTCATGCTGGCTCAGGAGAGGAGGGCTCCTTCACATTTGCTCTTTCCTGACAGGGTGGGCCTTACTTGGGATTCCTCTGGGACACTGCTGCGGGCATAGAACTCAAGGATGCCGGCTTCCAGGAGGGCCCTCCAGCCAGCAACAACGGGAAGCTCTTGAACCCCAACCCCTATCTTGCACACTTTAAGGTATTCTGCTGGCATATTTTCACATGTGGGTACACATGCATGCACATGTGTGTAGTATGTAAGCATGGATCTGTCTGGAGCAGTGTGGTCCGGTGGAGACTGCTGAACTTGGGGGATCTGGGTTCTAATTCCGCTTCTATCAAGTGCCTTCTCCTGTCTGGGCCTCAGTTCCTCACCTGTAAAGTTGGGGGCTGGGCTAGATCGTTTCTGAGACCACCCCTTCTAGCGCCAGGTTAGGGCCCCCGGGGCCTTTGGGGGCAGTCGAGGAAGCCCCTGCTCAGAACCATGCTTTTACATGTGTGATCCAACCTCGGGATCGTGGAGGAAGCTGATTAGACAAGGGAAAAACAAGCCCCCAGATGCCCGGTTCAGATCCATGATCCTCAGCAGTGGAATGCCACAAGACTTGGAGCTCTAGGTAGCCTTTTGGGACTGTGGAAAGCAGGCCAGATTTGGGACCCGAGGACCTGGGTTCAAATCCCAGCTCCTGCTGACTCCTTAAACAGCCACTGAACGCATCCATTGACCTATCCTGGCAGGGTGACCCTGGGCAGCAGCTCTCTTAGCCACCAAGTCGGGGAGCAGGTGCCCTCATCTTCAGAGGCGATTTCTCTGGAAGACCCCAGCCCCAGAGGAGTCCCAGGTCCAAACCAAAACAAAAAAACCACATTGATGCTGGACCAGTTTTTCCTGGTTGAGGGATTTCCCTGTGGCTGCATGGCCCTCTGGACCCAGGAAGGGCCTCCCCTGATGGGGCTCTCCAGCAGCCAGGACCCCCATGTGAAGGGTCCTGTTAATTCTGACCCTTGTGCCCCCAAGAGGAGGCAAGGCTGGTCCTTTGGACAGTGGCACCCATTTCAGTCTCTTTTCTGTTGTGTTTCCTCCTGTCCAGATTGGGGCAAATGACCTCATGTTGGTGAACCTGTGCCTGGCAGCCACAGCCTGCCCCGCTGGGGGAGAGAATCCTGGAAAGACCCCCAGCAACAGCCACAAAGCATTACCCTTCGCCCAGACCCTGCAGGACATGGTAAAAGGTAAGGGGTGGGGGCCAGAAGTGGGGTGCTATCGCCACTGAGGGGTGGAGGCTGGCGGGGCCTGGGCCTCTACCCCGAATCCTCGCCTGCCTTGAGCTGCATCAGCTGGGACTGCTTCCTGGACCTCCCGTCTCACCCATCCTAGCAGCATCTCCACGTGTCTAAGGAATTATCCTAGCCATGAGGGAGGGCCAGGAGGGCTGCCGCCATTGCTGACCGCTCACAAAGTGCCTGGGAGATAGAATGCGAGCTCCCAGAGCCTCTTCAGAAGGGGCTCAGCCAGACTCTAGAGCCCCGACATTCTGGGTGGCCCCCTGCCCACCCCTGCACCCCAAGCGGAGGCAGGTCCATCCCTGAGAGGGGATTGGGGAGCACTCTGCAGGTACTGCAGTCTGGGATGAAGGGGTCCTCAGAGGCTGTCCACCCCACCCCCTCATTCACACATGAGAAGCCAAGGCCCAGAAGGCCAATGTCCCTTGCACAGGGTGGCTCATGTAGCAAAGCCCAGGCATGGTCCACAGCCTCTGACTCCCAACAGAGTGAGTGATTCCCAGCCACCATAACCAGCCCATGGGGCTTTTCCCTCATACAGCTCTACTGTATTACAGTGTGGTCCCACTAATGTGGGTGGGGTAGAGAATATTTTGGTCTTATCACCTTGTCTGTCCCCCACATTAGAGCCCCCACCCTCCATACTGGGATGACCAGGCTCTATGGGCACCTCCCTGGCTCCCTGCCTCCCCTCTCTAATCCATCCTGCCCACCGCCACCCATGCCTGGGGTGCCTGCCATAGGCCTCCGTTGTTGGCCAAAAGCTACTCTGAGCTCAGTAATGTCCCCGGCAGCACCTGCAGGCTTTGGGAAGAGAGTGCTGGGTAAGAGGGGGATTTCCCTGGTCTGCAGGCCTGGCTTTGCCTGTCCTCCAGAGATAACAGCAGCCCCCAACTGGGCCGCCCTGCCCTGCCCCCGGCCATCCTGAGCTCAGCAGCTGATGGTCCCTGGGAAGGCCTTGGGGTCTTTCTGAGCTCACTTAGCTTGCCTGCCTGAGAGAATAAGGTTGGCACCTCCCTCCCAGGGCTGTTCTGAGGCTCAAGTGAGATCATATCTGTAAAGTGCTTTGTCAACCTTAAAGCGGTTTAGAAATGCCAGCTTTTCATGAACGTTTCTGCTTTTCCGTCCCTCCCACTTTCCCTCCTTCCTTCCTTTCCTCCCCCTTTCCCCCTCCCCATCTCCCCCTCCTCCTTTTCTCCCTCCCTCCATCCCTTCTAGGAGAAAAAGACTTTGTGATTCTGGGAGATTTTGGTCAAGGTCCAGAGAGCAGTGACTGTGACATCTTGAGGAAAGAGAAATTCCAGCCCCTGGTCCCTGGCAGCACCTTCACGGACATTAGCACTAAGAATCCTCAGGGCACAAAGTCACTGGACAACATCTGGATCAGTAAAAGCCTAAAGAAGGTTTTCACAGGTAAAATAAAACCCCCTCCACCTTGGAGGGGGGGGGATGACTCAAGGGTGGCTTTGCCACCTTCGTCAGACACCAGGGGCTTTTGCTCCCAGGATAGGGACCACAAGCTGCTCCTGGGGTATGTGGCCTCCTGCTCACCCACAGATGGACCCTGAAGCCCCAGCCTGCCCCTGGGGGGAGAGAATCCCGGCAAGACCCCCAGCAATAGCCACAAAGGCTCCCCTAGGCTCCATCCAGGTGCTCCAAGGGGCTTGTATAAAGATGTTGGAGCTGGGGCTGATGGGAGTGTCAGGGCTGTGTGCTGCCTGTCAGGCAGAGCCTGAGGCAGGGCCCAGAATGCCTCACTCTAGTTATACTCAGACCTCCCATGAGCCCAAGGGGACACAGGTGCTCAGACCGAGAGCTTCAGGCCATTGCTCTGGGGTGAGGCTGAGGATTTGTGGTTGGCAAAATACTGTGTTTCTATAGACAAAGAATGAGGCAGTCACTAAGGAATCTTCCTTTTTTTTGGACCCTCAGATGGTCAGTCTGGTGAAGCCTGGGACCTTCTCAGAATTGTGTTTGTAATGTAGGCAGGCAGGTACAAGAGATGATAGAGGAATCCAATTTGATTGAAATGGTCATTAAAATGTTTAAATAAACCAAACCAAACCAAGTTCACAGACCCCAGGTTAAAACCCCCTGCACTGGCTTTGGGCAGTGTCACTGAATAAATCATTTGAACTCAGTTAACTAGATGATTCTATTAACCAGAATCACTCCGGGACTGGTCCCTCCCAGGATGCTCAGTCTGGCGCTGGCAGGGCCTTCAAAGGCCCTTCATTCTACAGTTGAGGAAGCCAAGGCCAAAGGAGGGTTTGTCCTAGGTTCCCCAGGCAGGAGGGCAGGGTTTGAACCCAGGGCTTTTGACTCTGGAGCCCGTGATCTGTGCCAGGCTCTCAGAGGCTGCTCCCTCCCTTTCCAGGAGCAGCCTCGCTCTCCCCCTGACATCTCACTTTTCCTCCTTCCCACAGGCCACTGGGCGGTGGTGAGAGAAGGCCTCACAAACCCCTGGATCCCAGATAACTGGTCCTGGGGGGGCGTGGCGTCCAGCCACTGCCCTGTGCTGGCTGAATTCTACACGGACAAGGACTGGAACAGGAAGGAGGGTGTCCCTCGTGGTGGCAGTGGTGTGTCCTTGGAGCAGAGCGAGGCCCACAGCAAACATGAGCGATGACGGCGCCAGGACAGGGGAAGGAGGGGGCTGGAGTGGGGCCGAGCTCTTGAGCCTCAGCCTCTGCTGTGAACCCCCACTGCCCTTCCTCCCTCCTCCTCCATAGCCTCCAGGAATGTTCTGGGGTCTCATCCCTGCACACGAAGCTATGATTCTTTACCAGGGACAGAGTGGGTCCTCGATCTGACTGGACATTCCAGTCCAAACGCAGATGGACAAATAGAAGCCCCTCTGTCATCGAGTGAAGCCGTCCTCCTGAGCCAGGGATTGGGGGCCCACACACAGGGACCTGCCCAACAATGCACTGGGACGTTCAAAGTGCTGCCCGCTATGGGATGGCTCTTCTCTGCTCGTCCTCCCTGCTCGAGCCTCCCAGACCTCCCCGGGCTCGACCCTGACGATGACCAGTTTAGTGAGGCGCCGGCCTCTCTACCCTTGAATGCCGTCTCTGACCTTCACCATTTACCCTCCACTAATCTTCAGCCTTCTCTGCTTCCCAGAGTTGGATGGAGTGGGACAAAGCTGGTTGTCCCACTGACCGTGCCTATCCCATGTTTGTGTTGCCATGTGGGGTGAACTGTTCTGACAGCCAGTGGTCTGCAGCCTCCCTGGCCCCTGCTCTTAGTACACAGCCAGCCTTGCCACCTCCTCAACGGAGGGAGCAGAGGTCCTGGGCACCGTCCTTGCTAGCTGTCTGCTCCAGGACACTCCTGCTCCTCCTTTGCCCTGGGCAGGAAGAGAGAGGCAGCCCTCCTCCCTTCCAAGGCCGACTCCTTCACTGGCTAGGCCCTGGGACCCAGGACCTTCCTTTACTGAGCCCCAGGCCCTGGGCCTGGTGCCCAGCCCAGCCCATCTTGTCCTCAGACTCCTTCTGTCATTCCCTCCTTCCTCCTCTGTATCCTGTCTGTCCTTAGCTACTGGCTCCCTGCCCCTGCCCTCTACTCAAGCTACCTCCCTATATCTCTTCTCCCTTTCATGGGGGAGGGGAGGGGGGGAGGGGGAGAGAGAGAGAGAAAGAGAGAGAGAAAGAGAGAGAGAGAGAGAGAGACAGAGAGAGAGGAGATAGGAGAGAGAGACAGAGAGAGAGAGAGAGAGAGAGAGGAGAGAGAGAGAAGGAGAGAGAGAGGAGAGACAGAGAGACAGGGAGAGAGAGAGAGAGAGAGAGAGAGAGAGAGAGAGAGAGAGAGAGAGAGAGAGAGGAGGAGGGAAGGAGGGAGGGAGAGAAGGAGGGAGGGAGAGGAGAGGGGTTGGGGCAGAGAGAGGCAGAAGAAGGGAAGGAGACAGAGAGGGAATGGGGCAGAGGGAAAAGAAAGGGGAGAGAGGAGGGAGAGGGGAGGCAGGGAGACTTTCCAACTCCCTCCTTCCTTAATCACTTGAAGTCTGACTTGGGAGACCAGGCCAGCCACCAGCGTCCTGAAGCTCCTCTCCCAGTGGTCACCCACAGCCTTTCAACTGCTCAATCTGGTGGCCGAGTTTCAGTCTTTCTTTCCTGCAGTCCCACCCCAACCTGGTGTCTCCCTGCCCTCCTTCCCTTTCTGACCACCTCTTCTTAGTCCCTCCCCCCATGCTGCCCCCTTGCTTTTAGCCCAGCTGTGCCCTCAGCTCTGTCCAGGCTCTCCCCTCTCCTGTGGATCTCATCCACTTCCCTGGATTTCGTCTAGAAGCAGGTGGTTCCAGCCCTGACCTCTCCTGAGCTCCAGCTGCAGCCCCAGCCGCCTGCCGGGCACATCCTAGAGGTCCTGTAGGCATCTTCCTCAGAAGCCTGCCTTCCTTCAAACTTTTGTATTTTGGTAAAGGCCTCAGCGTCCCCCCTGGTCCCCAGGTTCTACCTGGGAGGTCTTCCTCTTCCCTGTCCCCCAAGGTCTGGCTTGCTGCAGAGTCTGTCTATCCTCCCTGTGCATGGCTCCCATGTATTCCTTCTTCTCTGCCCAGATGGCCACCGCCCTTGGTCCAGGCCCTCTGACCTCAGATTTCTCCAATGCTCCCCTGCTACCCAGCTGCCATCTCCCTTAGGGCTGGCATCTCCTCAGCCTGCATTCAAGGCCAGCCCCAATCTCCTTCCAGACTTGGTTCTTTTTCTATGTCTGGCTGCCCTGGACTGCTGGCCGTCCAACTGGACATTGCACCTTTGCATTCGTGGCTCTCCTAGCAGCAGCGGCCCCTGCCTCACCTTCATGTCTTCCTTCAAGGCTCTGCCCAGGTGCCATCTCCTCTGGGAAGCCTTCCTTGGCTCCCCAGCGCTCTCTCTCTCTCCCACTTCGGATCATCTAAAACAGAGAGGAGGTTCCTGGTGTTTAGTAGAGTGGAGGCTCCCTGAGGGCAGGCATGGTTCCCTCTTTGGCTCTGTGTCCCTAGCATCTAGCACCGGGTGTTGCAGATGGGGGTCACTGAATAAACACGTTTTGGATTGCATTGATTTGACTTGAAATAAACCTCAGCAGAATCGGCCACTTGGCTCTGTTGGTGGCTTTTGTGTTTGCTCAGTTCTCCAGATGGTCTCGTGGGAGGGTCCGAAGGGTTCTTGAGCCACCCTTCTCTGCCCAGAGCTGCTGGGCTCCCTGGAGATGGCTCCCCAGCTTGGCCTGCTGCGGTCTCCCTGCTGGCCTCAGCCTTTATTTTCAGATGGTCTGTGTTTTCATGCCAGCCTCGTTCGTGAATCTGTCCCCCTGCTCTCCCTCCCCATTCCCCTTGTACCCACAGCGGCATCACTAGCTCAGCCAGGCTCCTGCCGTCACCCCCGCCGATCCGGGTCCAGACTTGGCTGGAACTTTGACCAACGAATTCAGTCATACTTATTAAGCATGTACACTCTGCCTAGCACCAGGCCAGGCGCTGGGGCTCTGGAGTCAAAAGTGAGACAGTCCTTGCCCTTGAGGAGATTCTATCTTACTTGGTAATAAAGAACAAGTAAACACAAGCTGGGTGAGGAATTAAGGATGCAGACCGGCCAAGATAAGTTGGGGTTATTCTTGGCCTGCAGCTGGGAGAGGGGAAGGCAGATGTGGGAGACGACAGAGAAGCCGACCCCGAAGGCCGAGGGCGGCCCCCCACATTTCCATAGGAATTCTAGGCAGCTGCGTGATTCTTGGGGAACTCGGTGGTACGGCAGTTACATGGTGGCACTGGAGTCAGGAAGACCCGAGTTTGAATCCTTACTAGCTGGGTGACCTTGGGGAAGTCATATGGCTTCTCTGCCTCAGCTTCTTCACGTGTAAAATGGGTGTATTGGGAGCTCTAGGCAGGAGTGACAAGTGGGGCCCAGCGCCCTGGTCAGGATCCTGGACACAGCCAGTGAGGCTGTCTCCCAGCGCATCTCTCACTGCAGCAGGCTCTCAGCCTCCGGAGATGCCCTGGGTCTGGGGCTTGTTTCGCAAACCTCGTCTGAGAGGCTTGATAGCTTCCCTTCCCGCTCAGTGAGTGATGGCTTTGATGTTCCTAATGTGAATTCTAAAAATACAGCCCCATAAATCTGGCACGTGGGTGGAGGAGAATACAACCTGGCTAAGGAAGCTGACTCGCCCTGGTTTCGGCTGTGAGCCGCCCTGGGGTGGCTGCCTGGCTGTACAGCTCAGGCCTGTGGCAGCTCTGGATGGGACAGCGCTGAGGCCTTGCCCTCCCTCGAAAGGAGAGAGGCCCAATACAAAACGATCAACATTTATTAAGCGCGTGTGCTGGGCACTGTGGTAAGTGAGCCCTGTCCTTGAGGAGTTTAGAGTCTGGAAGGGGAGACACACAAGAGGAGGCAGGAAAGGTGGGAGAAGAGGGGACACCAGGGGGAGCCAGCCTGGGGGCATCTTGTTCCAGTCGTCCCTCCAGAGGAGAGTGGAGTCCGTCCATCAAGGCTGGTCATGGTGGCCTGCAGGTGAGCGGGCAGAGTGGGGTCTCTTTAAGGGAGCGAGATGCTCCTGATGTCCTGGGGAAGCAAAGGCAGGATTGGGGGGGGATGCATTTCCTGACCCCAGGCTAGCACCCTGGCCCACACTCGGACGGGGCCACTTAGCCAGATTCCAGGGAGCCTTCAGGTGTAATGCACAGCTTCGGCTGCAGCTACTGGGTTGAGACCCTGGAGAAGGAGGCACTGATGGGGGGCCTCCTGGGGCTGCAAACGATCCCAGACCATCTAAAGCTCACACCTCAGGGCAGGAGCAGGAGGCCTGCCTTGAGTCAGAAGGCCTGGCTCCTTGGGCCCACTCCAGAACACTGCTAACGGAAACAGTCTGACCCTCGGTCTTCGAAATGGGCTCGTTAACGCTGCACTGACCGACGGGGAGTCTGTGCAAGGAGAGCATTTTTGTGAAGAAAAACTTTAAAGGCTGCAGGGTTGTGTCATCATCGTCGGTCGGCCGTGTCCAACTCCGCATGACCCCGTGGACATTGTCCGTGGAGTTTTCCCAGCGAAGATACTGCAGCAGTTTGCCATTTCCTTCTCTGGTGTGTCCCATTTGAGAGCCAAGGAAACCGAGGCAAATGGGGTTAAGTGACTTGCCCAGGGTCACATGGCTAGCAGTGACTGAGGATGGATTTGAACTCAGGTCTTCAGGTTTGGTGGTCTAGCACTATGGCACCCCCTAGTGGCCTCACACAAACGTGAGGAATTTGTTATCCCCCAGATGTGATAAGGGAAGAAAGCAGGGAGCTGCTTGGCACTCCCAGAGGCCGAGCCCCGGACTCCTGAGGGCCAGCGCTTGGCAGCTGGAAGAGACTGTCCAAAGGACAAGGTGGCATTGACATGATTACAGCCTGTTTAGGCCAGTCAGAAGCCCGAGGTCCAAACTCTGCGCTTCTGCTGTAGAACGTCCTGTTTGTCCCACGATGACCCTAACACGTGAGCTATTTATAGGTCAGAGAGAGTTGTGATCCAGAGACACCTCCCTTTGGACTGTAAGTGGCAGGGACTGTACATGAGGGGCAGCCAGGGCACAGGGAACCCGCCTGGACTCAGCAGCACTCAGGTTCCTGAGTTCAAATCCAGCCTCAGACGCTTCCTAGCTGGGTGACCCAGGGTGAGTCCCTCCACCCTGCCTGCCTCGGTTTCCCCATCTATAAAGCAGGCTGGAGCAGGAAGTGGCAAGGCACCATAGCATCTCTGCCAGGAAAACCCATGTTGGTTACAAAGAATCGGACACGACTGACTAAAAAATCCCCAAACCCCAACCTACATATGCATGACTTGTCTCAGACCGCATGTGCTGCCCTCCCTAGAAGGGAGGGGATGGGGATGGAGACAGACAGATGGACAGACAGACCAATGGCACAGGGACCTGGGCCAGGCCACAAGCCGTCGCTCCTCCCTCCTCTGCTCTGGTTTCCCACCAGTGAGTGGCTCCCTGGCTGTTCAGACAGAGTCTAACCCCTCATTTTACAGAAAAAGAAACTGAGGCTGGGAAGATTACAGGATATACCCAAGGTCATGCAGGCAGTAAGAGGCAAAGCCAGGATTCAAACCTGGGCCTTTGTCTCCAGGGCTAGGGCTCCTTGCTCTGCTGCTTGTGGGTCCAGCAGTGGGCCATCCCTCAGATGCCACGGATCCACCTTCCGGGCAGGGGGAGCACAGGGGCCAGGTTTTTGGCCCCGGGGTTTGTTTTCCAGTATATGGATCCAGTATATGGGATTAGGGGAAGGCAGGTTTTTTCAGCCAGCGCTGGGGTAGGCCCAGAGCCCCCAGGGCTGCCTCATTGGGGCCGCAGCCCCTGTCCCAGGCTGGTCATCCCACCTGCAGCTGGGGCCTCGGGGGAGGGGCCTGGCCCGGAGGAAGTTCCCTTCTATGCAGCCTAACTGTCCAGTGGAGCGGGTCTGTCTCATTTCAGAGGCGAGGAAGCAGGAGGAGAGAAGGGGAAGGCTGCTGGCCCGTGAGGCTGGAGTGCAGCAGCACAGAAGGGCACATGGATGCCCTCCTGGCTGTGAGACCCTGGCCGGTCCCTCCATCCTGCCATGTCCCGGGCAGGTGGGCTTCAGGGGAGGGCGTTTCTTCACTGGGAGTGAGTTCCCAGGATGCACAAGAAAGGAGCGATGGACAATGCAGGAAGGAGTTGAACCGCTCTTGAGAGATGGTCTACACACTACCTGAGAGACTGGAAAAAAGACCCAACTATGTGAGGACGCTGACTGGGAAGCTGTGCCCACAGGAGAGCCCTGACAACCATGGGGAGGGTCTGAGGCTCCTCTAGGCTGTGTGGCTCAGCCAGGCCTGCCTAGTGCTCTGCCAATGCTCTGCTCACAGTAGGTGCTCAGTACATGTTGGGTGAGTTGCGTGGTCCAGTGCTCTGCACACAGTAGGTGCTCAGTACATGTTGGGTGAGTTGAAGGGAGGCACAGTGCTCTGCACACAGTAGGTGCTCAGTGCATGTTGAGTGAGTTGAAGGGAGGCCAGTGCTCTGCACGCAGTAGATGCCTGGTACGTGTTGGGTGAGTTGTGTGGCCCAGTGCTCTGCACACAGTAGGTGCCTGGGTGAGTTATGTGGCCCAGTGCTCTGCACACAGTAGGTGCTCAGTACATGTTGGGTGAGTTGAAGGGAGGCCAGTGCTCTGCATGCAGTAGACACTTGGTACATGTTGGGTGAGTTGCATGGTCCAGTGCTCTGCACACAGTAGGTGCCTGGTACATGTTGGGTGAATTGAAGGGTGATTCTGAGTCCGAGAATTCATGCAGTGAAAGTGCAACAGAGGTGGAATGTGAGGCCCTGAGTTCAAACCCTACCTCAGTCACTTGCTGACTTTGGGCAGCTCACTCACTGTCCCTCTTGGGTCTCAGTTTTACCATCTACAGAATAAAGGGGCTGGGCTCCAGGGTCACGCTAGAGGTCTGATGCACACATGGTCTCTGCATGCACAACTATGATTCTGGGCTGCTAGGAAACGCTAAGGTGGGGCAGGGAGTGGGGGCCCCCAGAGTGATCTGGGCCTTGGGGCAGAGGCTGGCGGCCCCAGCCCCCACGTGAACACTGTGGCTCGAGGAGGTGGGAGGGTGGGCAGAGTGATCCTAGCCTACGAGGCGCACTCTAGGCTGACCCCAGTGAGTGGTCACTGACGATGGATGTGTTTGGTCACTGTCCCTGGGCCGATGTGGTCTAGGCCGGCTGACCTCCAGTGGGGTGGGGGTGGGGAGACCTCCCCTTCCTGGAGGTCCGAAGGCATGCTGGGAAGGATGAGCTGGCGCTGGCTCAGGGCTCCCTCTGCAGGCCCTCCTGACTCGGAGATTGCAGGGCCCAGCTCCCTGGGACTCTTGGAGTCAGTCCCAACACTTGTTCTATTTGAAGACATCCAAGCAGGGTGCAAGAGGGGGCTGAGGGCTCCATTGTCCAAAGGGCCAAAGCCTTCAGGGCCCCTACATCAAAACAAGTGAAGCTGAACCCCTGATCCCAAAAGATCCTGGGGCTCCATTTATACCTGCCGACTTTCAATGCAGAGAAACCTCAGGCCTGGGTGTCAAGGGTGTGGGGGTGCGGTTAAAGCTGCAAGGCACCTGAGAGACCAGAGAGGTGCTCGTTCACACCTCCCCACCCCCCAGGGAGCTAGGACAGACTAGACAGAAAATGGCACCCATTAATGGACCCAGGCCTCCTCTCTCCTGATCCAGCAATCTTTCCATCCCAGTCCTCTCTTGTCTAGTGGGAACTGGACAGGCGGGAAGTGAGTTGAGAAGGGTCTGCTTTGGAGGGACTGGAAAGTTCAATGCCCAGCCTCCTGCCTCCCTTATGATTTCAGATATGGGACCCTGGAAAGGGGTTGCTGGGGGGAAGATTGGCTTTGGGCAGGGGGAAGTATATTGTTTAAAATTCTTTTCTTTTAGAATTTTTGAGTTCCAGATTCTCTTCCTCCCTCTCACCCCTCCCTGACCCACTGAAAAGGAAAGCAATAGATCAATTATTCATGTGAAATCATGCAAAACATTTCCATTTTAGCCATATCATAAAAAAGAAAAACCATTCTTAGGCAATAAAATGATGCTGCAATGTGCACTCAGAGTTCGTCATTTCTGCCTCTGGAGATGCACAGCATTTTTTTCATCATGAA
Organism: Trichosurus vulpecula; assembly: GCF_011100635.1. Classification (NCBI taxonomy): domain Eukaryota; kingdom Metazoa; phylum Chordata; class Mammalia; order Diprotodontia; family Phalangeridae; genus Trichosurus; species Trichosurus vulpecula. Next base: position 203,192,633 of record NC_050581.1, on the reverse strand, counting down.
TCCTTTGGAATTGTCTTGGATAATTGTAGTGATCAGAGTAGCCAAGTCTTCCACAGTGGATCATCATTATAACATTGCTGCTACTGTACACTATGATCTCCCAGTTCAAGAAACAATAAAACAAAGTCAAGAGAATGAAAAAATAGAAAACAACGTAAAATATCTCATTGGAAAAACAATTGACTTGGAAAATAGAACAAGGTGAGATAATTTAAGAATTACTGGACTACCTGAAAGCCATGATAGAGAGAGAGACACACACACACACACACACACACACACACACACACACACACAGAGGGGGAGAGAGAGAGAGAGAGAGAGAGAGAGAGAGAGAGAGAGAGAGAGAGAGAGAGAGCACCTAGACATACTGTAAGAAATTAAGGAAAACTGCCATGATATCCTAGAATTAGAGGCCAAAACAGAAATTCAAAGAATCCACGATCACCTCCTGAAAGAGATCCCAAAATGAAAACTCTCAAGGATATTATAACCAAATTCCAGAGCTCCCCTGATCAAGGAGAAAATAGTGTGAGAGGCCAAAAAGAAACAATTCAAATATCGTGGAACCACGATCAGGATGATGCAAGATCTAGCAGCTTCTTCACTAAAGAAGGGGAAGGCTTGGAATATGATATTCCAGAAGGCAAAGGAGCTAGGATTACAACCAAGAGTCATCTACCCAACAAAATGGAGTATCATCCTTCAGGGGAAAAAGGATATTTACTGAAACTGAGGACTTTCAAGCATTTCTGATGAAAAGACCAGAGCTGAATAGAGAATCTGACGTTCAAATATAAGAATCAAGAGAAGCATGAAAAGGTAAACAGGAGAGAGAAGTCATAAGGGACTCTATGGAGTTAAACCGTTGACATTCCTGTGTGAGAAGATGAACCATGTAATGCCCAAGAACCTTTTCATTATTAGGGCAGTGAGAAGGAGTCTAACAGAGGGCATGAGTGTGAGTTGATTATGCTGGGATGATGAAGGAGGAGGAGGAGGAGGAGGAGGAGGAGGAGGAGGAGGAGGAGGAGGAGGAGAGATGAGAAAGAGGGACACATGGGGAAAAAGGGAAAGGAAGAGGGAGGATGGGGGCAATTTTCTTGCATAAAAGAGGCTTGCAAGGAAGGTTTTTATAGTGGAGGGGAAAATGGGGGTGAGGTGGGGGTGGCAGGCAAAGCTTGCACCATGTTCTCATTGGAGTTGATTCAAAGAGGGAAGAATATATATACACACTCACTGGGGGATAGAAATCTATCCTACCCAATAGGGAGACAGGAGGGGAATGGGATAAGAGATATGGGGTAGGGTGGTAAGGGGGAGGGCAAATTGGGGGAGGCAGTGGTCAGAAGCAAGACAGACTTTTGAGGAAGGGCAGCATAAAAAGAGAGAAAGATAAACTGATAAAAAGGGGATGGAGGGAAATGCACAGTTAGCAATCATAACTGTGAATGTGAGTGAATTCAGTTCACCCATGAAATGGAAGCAGACAGCAAAATGAATTGGAAACCAGAATCCAATAGTATGTTATGTACAAGAGACCTTGAGATTGAGTTAAAATAAAGGGCTGGGGCAGAGTCCATTATGCTTCAGATGAAGTGAAGAGGGCAGGGGTGGCCATCATGATCTCAGCCAAAGCAAAAGCTGACCTAATTGAAAGAGATTATCAAAGAAATGTCATTTTGCTAAAAGGTACCGTAGACAATGAATAGCAAAAAAAAATACGGCAAGTGTCTCTGATAAAGATCTCATTTCTCAAACATAAAGGGGAGACTGACTAAACCCCCCCAAAAGAAATGGTTTGTAGTGCTCACTCAAGCTGCTTTTCATCCCTCAAAGAATCCCCTAGAGTTTTATTGATCTGTGGAAAGGGATTTTGGACTAGGCTCAATGAAGAACTTGGGGGGCCCTGGAAGAGATTCTGGGGGGACAGAGGGAGGAAGGAGGAGAGGACAGCCCTTTCCTGGGATGCTCTAAAGGGGAGACCCAGAGGACAGATGAGTTGGCAGGGGCTCAGGCCCTGGGCTGCCTTGGAAAGAGAGAGAGCAGCAGAGAGGGAAAGGGAGAAGCAATGGGCAGAGAAGGGGACAAGAGACAAAGGAGGTGGATAGGAAGCCTCCCTGGGGCTCCCAGGACAGAGACCTTGTAAGCTGGGCTGGCTGGCTCGCATTCAGTTGATGGACAGAAGTTGGGCATCTCAGGGGGCTCATCACCACTCAGGGCCTTCCCAGATCCCAGAAGACATTCTGCCTGCAAGGCTGCCCTGGGAGGCTGCTCTTAGCCAGGCTGGGTCTCAGAAGGGCAGCCATACCCTATTGTAGAAGCATCAACAGGGGCAGATGTAGCCAGGGACTAGAATAAGATTACAGGTTGGAGCTGGAAGGAAGCAAAGAGACCATTGAAGCCAACCCTTTCATTTTACAGAGGGGAAAATGTGCCTGAGGTCACAGGGCCTTTTCATGAGGTGCTCTCTCTATCCGAGACCCCACACTGCCTCCCTAGGAATGCAGAAGCCTAATTCTAGCCAGTGCGTGACAGTGACTAAGGGTCCTGGCATCACAAAGGCAGAGCAAAAACTCAAACCAAGCAGGCAGCCAGATTCCCCTCCCTGCCATGCCAGCTGAGGGCCTTTCCTTCCCCCAAAGCATCAGACCCAAACTGCCTCCGTTGGAAATGCATCTCTGTCCTGAGCATCCGGGAAGAGATTGCCTCTGGTTTACACAGATCAGCTTGTGGTGCTGCAGACAGTAACAACAGAATCTGGTGCCAAGGGCACCAAGCCTAGATTCCTGGGAGCTTCCAGCCTACCCCATCCTCACCCTCACTGTGTGCACAAGGGTCTGTGACTTGCCGGGGCTCACACAGGTAGTTAGTGACAAGAGCCAGTCCCAGCTCATTCTCCTCATTCCCAGTCCTGGACACCTAAGCACCTTCCACTGCACCACAGTGCCCCCTTCCAAGACAGCAGCCTTGCTGGATAAGCTGAAGCCTTTTTGTTCAGCACACACACAGATTTGAGGCCTCAGCCCCTTGCAGCGGAGAAGTCATTCTGATCAAGATTGGTCACATGCTCTTTCACTCACTTAGGTTCCTGCAGGATCTTTGATGGGAGCAATAGGGACCCCTCCTTCCACCTACTCCCATCAGCCTTTTAGAAGCTTATTTGCTCCTCCCTAGGAGGGGTCCCTGGGTACCATGGACATGAGCTTGTCTGCTGACTTATCCCGGAAGCCAGTCCTGCTGGGCACTCATCCCAGAGCCAGCCCCCCACTATGATGCCTTTAAGACCGCCCCCCAGCTGCCTGCAGCCCAGCCACAATGAGGATCAATGAGAAAGAATTGTATTGTGCTTAGCATAGGGCCTGGCACAGAGCAAGCTATCTAAAGGTTAGCTATTCTTTCCTTCCGACATATTATTCTGGGAAGGGGTCCACAGACTGCACCGACACATAAAAGGTTAAGAAGGATTGCTTCCAAGCCTGACCCAAATCTCCCTCACCCCTCACGTGGCATTGCCTGTCTGCAGCACCCTTACCCAGTTTGCTTTGGATATCCGAGTTCCCTGTGTCTCAATCACTCCCTTCTTTCCCCATCCCCCTCACCCCTCTAGACGGTGGGCTCCCCAAGATCAGGGTCTGTCTTATCTAGGTTTTATTTTTCTTTATTGGCCAGGGGCTGGTAAATGTTTGCAAATCCCTCTTCCTCTTTCCAAATCACCGTTACTGGTTTCTCCTCCTTCTCTCATTGGCTGGGATTTTTAGCCAAGGGGCTGGGATCGGGGGATGGAAAAGTATTAAGTGATCAGAGCCAGCGAACTTTGTCACCCCAGCAGGGTCAGGTTAGACTGCCCCCAAGTCCCCACTGAGCTCCAATGGAAATTGGACAATGGAAAGGGAGCATCTCAAAGGTGAAGAAAGGGAGGGGGAAGAGGGGGGTGAGCCCTCCTGTTCGGATTGTTCTGTCTCTAAGGTACATGGTCTGGGGCTGTCCTCTGTCTGAGAGCCCTAGGACAAGAGAAATGAGATCATCACGGTCATGAAAAGCACTTCAGCGGCTCTTGGAAACCTCACCCACTACTCAAGCACCTGATCTCTGACGTCACCAACAACCTCAACTGCTACATCCACTGGCCCTTCTGCCTCCTCTTACATGCTGACCACCCTTCCTGGGTTTCCTTGGATCTCTGTCAGACCCTCCCTGTCAGACCCCTCCTCTGTTTTTACTGTCATTTCCTGCTCTGCACTCCCCCCCCCATCTCCTGTGATCTCATTGGGTCCCATGGGGTCAATCATGATCTCCGTGCAGTTCCCTAATCTATTTGTCCTGAACTCCCCACGATTTTCTGGATGCCTTATAGGCATCTCTAACTCAGCTCATTATCCTTCCCCTTCCCCACCCATCCTCCAGCGTCTGCATTGCGTTGATGGTACCACTGTCCTTCCGGTTGGCCATCTTTGGAGTACCCCTCTCCAAATTGGTCTCCTTGCCCCTATTCTCTCCCCCTCTCCAAGACCTCCTTCTCGAAGATGCTAGTAACAGCTCTGACCACATTACCCATCTACTCAAGAACTTTTCGTGGCGCCATATTGCTTCCAGGACACCCCTCCCCCCACTCCTCTGCTCATTCTCCTGGGCTGCCCCTGATCTGCAGATGAGCTCTGCAGTCTGATCTCACAGCACTGCCCTTCCAGGGTCTGTTCCCCAGACACGACATCCCCTCTCTCACCTCCTGAACCTACGTGTCCCTTCCTGGAATGCTCTCTCCCAGTTCCTGTCAAACCTCAGACCCAATGCCACGGCTTACGCCGGGGTCTTTCTCCCTCCCCGCTCCCTTCACTGACAAAGTACTTGGCACATATTTTCTATTTACTTCTCAGCCCGAGGTTGTTTCTCTTTGGGTGGAACCTTAATAACTGGTTTGGGGGTTCAGGGAAGTTGAAGTCAGAATCAGGCTTAGAAGACGTAGCATCCAGGAACTTTATTTCAGAACATCGAAGTTACTTCTAATAACAGCTGGTCACTATTTAAAATCTCAACAGTTTACAAAATAAACATCACATATTTTAAACATTTTAACAAAGATATAGAAGGAAACGATAACTGTGTTCGAACTGGCACAGAGTGGGTCTTGAATCAAAGTTTACTGAGACTCGATAGACTTTGCCGGATTTGTGGCATTTCTACATAAATTCTACTTGGACTCCTGTCAGGTGCTACAGCCCAGCGGCTGACCCGTCCTGGTATTTCACATTCTAGAATTCTGCGCAAATGAACAGCATTTTTAGAAACTTCAGAAGCACAATCCTTTGACAAAGAGACTTAAGGAAACACTGCGTGTGCAGTAGGAAAGACTAAATCCTGCTGTCACAATAAGCCGGGGCAAAGGGTCGCTATCAGCACAGAAACCTTCTCCATGGAAGGAGTCTGCTCTTCAGTCCTTCTCCCGTGGCTGGAGATCTCTATTGCTATCAGACCCGACACTTCACTTGAAGGGATAAGACAGTGGGAGGCCACTTACAAGGAATTCATGGTCTGTTGGAAGGATCCCATGTGCAGCACGGGGTTCCTACATTGAAAAGTATTTAAAAATATTTATTTTATGCCGCCCCACCCCCTCCGCCGTGAGAACATTTGTCTGCACTTGGAACTATTTCTGGACCCATTTTGATGTGGTGAGTGTGATCCAAAGGTCAGCTTCTCCTCCTAATGAATCTTGATTTTACTTTTAAAACCATTAAGGCAGAAGGAGAGAACACCTATTTAAACTGCAGAGGCTGAAGGGTTTCATTCCATTTAATCTTAGAGCTAGAAAATTAAGGCTGCTGTGATTTTTCTTCTTTACTCTGTAAAACTCTGAGATTGGCAATGTTATTGCTCGGGAATGCTAAACACACGCATGTTTCCAGTGATCCTGGAGCATTGGCATCCACAGTTCTGCCCACATTTCAAGCTGTTCTTTAAAGTGGGAAGTGCCTCGCTTCAGTTTTAAATGAGGTCTGAGCATCTGAAGCCGCCTGACATTCTGAAAAGATGAGCAGCCACTGAATACTTGACTCTTACCAGGGAGGCTCCTGCTTGATGGAGCCTCACCTCTTAACACAACATCCTTGGGAATCTATCCAGGTGTGCCCATTTACGTGTATGGAGGAGACTCGGGGCCCATTACACCACAAACAATGTGCATTTCAATCCCCTGGCTCCAAAGGTCCTGCCCATACCTGCCGAGTTTCCCATAAGAGGCCTTCATGCGTGCGAAGTTAGACCTTCCAAGAAGCCCAGCTGGCTGACGTCAATGCCAGCATGTCTTCAGGGGCCCAGCTCTGCAGCAGGGGAGGCCTCCCACACCCAGTCTGGGCCCTTTGGTCATTCCAAGTGTTTCCTTACAATGATCTAAATCCTCTTCCAAACACTTGAAGATGGCTAAGCCAACATCTTCCAACTGATCACAGGACGTGATCTGGACACCTTCCTGGTCTTGGCTGGCTTCCCGTGGACTTTTTCCAGTTCGGCTAATCAACGCCATTTCTAAAAGGCCACGTGCAGGATGGAAGACAGTATTCCAGCGTGGCCTGACCGAGATGGAGTACGGTGGGACCATCAACCTCGAACCTCCGCCATATTCCGAACACACACGATGCCTCTCAGTGGAGACAAACATAGCATGAGCCTTTTGTCCGCCATTACGCTTTGGCACATAGTGAACTTGCTGTCCACTAAAACCTTGGTATCTTTTCCAAACAAAATCTCCCTCCACATTTCTCCCATCTCATATCTGGGAAACCGGCTGTCTTCCTCAGACCCAAGCCAAAGCTGGAGCTGGGTGAGCTCTCTTGGCATCCCCCCAGAGTGGAGTCCTTATGGAATGATAAATGGCACAGGGCCCAGGACAGGGCCTTGAGGCCTCCATGACAGATGCCATTAATGTCGATTCTGGGGGCTCAGTTCTTCACCCAAGTCCCGATGCACTCGATGACCGAGTCAAATGATTCGTTGAAATCTAAACTCATCTTCCTCCCAAACATCGTCCAGGGCAGTTACAATTCATTTTTTTTCCTGAATGTGCACAATGTCTTAGAATAAGAAGGAGCCCTCTTGATTTTGGTGGCAAAGCCAGCTAAGGGCTGTGGAGAAAGGAAGGAGATGCAGGTGAGCCTGGCTTGTGGGCATCCATCACAGTAGCCAACTGGTGCAGGGGGGTTGTATTGAGTAAAAAAATAAAGTTTTTTTGTTGTCAAAAGGGACTTATCCTATGTATCAAGTACATGTGTCTTCATCTGACAGGGCGGGGCCAGGGTCAAGAGTCGCTGGGTTTCTTCTCTGTGCACAAAGTCTTATAATAGCCCTATTATCAGAAGACGGCTTTCTTCTTCCTAATACTCATGCATCCTGGTAACAAATCAATGTTTGTTTGTTTGCTGCTGGGGAAGAGGCCCTGCATGCTCATCCTGCAGCCACTGTGGATACCTCTAGGGAGTGGTCTGAGCATCAGGGTGGGAAGGAAAGGCATACTTCTATCACCTTTCAAAGCTGAACATGACATCAGCCGGTAGCTGGGAGAGCAATATGTCAACAGAGACCTCCAGTGTCTGAAAACTAGACAGTTTCTCAAACCAAGGCCAGCAGCCCTAGCTAGTTTGTGGCCATTTCTTCAGCCAAGTGTGAATCACCTCAAATGCCAGTAGTAGGAAAAGGGACAGTGGGGTCAGGACGGGGCTCTGCCACTGTGGTCCAACTCCAGATTACATGGCTACATAAAACTATACTGAATATCCCATATGAAAAGCAGTTTCTGTTTTTCCCTATACCAAGTAGAAATTCCTTTTAATAAAAAGTACCCCCCTCCCATTTCTGATATCAATGTGTCCAATCAGCCTTTACGAGCTTGCACTTAGGACAACCCCTCTCCCTCTTCCACAGCCCTCCCCCAACCCAAGGGATGGTGAAGACCCTAAGTATGGGTTAAGAAAGAGAAGGGGCAGCCTTGCTCATGGTGCTGGGAAGGAAAACACCTGCTTAGTTAAGAAACTAAGGGAGATGGAGGCAAAATTCCTTCATTTACCTCCCAGGAGGTAAAACTGAGGCCACTCAGCCCCTCTGGCCCTCCACCACAACACACAAGTGGGTCTGGAGCCAGCAAAGCAAACGTCTTCCACACAAACTGTCTCCAGACAAGAGAAGTCAACGTCTGAACTCTAGCCCCAGCTGGCCTTGGGTCCTCGGAAGCCTGGACCCTGGAAGGCCGACTGTTAGACTGAGATGGGAACCAAGAAGAGTGAACTTTGCCCCCCTTAAAGAAACATTTCTGGGAAATTGTTTCAGGTTTGTATTTTAAAGCACTTAAAAAACATTGCTGAATACTGCAGATTGTCCTCACCAAAATCTCGCAATAAATCCCTGCTTTGCTTTATAAAGTGTCTGACCGCGCCCAGTCCGGGGCGTGTCCGCGAGCTCCAGGGGCTGAGCAGCAGCTAGTAGATGAGATCTTGGAGCTCCTTGTCAGTCAGCTCATTCACATCCATGATTTTCTGTAACTGCTCCATGTACCGTTCATTGTCTTGCAGGAAATGCGGGACCCTCAGGTTCTCAGTGACGGCCAGTGTTTTCAAGCGGTCCACGTCCTCAAAGGACACCTGGGGAGGAAGGTGGGAAGGTGAGTGCTGAGGGACAAGCCTGGGGCCCTGGGGTCAGCAGGAGCCTCTCCCAAAGGTGGAACCCCATTCATAAGGATGGTCTGGGAGACTCTTCTCTCGACCTCTGGAGGTCAATTCTCATGCATCCTTCTGTTAACAGAGACTCTGGAGTCTCAAAAGGAGACTTACTTATAAGAGCACTTTAACGGTGAAAAACAGAAAGCATCTGCTGCATTCTGCTGGCCTAGTGAAGGAACTGTTATCAGCTTCTTTTGCCATGACCTCCTTGTCTATATATTTGTCAAAAGAGCTCCCTCTCTCTTCGCCTCCCCTTCCTTTCTCTCTATCTCCCCCCTCTCCCTCCTCTTTCTTTCTTTCTCTCTCCCTCACCTTCTCTCCTCTCTCCCTCTCTTCCCCTCTCCATCTCCTCTCTTCCTCCCTCCCTCCCCCTCTCTCTTCCCCCTTTTCTCTCTCTCCCTCCTCTCTTCTTTTTCTCTCTCTTCCTCCTTCTCTCTCTCTCTCTCTCTCTCTCTCTCTCTCTCTCTCTCTCTCTCTCTCTCCCTATCTCGGCAAGATTCAATGTAACCTTGTTCAGAAGTTGTTCACAGAATGATGGGCCTAGAGCTGATCCCAGAGGGTGCAGAGATAGGCAGGGCTATGCCCAAGCTCACCAAGCCAGTTAAGCCAGAGCTGGGATCTTAACTCTGGTCTCCTGACTGTCAATCTGGCATTCTTCCTGCTGCAGGCCCTAAGACGTGTCTTGGGATTAGCCAAACCCACAGGAAAGGCACTCCCTTCGGCCCTGGGTGGACGACACTCACTGTAGCTGGTTGGTGCCCTGCAGCGCCACTTTCTTCAGGGCCTTGGGAAGTGTTGGCTTGGATTTTTCCCCGGTCAAGTTATGGGCCTTTCTCTTTGCATAACAAGGACGCACTGGGGGTTCAGTGAGGGCTGGATTTCAGCCTGGGAGGGCCTGTGGCCACAGCAGTCACAGAAGAGAGAGAATTTCAGCAATTGTCACAGTGGCCAGGCCTCTTCCCCCACCTTCCCTGGTTCTAGGGGCTCTGTGGGTCCTTGGGCTGCCTCAGATTCTTCTCTTTTCTTGAGACTACCCTTGTTCCGGTGCTTACAATAAGTCGATACTCATGGACTAATGTGGGTAAATTTGTCAAAAATAATAATGCATTGACAAGATCCTCAGTGTCCCACAATGGCATTCCCTGTAACAGCCCAATGTGATCGGTAGTAGCAGTGAGAAAACCTGGAGCCAGGGCTCAGGTCCCACTACCCCCACCTACGTCGGTGCTTGTTCCGTGTTATCGCGCCGGCCTGGGTCTCCTTCTAAAGAAGAAGCTGGACGCTCTGTCCCGCAGACACTTTAGGAAAGGGGTGTTCCCCTGCCTGCTGTGGGTGACTAAAGCCCAGAGCCAGCTGCAGGGGGCTCCATGCAGGTAAATCAGGGCAGACAGCTTTGTGTCCTCCTGTATTGCCTCCTTTCTCCAGTCCTTGGTAGCTGTCCTTCAGAGTGGAGCACGGTTTAATTTCTAAACAGACTCGAATATTCCAGGGATAAGCCAGATGGACCAGGAATGAAAGAAAAAGTAAACTTCCTCGACCTTCACGGCAGGTGGTGAGAACCACCCCGATGCCCCCTTACAGTGAGGCACAGGTTCTCACTGGCACACAACAGCTTTAGGTCAACGCATCCTCTCCAGAGCCTTCAACCTGGAGTGAAGTTGGGCACATTCCTCCACACCATTTAACAAGGTCTCCATTACATGCTCAGAGGTGACTGGAGAGAATGAGCAGGCTCAGCTAAGGGGGAGGGGGTCGGGTCCAGTGGCTTCCCAAGGGGCCCTTCTGCCTCCCTAGGTGGCCCACCCTCTGCTGGGATGGTCTTGATCATGAACATCCAGCCTGAATTTTCTTTAAAGCTCTCATGCCGCTCTTGGTTCTGTCTCCTGGGCTGATGCTGCTTCCATGGGCTGGGCTGTCACTGCCTTCAGAAGGACCTCATTCCCCTGAATCTTCTCTCTCCTAAGGTAAACACTCTGTGTGGTGGGAGCCTGAGGCTCTTCACCATCCTGACTGTCCTTGAAACCACCAGTTAGTCCTTCCTCCCTGGGTGAGCGACTGTTTCATTGTCTTCTCTGTGCCCCAGAGCCTGACATGGGTGGGGACTGAATCAGGGCTCTCACTTAGCAGAGCAAACTCCCTTTGCTGATGCCAGTTGGCACATGCTCTGCAGCCAGAGATACCTAGGGTACAGAAGGGCTAACTGAAGACTTGTCCTGGGTCCGGCACAAGCAGCACTGGAACCCAGGTCTTCCTGGCTGACCAGCAACATTATATCATGCTGCCAGTGCCTGGCACACAGCAGGTCCTTGGAAATGCTTGTCTGATGATGGCCGTTTTTCAGTTTATCTTTTTTTTTGCCTCCAAAATGTGGTTTTTAGAACTGAGTGCAATACCCCTGGTGTGGTATGACCCAGGGACATGACACTGTCTCTCCAAATGCAGCCATCCGCTCTGCTGACCCACAAGATGAACCTGCTCATTTAGATGAATCGACCTTGTCCTCCTCCGCCCCCCACCCCCATCCCATGAATACGGGACAAGCTGATTTATTGAGGACTGGGTGTCCTTCATGAGAAGGAACCCCCTGTTCTAGCTCATGGGGATCTTTTTGGATCCCGGCTGCCAGTGACTGTTAGCTCTCTGGCCAGCTTCATGTCACTGGACAGTGGGCCACCTCTGCCTTTGTCCAAGTCACCAATAAAGAACATTAAGCCACATGGGGCCAAGCAAATGTACTTGGGGAGCCCCACAGTAGTCTCCTTCTAGGAGGACCTGGAACCACTGATGACAACTTTACCAAATTTACCCAACAAGACCTCTGTCTCACCCACAACAGAATGAAAAACCTTGAGAAATACATGGCTAAAATCTAAGGAGATTGTTGTCTCTAATTGCTACAACACCAGCTGCCCTCCATGGTGCAAGACAGCCTGCCTAAGTGAAATCGCCAGGGACCTCGGAGAGACAGAAGCTGACATGTGCTGGCCAAGTCCCCTCCTCCTCCAGCGACGCTCCCTTCTGTAGCAGTTGGACTCATCCTTCTCTGTCCTCTACCCTTCCCTCTCTCCTCCCGGATCCTTTCCCATTGCCTGTCTGACTGCTCCTCAGCCTGCGTGGCTGGATGCTCCTGCCAGGCATGCCTGCTCACCATTGGTGTCCCCCAATGCCCCATCTTGGTCCTCTTCTTACCTCCTTCTGTGCTACTTGCCTGGTAATGCCTCCCATGAGGATTCTCATGTCCACTCCTCTGGCCCTAAGTTTTATCCTGACCTCTGGCTGGGCATGCCCAGCAGCCTGCTGGACTGTTCTGAACCGAACATCTAGCAGACACCTTAAACACAGCACGACCCAAACATAGCTTATGACCTTCCCCCTTCACTGCTGCTGAGAGAAGCCCTATCCTCCTCGACAGCTGGCTTCACAGCCTGCTTGTCATCCTCTCACCCTCCACAGCCTCTAAGTTGGAGCCTCCTTCTCCCTCCTGACAAGGCCAGCACCAGTAGGGGCCCTCCTCCCCTTTCCCCGGAATATACAATCCCCTGCTGGTTTCCCTTCCCCGAGGCTCTCCCTGCTCAGCTGCTACAGGATTTTCCTACAGCCCTGGTCTAACCATGTCCCTCTGACCTCCAGGATCGGCTTTTAAAGCCCTTGCTCAGCTGGCCCCTTCCTACCCTTCCCGGCTTCTTCCACCCTGCACGATTCTAGGCACCGGCCTCTTCCACGATTCGTTGGCTGGGACGCTTTCCCTCGTCTGTGGCTTCCTTCCACTCTCCCCTAGAGTCCTGCCTCCTCCAAGAAGCCTTTCCCCATTCTCTGAAAGCTTAAGGAATTCCCTCTGAGGTTTGTTCCAACCATCCTGTCTGTCCCTTGTCTGTCCATAGGTCTTTGCCTGTTGTCTCCTCCATTAGTCCGTGAGCTCCTGGAAAACAGGGTCCGGTTTTTGTTGCCTTTTGTTCTGGCCAGTCTTGTCTCCTCAGTACTTGGCCCAGCGTCTGGCTCACAACGTGTGCTGACTTGACTCGACTCAGGCACCTGCCGTGTCCCAGGCCGGGTCCCAGGCACACAGAGGCAGACGACAAGATGGTCCTCACCTTCAAGGGCCTCCTCTGCTTCCTGGGGATAATAACACCTCGTGAATAACAAACAGCAGAAAGAGTCAGCAGCCAGTGCTTGTAAAGCCCTCTAAAGGTTACAAAGCACTTTCTAAAATCTCATTGGATCTCGGACCACAACCCAGGAGGTGGGCAACTCAGTATCTGCAACTTAGGTGAAGAAACTGAGTGAAAGAGACAGAGCGATTGGCCTGGGGCCAAGTGTCTGAGAATTGAAGTCCAGGTGCCCTGGAAACAACGTATGCCTCCTCGAGCCTCAGCAGGGGACAGTTTGCTGCATTATTCACCAGATGAATCACGAAGCACAGTAACAGGCCTCAGGACCGATCCACCCTTGACGAACCTGATGCTCTCTCCGCACTCTTTCCGAGGCTGCATCAAGTAGCAGCATCTCGTGCACCTTCGGTGACCTGGCTGCCCGGGCGCAGACCCCAGAGCACTGAACGCGGCAGTGCCCCCTCCTCCAAGGCCTAAGCTCCCTCCGCGAGCAGAGGTGGCCGATCCTGGGGGGGAGACCAGCTCCAAGCCATCCCCATGACAAGTGTGAAGGCTCCCAGCACCAGTATGTGCTCAAAGACAGCAGATTCCATGGGAGGCTGGTGCTGCTATCCCCAGGGCCTAGCGCATGGGCTCTCACACAAAAGGGATGTTTAATAAACATTTATTTTCAAATTGAGCCAGTCTCCATCCTGCAAACCCTCTGTCTGGCCGCTTCTCCCATTAAAGCCTGGATAAGCCTGCCTCGTCATTCCGTGTTCCCCGCCCCGCCCCCCCCCCCCCATCTCCGTCTCCGGATCTGTCCCCTCCCCATTCAGAGACTTCTGTGCACATCCCCACCATTCATCTCCTTGCAGGAACACAATCCTGCCTTGGTGCTCCGGTGCCTCCCTTCTGCAGTGCCAAGGCCAGGGAAGGGGGGCACACTGCTTTATCTGATCTCCCCACCTTGCTCCTGCTCCTTAATCTCTGCACAGTTCAGGCACCGACAGCCTCCTCTCTCCATCCTCGCTGCCGCCACCTGCAGGCAGACTGGCTGTGCTCTGGGCTCTCCTGGCACAGTCCCCCCTTCCCATCTCCCCCCAGTCCAGGCCTTGCAGCAGCACCTGGAGGAGGCTCCTATTGGACTACAGCATAACCTCGTTGTGAATCAAATTCAGGAGAACTGATTCTTTTTTATAATTCAATTTTATTGATATTTTTTGTTAGGGAAGTTGACTTTTATGTCTTCTGTTTCCTTCTTCACCTTATCACTTATCAAGTGTCAGGTTGGTTTTTACAGTGAACTCACATTTTTTTCCCTGTGTCACTGCAAAAATGCAATTGAACAGAAATGTCAAGGTGTGAGCCGGGACCTTCCTTGAGTATATGAAGACACCCTGTGGACAGCCTGGGGAATACACGAACAAGCTCAGGTCCTTACCTTGCCCAGGGTGGTCAGCAAGTGGAAGTCGATGGATTCTCTGTATCTCAGGATTTGGAGAATGCCATCCAGGTAGACCTGGTCTTTATTGAAACAACCTGATGGAATCAAAGGAAGACATGGCTTTTTCAGATGTCTCTCACTGTAGGAACTGACCTCACAGACAAACCCTTCTGCATTTAGGGTTCAGGGAGACCTTCTCATAGACCAGAATCTAAGTACAGGCATAATACGGATGGAACGTAGAGTCTGGCCAACTAACAGGACAGGTTTTAGAGACTGTGAGGTGGATCACTGCTTCATACAGACCCTCCCCTCCTCTTGCCTACCCAGATTCTCAATGCCCCTCACCAAGAAGCTGCCCCTCTATGGCTCCTCCCTGCAGCCCTGGGCTTGGGGTCATGGGACCCATCTGAAAAACAAGCAGTACTTAAGAGGAGCGAAGGAAGGAAGAAACTAAGCCACAGGTAACAGCATAAAGAGCCCTCAGCAGGCCATAGCAGATGGCCTGGTTTACCCCAACAGCGGCCCCCTCCCACTGTGCAAAATTCTGGTCCACAGAACAATTCTTCAGGGTTATAGACAATGCCCTTTCTTAAAATTACTTTTTTTGGCAAACAAACCTTGACTTTATCTCCCTCCCACTAAACAAATCTGCCCAGTTGAGCAAACCAAGCTCCTCCACTGGCCATGCCCTAAGCAGCCCTGCCGGCAGGAGGGTAGGCCGTCCACATCTGGGGGCCTCAGGGTCTGTGGCTGACCCTCATTACCTCCTTGGCCCAGGCCGATGCTATTTCATTCTGCACCAGTTCAGGTGAAGGCCTAAGAGATGCCCACTTCTCCAGTGAAAGCCCAAGTGATGCCCACTCCTCCCCCTCCTTCCATGTCTGCACAGACTTCTATGTGTGTCTCATGATTAGGTGAGAAAACCCTCCCCTCTTCTTCTTTGAGTTGGGAAGTCAGTGAGTAATTATGAAGCACCTACTATGTTCCAAGCACTGTGCTAAGTGCTGGGGACACAAAAAGAGGCAAAAGGCATGAGGAACTCAGTCTAATGGGGGAGATGACATAAAACAACCATGTACAGACAAACTTTATACGAGATTGATCAGAGATCATCCCCAGAGGAAAGGCCTGAGAATTAAGGGGGACCAGGGAAGCTGTTCTGTAGAATGTAGGATTTTAGGCAGGCCCTGAAGGAAGCCGGGGCAGCTCCACCCAGGAGAGGGAGAGGAGGAGAGGAGCACTCCAGGCCCCATGGGCAGAGCCCAGTGTCACTGACTGGGGGGCATACGGGGGGCTGGAAAGGAGGGCTTCAAACACCATACAGGCCTCTATGTGGGACCCTGGAGGCACTGAAGTAGAGGGTAGGGGGTAGAGGGTAACACGGTGGGATGGGCAGGCCCTCCCCCCTGCCCCAGGGCCCTCTACCTTCCTTGGCTCCTTCACCAGCCCATGTTGATGTGGTGCTCTTCAAGGGAGACTGTAGTAGCAGTTAGATTTGAAGATCTTTCCCGCCCACTAATAGGCCATGTGACCTGCTTATGTCACAGGAAGCCTAAGTTACATGTAGTGGGAGGAACCTCCTGACAGGAAAATGTCACAGAAAATGCAGAGAGAGGGAGAGAAAGATGTTATGGCTGCTAATGGCTGTCCTCGTGATTGTTGGAACTGAACAGGCTGACTTAGCTGTACTGCGAGTTTGTTTTGGGAAGACCCCAGCAGGGGGTCAGAGAGGTTTTGGAATGGCGAGTCTTCAGGTTGTAATATTGTGTGTGCAACGTTTTACTGCTCTGATAGACTGCATAAATGGCTTGTAGGATATGGTTCTCTGGTGTCTGAATAAATGGTTTACTTCTTCTACCTTCTACATGGAGAGTCTCGTATACTTTGCGACACAGAACCACACAGGCATTTTGACAATTATCATCTATGTCTTACTGCTTCATTTGGCGACGAGGATGGGATCACAAGGTATAAGATCTCCATTTAGAGGTAGAAGGGCTTTAGAAGAAGAAAGCTTGTCCCAGAATGGGAGGATGTAACTTATTGTTCCATAGCAAGGGAATGGTCTAAGGGCACTGGTCTCTGTGAGGACTGGAGGCAGAGGCTACAGGGTGTAGGACCCAGAGATTTGGAGCGATGCCTCAGAGAAGTTACTGTTGAGCCAGGAATGGGGATCCCAAGAGCAATCTCTAGATGAGGATGGATTTTACTCACAGCCTATCCTATTGCATGTGAACACAGAGATAGACTATTAGGAGAGAGTGCTCAGGCTCAGACTGTTTCTGAAACATCTGAGAATACTCAGTCTATACCACAGCAAGGTGGAGAACCTCAGGTGGTAGAACAGCAGGAACCTAACAGCCTTGTTGTAAATTCAGCTAGAAGGCAGAGAGAGCCAAGGAGGTCAAGAGTATACCTCAATTCAGCCAAGGTCGAGTCTAGCAGTTAGTCTGGTTACCATGGTAACAGGGGCAGAGAAGTTAGACAGGAGGACACAATGTCAAAACCTCAGATACCAGGTGATACTTTGTCGCATGGTACTTCTCACAGAGAGAATGAAACATTGTTACATTATCAAAGAGAAATGCGCCCCATACAGCGAAGGAGACAGGTCATACTACTCAGTTTAGGTTGGTTTTGGAGGATTTTACACAGCAGGAAATTACAGATATCTTGAGTAGGTTCACCCAGAGAATGGGAGAATCGTTAATAGCTTGGATGGTGAGGATCAGTGATGAAGGGGCCATAGGAGTATCTGTAGATTCTATGGATTGTATGAGTTCATAAGCATTAGTCAGAACTCTTTTTGTACTGCAAGCTTTTAGGGATTACCATTTGCAAAGAACTAACCAAGCAACCAATTTGTTGGCTTTGGCTGCGACAAGCGATAAAGAGGAATATCCTGCTGATACTATGTGGCCTATTGCAGATAGACCTTGGTATTCAATTAGGGACTGTATGACAAAGTTAAAGGAGGAGGTAATGGAGATTGCTACTATGTTAGGGAATGCTGAAGTTTATTATGAAACTCCCTTGGGAGTCTCTCATAGGAATTTGACCATTAAGACAGCACCCCCCACTTATAAACATGTGATTCTGACTTTGCTGATTGCAGAACTAGGGAACCCTTTTTCAGGGGTGTTGGATAAGATTTCACAGTTAAGTGACTTAGGAGACTGGGGAAATAATAAATTTCCTCAGAAGAGAAGGGCACAAAACCATCAGATTCAACATCGGAATAGAATGACAGGAAGAGAAATGTTTCCTGCTCTGTTGAAAGCAGGGGTAGAATTTAGAAGAGTAGATGGTATTCCAACTAATGAGCTATACAAAATGTACCAAGATAAGAGGCTTAATAGCACACGGAATAGAGAAGTAAGAACTGCCCCTACAAATCCTACAGATCTTGAACCCTTGTATCAAAGTGAGTCACACCTTCAAGGAGACTAGGGAATAGGCCGAGCCCCAGCTCAGATTAAAGAAACACACGGATGGGATTACAGACCCCATATTAATCTCACTATATATTGGAAGAATGGATCAAATACTACAACTAGGGCATTGATAGACACTGGGGCAGAGGCCAGCTTGATTTGTGGAAACCCTGACAAATTTAAGCACAGAACTCCTATTACCATCACAGGACTAGGAGAGGCTGAAATATCAGCCGAATAAGTCAAACTGATGATGAAAATTGGACAATTACCTAAGAAAGAATATACCATGGTCATCGTACCCATTCCTGAATACATCATTGGAATAGACATATTGAAAGGCATGGCTGAATTTGCCTGAGGGGAGATATCAGTTTGCAGTAAGGAAGATAGGAATTAATATAGTTTTGGTGGGAAAAGTAAAGATGGACCCAATCGCTTTACCTGAACCTTCTAAAGTAATTACTTTGAAGCAATATCATGTGCCAGGTGGGCAAGATGAAATTGCCAATACCATAAAGGCATATGTTGAATGAATCAGGAGAGTTAGTCCCTACAACCACTAGATGGAATAACCCTGTATGGCCAGTATGAAAGTCAGATGGAACATAGAAAATGACAGTGGACTATAGACAACTGAATAAAGTGACTCTGCCCTTGTATGCCGCTGTTCCAGATACCGTTACCTTAACAGAAAGGATCCAGAAATAGGATGGGACTCGGTACGCAGTTACTGATTTGGCCAATGCTTTCTTTATGATCCCAATGGACTGCAAACAGTGGGACCAGTTTGCTTTCATGTGGCAGGGCCAACAATATACTTTTACCCGACTGCCACAAGGATATCTGCACAACTCAACTATTTGTGATAGGATTGTAGCTGAATATCTGGTGAACTGAAGTTACCTGGTGTACAGCCACCCACTACATAGATGATATTCTGATACAGGGGGAAAATGTAAAAGAAGTGGAGAAGAGTTTGATATTTTTAATTGAGCATATTAAAAGCAAAGGATGGGAAATTAACCCTGCAAAGATTCAAGGACCAGCTCAAACCGTAAAGTTTGGGGATATACAATGGAATAAAGGACTGTGAGAAATTCTCCCAAAAGCTCGACAAAAGATTCAAGATTTTCCTATCCACACCAACAAGAAGGAGGCACAAAAGTTCATAGGACTGTTTGGATATTGGAGGCATCACGTTCCACATCTTGGACAGATTTTGAAACCCTTATAAAAAGTTACCAGGAAAAAATATGAATTTGACTGGGGACTTGAACAGAGTAAAGCTTTTGAAGAAGCTAAAGCTGCTATACAATTGGCTCTGGATTTATGGCCTATGCAAAGTGGACCAGTGGAATGGCAAGTGACTGTACAAGATGACTATGTGAATTGGAGTTTATGGCAGAAACAACAAAGCCAAAATGGACCCTTAGGATTTTGGTCAAGGAAATTATCTTCATCTGGATTGCAATAAGCACCCTTTGAAAAGCACTTGTTAGCTGCATATTGGGCTTTGGTAGAGACTAAACAACTGACTCTGGGCCATGAAGTGATGTTAAGGCCTGGAATCCCAACTATGACTGGGTAATGAGTACCCCAGCATCTCACACAACTGGACATGCACAAGAGGCTAGCATAATTAAATGGAAATGAAATATTCAGAATAGATTGAAGACAGGCAAAAGTGGAGTTTCTGCTCCACGTGAATCTACCACCAGCATCGACACTGATGGAAATGATAAACCCTCTGAACCAAGGCAACAGTTGGTACAATCCTTGGTAAAATTTGAATGATAGATGTGATGGACTGACTGAAGAACAGAAGAAACATGCATGGTTTACTGATGGGACAGCAAAATATTTGGGCCATAGCAGACATTGTAAAGCAGTAGCCTATAACTCACGTACTAAGAGAACTTTGGAAAGTACTGAGATAGGTGGAAGTAGTCAATATGCTGAACTTACGGCAGTACGTCAAGCTATTAAAACAGAGAAAGGAGGACAAGGTCATATTCACTGATTCGTGGGCAGTAGCTAATGGGTTAGCTACATGGACACCAATGTGGAAAAAATCAAAATTGGGAAATTCATGGTAAACAAGTTTGGGGCAAAGAACTATGGGAAGATATATGGGACATGTCTTTGGTTACTAATTTGTCAGTTCTTCATGTAGATGCTCACATACCCTTCACTGTGCCAGAACGCGAGTACAATGCACATGCCAATCGACTAGCAAAGACTGCTACTGAATATATCATCCCTACTCTGACACCAACTGATGATCCAGTACTAGCAAAATGGGTCCACCAAATGGCCGGCCATTTGGGATCCAGACCACACACCGGTGGGCACAAAATCAAGGTATTAGTGTCTCTTATTCCTTGTTAAAGCAAGTAACAGAGGAATTATCATATATGTCAATTGGAAAAGGAATGCATTGTTCCTTGGGTAGTAACTGGAGAAATAGCAAGGGGAAAAGTTCCAGCCCAGTTATAGCAGATAGTTTATATTGGACCGCTACCTCAAGAAAAAAGATGCAAATTCATATGTGCTTCTATTGATGCCTATTCAAACGTACTAGTGGCTTGTCCTCATAGGAATGCAACCCAGAAAAACAGCTGTAAAACTCTAGATATTATAAGTCTATATTGTGGAGCCCCAGTGCAGATTCAAAGTGACAATGGGTCACATTTCAAAGGTACTGAGATGAAGAGATATTGTGTATTGAGCAATACAGAGTGGATATATCATATTCCATATTATCCACAAGCATCTGAATTGATAGAAAGAATGAATGGACTGTTGAAAGACGTTAAGAAAGTTAGGTTCTAATAGTTCATATCGACATTGGAAGGATAATTCATTCACTGCTTTACATAATTTGAATAATAGACATTAGGAGGAAGTGCACCTCCGGCCAGAATGATGACTCCCTAATCTGCAAATCAGAAAACAGCAAACACAGAAGATCCAAAATACTGAGTATTGGACTGTGAGGGAAGATGTCCCACCACTGTATCCAGGAATACCTGGTTCGGCGGGATATGATTTACATTGTTTAGAGAACTTTTGGTTGGATAGGTAAGAGATAAGAAAAATCTCTGCTGGGATATGTATGAGAATCCCTAAGAATCCTTTTGGACGGATATTACCTAAACCAGGATTAGCGGGTCAAGGGATACATGCATTGGCTGGAGTGACAGATTCTAGTTATCAAGGGGAAATGATTGCGACACTCCAGAATTTAGGTGAAGAACCAACCTATAGAGTTGTGTAAAAATGATAGACTAGTTCAATTGATTATAATTCCTTGTGAAACAATGCCCCTGGTGAAAACTGACCCTCCTTCCAAAATAACTATCAGAGGAAAGGAAGGACTTGGTTCTACTGATAGAGTAAAATTAAGAGCTAAATTATGGGTAAAATGGAAGCTGAATGACGTTCCAAAGGCTGCAGAAGTTATAGCACATGGGAAAGACAATACTGTAACAGGGGTTTAAACAGGAGACAATCATTATGAAACCGTATCTTTGACTCACGTATTCTGTTGTGAATGTGGCTATGATAGTCTCTTTATTTCTTTTTGACTTTTGTCTGCTGAATTTGTTTGTGAGATTTGTTTCCTGCAGGCTTAGTACCATCCACCCGCAGATGCCTGATCGCTTAGGCCAGATGTCAACCTCTGATGTGTTTGGATGCCACCTCTGGACCTGTCCACGTCTGTGGTGCGTTGTCCCTGGACCTGGGGTCAACTGAGTTCTAGATGGCAGCTTGCTAAAGAACTGACCTCTCGAACGGGACTCTTTATCTCTTGGGGCAGGGACAGCTCTATGTCCAATTTCAGCAGGAAGAAGCTTTGGAGGATGAGACCTTTGCCCCTTACCCCAAGATTTTGAGCCCCATTCATTTGAGGGGGGAATGATGACATTTTTACACATACTTTTCTTAGGTTATCCATGTTATATTGTTGTGTAAAGTTCTGTTGACACTAGTCATCCCAGAATTCCTATCGCCCTATGTAATGGATAAGAAATATCTTGGGGCCAAATGTAGTGGCAATTAGATTTGAAGATCCTTCCCACCCATTCATAGGCCATGTGACCTGCTTATGTCACAGGAAGCTTAAGTTACATGTGGTGGCAGGAGCTTCCTGACAGGAAAAGGAAGTGATGTCACAGAATGCAGAGAGAGAGGGAGAGCAGTTATGGCTTGCTGATAGCTGCTAATGGCTGCCCCCGTGATTGTTAGAACTGAACGGGCTGACTCAGTTGTACTGTGAGTTTGTTTTGGGGAAGACCCCAGCTGCTCTGATAGACTGGATAAATGGCTTGTGGGATCTGGTTCTCTGGTGTCTGCATAAATGGTTTACTTCTTCTACCTTCTATGTGGAAAGTCTCATATACTTTGCAATACAGAACTACATAGGCATTTTGACAATTATCATCTACATTGCTAGTATTGCCTTACTGGTACAGAGACTCGTGCTATCCCACTGCCCGCCCCACTACTCACTGCCTACGGAAGCTTTCATTTCAGCTTCCCCCCTCCACCCAAGGGCAGCGTGGGTTGAGCGTGCCCTCTCCTTGGGCAGACCCAGATTTAGTGCTACAGCTTGGGGTCTGTCGCCTTGCTTGTGTCATGAACCCCTCTGGCACTCTGGTGAATCTTGGGGACTCCTGAGAATGAGATTTGGAAAGGCAGACAAGCCCAATCCCAGTGAAATACAATTATCAAAATATGGGGGGAGATCCACATTCACAGACCCCTAAAGCCCACCCCATGCCCCTCAAGAGAAGTGAGCATGTGACAGTATTTAGCAGAGGCCTGCTCAATGTTTACAGAACAGAAAAGCTGCAGAAATGTGCTGCTTACCTGGCTGGGAAGTGTCAGTCCAGCCCCTTTTGGCTCGTACACAGTAATCCCACCTCGTGTTGGGGTCCTTGACAAACTTTCCGACGTCCTGGAAGAGTTCACTGAAGGACATCTGGCTGGCCTGGTAGACTGTGTAGTAGAGGAGAGCAGCCCGCCATAGAAGGGGGTCCTTTCGGAAGAGCACGCTGTGGATGCTCGCCAGCCCTTCCTCAGTGGGGTTATTGGGCCGAAGACCGTATTTTTTACGGCCTGTCCAATTGCTCCATGGCTGCTGAAGATTGTTAATCCCACGAAAGTAGTGTGTGCCTACAAAAAAGTCCAGAAGAAATGGTTCTAAGGCAAAGTAACCTCTTCTCTTCCACTGTTAAGCAGAACAGAGATGCTGTGTGGATTCAAAGCCCAAGGTCCTGACTTCACTCTGGTCTCTTTTGGTTACAGATAGACCTGAATTAAAAAAAGATCCCACGCCGCATGTAAGATAACATGTCTTAAAGTCCATTTTCAAAAGGAAGAACCACAGACCTTGGCGCTGATCTAGCCTGGCTGCCTCATTTTCCCCTGAAGGTGAAGCAACTTGTTCCAGGGGACCGGCCTAGTCCGTAGCCTGACTTGGCTTCCTCTGAAATGTGTTTATAATATCCTACCTTGGATGCTGTGGGATTGCGCTGGGAAGGGGCAGCCTGCTACCAAACTGCACTGACAAAATGAAGCCACTTCCACCTGACCCAAAGGGAGAGGGCTGCGTTTACCTATTTCATGCCTCAGCATCCCCTCCAGCCAGTGCTCACGGGCAGTGGACACGTTGATGGTCAGGGTTGGACAGCCGTTGACCACTGTCATTGACGCTCGGGACAGCAGATCTTCAGTGAGGTGAACCACAATCTAACGAACAAAGAAGAAACACAGATGGGCTGGTTCCTTTCATGGAAAGCCCTCCCCCAAGGGGCACACAAACCAACACCATTCTCTCCTCACCTTGAAGACCCAAGAAACTAGGGAACAGGGTACAAAAGGCTGAGGAGGTGAGACGGCCTCCTGCCGAGAGTCCCGGAGCAGCCTGGGGAAGTAGAGCCCCCTGGGGTGCTGAGGCCCCTTTGGCCTCTCACCACGAGCATGGAGCCGGGGCAGAGGGGGAGCATATTCCCAGCTTCACTGTTAGTGCTCTTCCCACATCATACTTGGCTCCAAAGTTATTTACAAAGGCAGCCAGTATCTTTAATGCTGCCTTTAGCAAGAGCTAAAGCAAAGCCCTCCCAAAGCTGAGGGTCACTACAGCAGGAAGCTACCAGGACAAACAGGATTGCTGCTAATTTCTGTAAGATAACTGGCTTTCACTGCATACATTTCACAACCCTGAAATCCGTTCAAGTCCCCAACTCAAACTTGTGCCCATGCAGTCACTGAATTTGCCAAAGGATGAAGAAAAAGGCAGAGGGGGAGTTAGGTCAAGAAAACTGCATGCACAGACAGCACACAACCCTCCGTGACTTGGGTTGTTTTAAGGAGAACTGAGGGCCGCTTTACACTATTTAACTTGGTGACCTGGTGAGGATCAGGAAGGTGAAACTTCTAGGATGCATTCCTTTTTCTCCTCCAAATTTGTTATTATCTTTAAACATTCTCTAAAAACTTTCTGAGTTCCAAATTCTCTCTCTCCCTCCACCTCTCCCACCCATTGAGAAGGCAAGTGATATGATCCCCATTATACATGTGAAATCATGCAAAAACTATTTCCACGTTAGCCACATTGCAAAAAAAAAAAAAAGAAAAAGGAAAAGCAAGAAAATTAAAAAGTAAAAAACTGACACTTCAATTTGCACCCAGAGTTCATCAGTTCTCTCTGGAGGGGGGTCGCATTTTTCATCATGAGTCCTTTGGAATTGTCTTGAGTTTGTGATCTACTCTAAGGCCATTTGCCAATCGTTGGTAAACCACCATTCTACGTAGGGTAAGTGCTGGAAGCGGCTTGTGTGACCTACCTCCCCAAGGCAGCCTTCCTTGGTCATGTACTTCCTCACGTGACTCCAGATGCGAGTTTTAGACAATAAGCAACCTCCGGTAGCCTGTTCAAAGTTTTCATAACTTCCATATCTCTGTAAAGTTCTTTCCATAATATTGACAGACTGCAAAAGGTACAGACATAATGAAACTAAATGGACAGAAGTATGACTTGGGTGGTAAATGATAATTATGACCCTTCCTTGGTAATGACCACAAAATACTTGTTGGATTGGATCCCAAGGTTTATGGATGTAAAACTGGGTCAGCACATTCCTGGGGCTTTCAACCATTTTTAGTCGCCTTACAACACGCACACAGGACCTTTCCTCTGGGGGACCCAACATACTTTGCAGACATCTAATGACTACTTCTGAAGCCACGAGGAGGTGGATTTGGTACAGGTATTAATTATCATCGTCTGCAATTCAAGGATCAAAAAGCTAGTACAGAGGATTACTGAGGGCTTCTCAGGTCAGCACACTATTGGCTGGAGAAGGAGCAGTGGGAATATCGGGCTCCTGCCTCCCTGTTTATTAGCTCATAATGACCATCTATACAGAGATGGAGAAGACTTTGGGACCACTTTTATGTTTCTTTAAAGGGAAAAAGCAAAATAGTTTAATAATCTTCTGTGATAATGCTAAACAAAGGTTTGAATTTCAAAATAAGTCTAATCCAGTCACTTTCATTTTTACAGCAGGCCTGGGTGACCTAGTGCCCAAAACTCATGGTCTTTCCCCCATCTCTATCACGTGGTTCATTCGGGTTATTACTGCTAAGGAGGCCTTAGTTTTTCCAGCTGTAAAACTGAGGACTGACGTTAAAGGTGTCTCTCTCAGCTCACCGGACCTACCGGGGGCAGATGAAATGCTGGTCCCCAGCTTCTGGGTCTTCTTACCTGTGCTCAGCTTTTAGTTAAATGCTTAAAGGTTTAAAGTGATGGGGGAGAAAGGACTCGAATACAAATAGAACAAACATTCATCACACAGATAAAGCTGGGAGAATCCCAACTTTCACTAAGACATGGGCTCATAGCCTCAAGCAGCTGAGTCTGCTGGGGGGTGGGGGGTGAGACACAGATGGCCACACAATCCATACAATCCAATATTGGATGAGCTGAGAAGCCTGTAGTTCCCTAAAGGAGGGGCCCAGACAAGGCTTCTTTGGAATCCAACAGAAACAGGGAGCATCACAGCTATTGCTGCCCCTGCTCTGCATGGAGGAGTGTGATGGAAGACAATCACCAGACTGTAGACAGCCCTAAAGGCTAGGCAGAGGGACCTGAAGCTTACTTAGGAGACAACAAGGAACCCCGGAGAGGGACCTAACCAGGTGTAAGCAGTGGGAGACAGGAAAGATGGATACGCCAAAGGGGGCTGGAAGAAAGCGTGATGCCCATGGGACATCCTGGTCCTGTTTGTGTCTGGGCAGATCCTTGAGAAGAGAGAGTGGTGGTGCTCTGCCAACAGAGAACACGTTTCTGACACCACTGTTATTCTGGGGATGCTATGGACCACGCAGTTTTGACCTTGGAGAAGTCACAATTCCATTGAGCTCCCCATTCCATGAGGGTGCTAGAAAGCTGAATGGCAGGCAGGCCTCCACAGGCTGCTGAAGCCTGCCACCAATGGCTTGCATCTACCAGGTGGCATGAGAGGCAAGCCCCAGACCAAGTTGGGTGGCTGTACCAGGACCCAGAGGAGGCAGCCGAGCCTCGAGGCTGAATTTCCAGAACCCTGGGGGCAGACCTTTCATAAGGGGAGAAGACCAGGAAGTTGTCCTCAGTCCTGGCAGCCATGAGGACAAAGGAGATCTCAGACCCACCAGAGTTTCATAATCTAATTTGAATAAAGCCTGAAGAAGCACTAGCTGTCCCCATCCTTGTTTTCCGGTCTTTCGGACACAATGGTGTTCTACCTGCTGGCCAAGAAACGCTGCTCCAGGCAGTAAGACCCGATCTTCTTTGTCACCCCTCCCTCTGAGTAGGCTCACCCCCTTCAGTCCAGTTCAATAACCATCTCTAGGTGCCTGCCCTGCCCGAGGGCCGGCTCTGGACCAACACCCACCACTTTTATCGAAGCTGCCATGCTGGCAGCACTGACTGGCGGGAAGCAGCCTGGACTGGAGGTCAGAAGATCCAAGTTCAGATCCCAGCCTGGCACAGGTCACCTGTGGGACCCAAGGCAGTCCAACACCCTGCAGCATGGATGTGTGCTAAGCCCTGGCATTCAAAGACAGAAGGGGATCGGTGCCTGCCCTTGGAGCACGGACCTTCTAAGGGGGGACCCAGTCCCTAAAAGGAGGGAGCTAGGTGTGATGTCCTAAAGCCATGACCCCACGGGCTGGGCTTTTTAATAGCTAAGAAATAGCGCCACCTGCTGGGCATAGCATATGCTAAGCAGGAGGATGGGTTTCATTTTTATTTTTGTCAGCTGGCCTGCTTCAAAATCAAACACCATGACATGTATTCTCTGCCCAAGACGATGATGCAACCGCCGCCCTCTGCTACTCCCCCTGCCCCAGACCCCCCAAACTGGAAAGCAGGGGGTGGCAGGCTGACTGCCCGGGGGGAGACACCTTCTCTGCCCTGAAGCTGGCTCTGCTCCCCACAGCAGGTTCCTGCCCAGAGGCCCCACCACCTCCATGAAGGGGACGGTCCCTGCCCTTCTGAGCAAGCGGACAAGGGAGATGGGCCTCGCGAGGCATCTGGGCCGATGGTGAGCACAGAGATGCGCCCAGGGCTGAGGCTTCCTGCCAGCCTGCCCACCGAGGGCCAGGCCCTAGGAGCCCAGAGCCTGCCCCACAGCCTGCCCCCACGGTTCCTCTGCTACTGTTCCCTGTGGCCTGCAGACCCTGCAGCAGAACCAGGCTGCTAGACAATTCAACCAATGCAACAAGCCCTGAGAGTCCCTCTTCCTGTGTGCCCTGGGTCAATGCAGCCTGGGGTAGTGGACAGAGCGCTGGACCCTGGGGTCAGAGGAGAGGCAGGCCCAGATGCTGTCTCCGTCACTTACAGCTGTGCAAGCCTGGGCATCTCTAAGCCTCAGTTTCATCACCCATACAATGGGGAGAATAATACCTTTGGTGGGGCAGTGGATAGAGTGCCAGGCCTGGAGTCAGAAAGACCCGAGTTCAAATTTAGCCTTAAATATTCACTAGCTGTGTGGCCCTGGGCAAGTCACTTTACCCTGTTTGCCTCAGTTTCCTCATCTGTAAAATGAGCCGGAGAAGGAAATGGCAAACCCCTCCAGTATCCTTGCCAAGAAACCCCCCAACAGGGTCACAAAAAGTCAGACACGACTGAATAACAACATACCTGGGGTACCTACATGACAGGGTGGTTGTGAGGATTTCTAAGAATACACACACGTAGTTTTTAAACCTTAAGGCCCCATCCAAATGCCAGTGGCCACTGTGACACAGGATATTAACAGAGGAGTGGCAGACACTGTCGCCCTCAGTTAACTCCCTGCCTTCTCAGCGTGGTCAGAGGGCTCCCTGCTCTGGCAGCTCCCCTCCCTCAGGAGGCTCCGGCCCAATACCAGACCTGGGGAGCTGCATGTGCCAAGCCAAGGGAGGCCGAACTCCACCAGGTTAGCCAATGGGAGCCAGCCTTTCAGGGCCACTCCTCCTGAGAAGCTGTGGGGGAGACCGGCCCCCTCCTTTTAAAATCTTCACGCCCACCTTTGAACAAACAGGCTGGGTGTTGGCCAGGACCGCACCTCCTGGGCCCTGACACCAAGCCAAATGCTCTGAGCCACAGATGCCATGGCGCCATACCTGTTTCAGGAAGCGATCAGATGCCTGGCCATGCTTAGCCAGCACGGCGGGCACAGTGGGGTTGGCATATTCAAACTGAGGGTCATAAGCAAAGTCCGCCTTGAAGAACTTGGCTTTTTCTCTCTCCAGGTTGGTGGGCTTGATGGCCGTCAGGATGCAGAGTTTCTTAGCAGGGTCATCTCCCTTCTCAAAGTTCTTGGGCACCGTAGGAAGCTGCTTGGGCTTGGCCAGTGTGGAGAAGCAGTGCTGCCTGGCCTTGGTCTTGGGCTTCGGGGTCAAGGTGCTTCCCCTCACGCTGAAGCTGCTGGAGAACTTGACATTGCCGGGGAGTGGGTTATTGACAAAGATGGAGGGCTGCTTGTTCAGGTAACACCAGCTGTTGTTGGTCAGGGGCATGGGCACCTTGATCTTGTGGCGATGCTGCTCCTTCCCACGAGGGGAGCCAGGGGACCGGCTGGGCTTTCGGTGCCGTCGGTGGTGGGATGGGGATGACGGCTTTTGGAGCTGGTTCTTTTTCTCCTCTTTGGACTGGAGCAGGACATTGTAGCTACTGGTTCCAGTCGTGAAAATGTCTTTTAGTATTCCGGAGGCCAATTGTGAAATGTTGTTTTCACAGTCAATGATCAGTTTCTCTCCAGGGCTCAGAAGGGACGTGTTAGTCGATTCTTGCTCAGGCCAGTGAAGCTTTTCTGTAAAAAAAAAAAAAAAGACGAGGACAAGATTACTTGTATGGTAACATGGCAAGGTGACTTTTGACGAATTTAAATGAAAACAGCTTAAGCCCCACTGACCATCAGTGACTTTCCAATGAGCTTTTAAGGGAATGACTTTAGGATCTAAAGACTAGCCTATATATATGAACATCGTGTTTTTTCGTACTTCCACCCTCCAAGTCGACCCTATGCAAACAGATGAAAACGTTTCTTAAGCGCTTGCTGCATGCCAGCATAGGGGCTACAAAAGCTGGGCTGTTTTAAGAAAAATCCTCCATCTCGAATTCACTTACAGGACCAAGTTTTTATTGCACAATATACGAATACATTTATCGACAGGAGTCATTTAACCCAGAATCCTATTAACTAACATCATTCAACGAAAGGACACAATGGAAAATAAAAAAAAAGTCCAAAGAAATTCCCGACGATACAACTTTGGTTATTCACTCTAATTGGAAGTAACATCTATTTCACTTAATGAAAATCTTAGCTGTGGAGCATTCTAAAAGCCTCACTTCCCATCACAGCACCACTGACAGGGAGGGTCAGGCTAGGATGGAAGGAGCGACTCCAGAGACACAAACGATACCCATCCGGGAGGGTCGCCGGCCTGGGCATCAGGAAGCCCTGTTTCTGAGTCTGGTCTCAGCCACTCATTAGCTGTGTGACTCTGGACAAGTCACTTCACTTCTGCCTCGGTCTCCTCATCTGTAAAAAGGGCACCTTGCTCCTGGGTTGTTGTGAGGATCCAATGAAATAGCAGATATGATTAAAGTGCCCTAAATATAAATGCAATTTATTACCACTCCTAGCTGGTCGCTGATCATATGCACAGGCATGTGGGAGACTTACGTATATAGGAGACTTCCCTCAGTGGGCTTAAGATCTAGTTGGGGAGGCTGACTAGTCAGTGTGTCAGTCATCAAGCATTCATTCCATGCTTCCCGTGTGCCCAGCACTGTGCCAAGGAAAGGCAGCGGCAGAGACAAGGTTCTAATTCAGCATGGAAAGAACTAGACACATGGAAGACTGACAGAGAGTAGATGTTAGGCATGGGAGAAAGCAAGGCGCCAGCAGCTGGGGGGCCTGGAGAGACAGTGCCAGCAGCTGGGGGGCCTGGAGAGAAGGTACCAGCAGCTGGGGTGGGGGAGAAGGTGCCAGCAGCTGGGGGGCCTGGAGAGAGGGAGGCAAGGCGCCAGCAGCTGGGGGGGGAGGAGAAGGTGCCAGCAGCTGGGGGGGCACAGAAGGCACCAGCAGCTGGGGGCCCCCAAGACATCTTAAGGAATCAAAGAATTTGGGGAGCTGCATGAGAGCTCAGTCACACGCCGAGTGACCCAAGAGCGACACACACCACAGGGCTCCCCACTCCAACGCACCCAAGAGGATTCCCACCTTTGCCTGAAGACCCCCATGAGGGAGAAGCCTGCTCCGGAGGCAGCCCTCTCCACGCTGGGAAAGCTGTACTTGTTACCAAGTTTGTCCTGCCCCAGGGACCAACGACTCCGTGCAGGTCCGGTCCAGGTCCATCGCTCTGGCCGGGTCTTCTGGGCCCAGCAGAACAATCTGCTCCCTCCCTAAGCACAGCCCTTCAAATACATGAGTGCAGGTGTCGTCCCCCCCCCCCCCCCCCCCCCCCCCCCCCCCCCCCCGTGACTGTTCTCCTTTCCAAGCTGGGATCGGCAGGGCCTGCAAACAATCTTCCCGTGACATGACCTCAGAGCCCTTCGCCATGATGGCCATCCTCTTCTGGATACTGTCCAGCTTATCAAACCACGGGGCCTGGAGCTGAACCCAAGCTTCTAAGTAGGCCCTGAACGAGGCAGGGCACAGAAGGCTCTTGCCAGCTCTTGGACACTGGGCCTCTCTTCATGGAGGCCCATGCTGAATGAGCGCCCACTGCTGCCTCCCATGGGGCTTGGAGACCACCAGGCACCCCAGCTCTTTGTCATCATTGTTCTATAACCTCACCTGTCCCACCTTATACTGAAGCAGGCTCAGACCGAAGCGAAGCTGCTTTTTGCACCCAAGTCCAGAACTTCACGTCGCCCCTTATGGCATTTTGTGTTCCTGGATTCAGCCTAATGCACCAGCCTGACAAGAAGGATTCCTCCTAGCGCTGTGTGTCACCCACCCCCATGGGAAGGAGCCCAGGGTGTGTGCCGAAGCCTCGGGCCGTCCCCTGGGGACCTCCTGCCTGCTGTGAATCCACCTAATTACATCATCATTGAGTCCCTATCTCTCCATCTCCACAGACAGTTTATCAAATACCTTGCTAAAGCACAGACAACATTCCCTTCTCATACCAATCTAGGAATTCTGATCAAAAATATGTTTGCCACGAGCTGTTCTTGATGCTGCCATCCTGGCTCTCTGAGCCATCTCTCTCATGACTGATTTTAGAACACTCCGGAAGTGAGCTCAAGTTGACTGGCTTACAGTTGGCCGACACTGATCTCTGCCCTCTTCAGAAAACTGGGGCAACATGTGCCCTTCTCTAGGTGAGTGTGAGCACTCCCAGTGTTCCAGGATCTTTCAGCTGTCACTGACAGTGGCTCAGGAATCCTATCTGTGGCTTTTTCAGTGCCCAAGGAAAAGGTTCATCTAGGTCTGGTGACCTGACCTCGCTAAGGGCAGCCAGAGAGGTTTCTCGTACGGTCTTGGATTTCAACACGTTTGTTTGGTCATTTCCAGGGTGAAGGTCATTCTCCTTGGCAGAGAGGAGTAGCAAAACCCAAACTGAGCTGCTCTGGCTTCTCTCTGCTGCCCATTATCATCAACTGTAATACAAGGTGGTAAGTGACTAAGTACCCAGACGAATGGCACAAAGTAAGTACTGTTGAGGAAACAGAGGAAGGCTGGCCCTGAGCAGAGACTTCACAGAGGCTGAGGTGGGTCTTTGTTTGTGTCCGGAAGGATCGGGAGAGGTAGAGAATCAAAGCCACCCCAGGGGAAAGGAATGGCATTAACCCTGGGGGATTGGGGTGGGGGAGGATCTGGCAGTGTGGGAGGTAAGCATTCAGGCTTGACAGAAAAGCCAAGCAAAGTTTCACTGGGCCCTGTCAATACCTGGGAGCCACTGAAGGTTTTGGGGCAGGCAAGTGGTGTGATGAAAAACGATTTGAGGGAGCCAAGCATCTTAAGGGGATGTGGGAAAACAGGGACACGAGTGTTCTGTAGGCAGAGCTGTGAATGGTTCCAACCATTCAGGAGAACAATCTGGAACTATGCCCAAAGGGCAATAAAATCACGCATACCCTTTGACCCTGCAAGGCCTCTCCTAGGTCATCAAAGGAAGACATCAAAGGAAATCTGTTTAAGAGCTCTGCTTGTGGTGGCAAAGGAGTGGAAACAGAGGGGATGGCCAACCAAACAGGTCGTTACTATGATGTAGAAATGATGATGGATTGGTGTCAGAAAAACCTGGAAGGACCTGGGACAACTCACACAAAGTGAAGCAAGCAGCACCAGGAGAACAACACATGCAGGGACATGAAGTAAAATGCTCTTTGCTTCCAGATGGAAGGCGGGGTGGGGGGTACTACGAGGCCAGCCAAAGGAATGACCTGCACCATTTTGCACTGACTTTTAAAGAACAGCATTTTATTTTTCTACTTACATGTAAAGACAATTTTCAACATTCATTTTTATAAGATTTTGAGTTCCAAATTCTTCCTCCCTCCCTCCCTCCCCTCTGCCATCCCCAAAATGGCAGGAGTCTGACACAGTTTATATGTGGATGCTGCTCATTTTCTTAGCAAGACCTAAGACTTCTTAGAAAGACCTGTTCAGGATGGCTTTTGAGCCTCTGCCCCAAAGAGATCAAGGAGCAGAAATACTGACAGCAGCTCTTTTTGTGGTAGAAAAGACCTGGAAACTGAGGAGGTGCCTGTCCATTGGGGAATGGCATCTAGGTAGAGGATGGATAGAGGTATGGAGAGATCAATAAGAAAGCTACTGGCCCAGTTCTGGCCAGAGCCAGGGTCTCTGCCCTAGGGCAGCAGCCACAGGAAGGGAGAGATGGGTAGGTGCAGAGTTGTCAGGAAGGTCAGATCTGAGAAGAGATGGGAGGGTGGGGAAAGGTGGGTGAGGAATGCAGGGTGACAGTGAGGTCACAAGCCTGGGAAACTAGGAGTATGGTGATGCTCTTAACAACTAACAAGAAAGTTGGGGAAAGGGGAGGGTGGGGGGGGCGGACAAAGCTAATGCGTTCTCTTTTGGATTGGTTGAGTTTAAGATGCCTAAGGGACCTGTGACTGAAGATATCCAAAAAAAATTGGGATTGGGACGGAGGGAGGGGGTGAGGGGAGGGAGGAGGAGAGGGGAAGGGAGAGAGAGGAGAGAGAAAGGAGGGAGGGAGGAGAGGGGAAGGGACAGAGAGGAGAGAGAAAGGGGGGAGGGAGGAGAGGGGAAGGGAGAGAAAGGAGAGAGAAAGGGGGAGGGATAGGGAAAGGGAGGGAGGAGAGAGGAAGAGAGGAAGGGAGGGAGGGAGAGAGGGAGAGGGAGAAGGAGAGGAAAAAGGAGAGGGAGAGGGAGACAAAGGGGGAGAGGTGGGGAGGGGGGAGAGAGAGAGAGAGAGAGAGAATATGAGAATATACAGTTATCCCCTCCACATCGCAGGTTAGGGGTGTGCTCTCCCCAGGATCTGGTAAAAGTTTTTGGCCCTCTCTTTATTACAGAGAAATCTGAATTACTACGGTATTAAAATATGTTGATATTATGTAATACTATACATATGCTTTCTGCCATTCTGAGTTTCTAAGCTTTTTCTGTGTCCTCTGCGGCTTCTGCAAAACTCCCCCCAAATTTTCATTTAATTTCTTATGTGTGTATCAAAGCCATTCTGGGGAAAGTCACGATGTGGAAGGGATAAGTGTGTAGAATTGGGAATCGTCTGCACAGGATGAGAGTCGAACCCATAGGAACTAACAAGGTCACCAAGTGAAATAGTCCAGTGGGAGAGGAAGAAGAGGCAGCAGGCCCGAGGGTTGGGGGACACCCAAGGTTAGCTGGCATGACCTGGAAGAAGATCCAGCAAAGAAAAAGAGGTCAGACAGGCTGGAGGAAAGCCAGGAAGGGGAGGGGATCCAGGAGGAGAGTGGTCAACAGCCCCAGCAGCCTCAGAGGTCAGGGAGGATGAGGACCAAGGAAAAGCCACTGGTTGTGGCAATAACATGATTAGTATCAGTGAGGTGATGAGGTCAAAGGCAAAGGCTGGGGGAGGAGAGACAGACAAGGCAATCACTAACAGGCATGGTTTTAAGGATGGAGATGATGAGACACTGTTTGCAGGCAGTAAGGAGGGAGCCCAAAGATTAGAGAGAGGAGGGAGGCTCATAGTATGGCCAACCTGCCGGGAAGGACGAGGGGCATGGCAAGAAGGTCGAGGTGTCTGAGTGGTGTGTGAAGCGGAGGAGAGAAGAGCGGGCTCTTGGTGAAGGGCCCCCGATGTTTTGGTGACTACGAAACGAGATCCAGGACTAACTCTATCTGGACAGCTGGATTCAGAACTGCGCTGAAGGCAGAAAACTGGCCGGCTCATATTAGGGCAAAGGTACATGACCTGCTGAGTCCTCTTTGCTACCAAAGCCCCTTTCTGACTCTGCTCTTCTCCCCATGAGACTTGGTGGCTGCAAAGTCCAGAACACCAGAATCTCCCAAGAGCCCAAATTACAGGCCACCCAAATGTCACGTAGAATCTGCCTTAATAAGCAGGAACAGAAGCTGACAAACCGAGCCTTACATTTCCTCCTTTCCGGTCCTACGCAACAGCACTCACTAGAAAGGGTTTTTCTTCACCTCAAACAGCCCCTTAATCATCTCTCATGTGGGAGAAATGCTAAGGACGCACCTTTGCTCTTCAGTTTCAGTGTGCTCTGAATGGAGCGAAGAAGTATCGCATGGCCGTGATGGTTCCCATAGCGCCCTTCTCTACCACTTGGAAAGCAAGTCACTTTGAATCTGCCTTTCAGTCAAGGTTTCACCTCTCTGGTTTCCTGCTTCTGAGTTACATTGTGATTCTATGGAGAGAGAATCTCCAACATCTTGGTAGACCCTCCTGAGAATCACAGCTTTAGTGTAGCCAAATGCTGCCCTCTTGGAGGTGGGGAACCTGAGGAGGAGGAGGGGCTTGGAGGGTCACTGAGGTGTTAAGGGGCAGAGCAGGGGTTTGAAGTCAAGTGCTCTGACTCCCAAAGGAGGTTCTACTGCAGCTTTTGATCCTATGATGTCCTACCCCAAGCTAGGAAAGCTTTGAGTGGGGTCTGGACAACAGGCTGTGTCTGCTGTGTGAAGACTGATCTGACAACATCCACAAAGGATCATCACACTCTGATACTTTAAGCACAATAGCCCAGAGATGGATCCAACTGTCTAGAAGCTCTCACATGGGCAGTGCCCCTCTGCTTGTGGCAGTGGAAGCTACACCCACAAAGGGAATCCACAGATGTGGGCACACACGGAGCACCACTGTCCTATGACCAACAACACCAGAGAAGTCGGCTCACATACAGATGACTCTACACCATGGGTGAATTATGGCAGTGAGATGGAAGCGTGGCTCCTGCTGGGGGCACCACAGGCCCTCATCACTCCGTGGCCCACTTGGTCTCCTTGCCGCCTTCTCACCAGGTTTAGCAAACAAAATGCCACAAGAGGAAGGGCAGCACAGGACTGGCACCTGCCACAGAGGGCAACAAGACGCATCCTGTGATGCACTAGAAGAAAATCCTCCAGTCATGAACATTTTCTTTCAGCCCTAGGAGACTTTAATGCAAAGGCACCAGCCAAAGGTGAACATGGCAATTAGAATCAGCTCTGGATAAAGAAGTGAAAAAGAAGAAAGGCTTGTAGACACCTCAGAGGCTCCTTGTCCACCTACCATGAGCAAAGCTGAATCCAAGAGGGTTCCATTCAGAATATGCTGGAGTGGCAAGCACTGAATGCTGTCGATCAGTCCACAAGCATTTATAAAACATGCACCAGGCACAAAAGACACACACACACACATACACACACACTCACACTCACTCACTCACACACTCACCCCTGCATACATTTGCCTATCTTGAAAGCACTAGTGAGCCTAAGAATAAAGATTTGTGACTTAAAACTCTGACCAGACAGGCTGCAAAAACAAACTTATGAAAAGGCATATAAATATAATGGAAGGGCTGATAAAATGCTCTCAGTTCTGTGGAGCCTTTCTTCATGTTTCCAAAAAAGCTTCACTGAAAAAAAGATTTTGGGTGTAAAGATCTTTTTTCCTGTTTCTTTCCTGGAAAGTATTCTCCTATTTCAAGGACCCCCTGCAGAATATGGCTTTTTAGAGAAGAATAAGCTGATGGGGTTTTTCATACCTTGTTGAACTCAAGGTCTCAAGTTGGTTAAAAACTTTTAATATATCATAAACTTATTTCATTGAGTATGTGACAGCATAAGACTTTGAGAGAGTAAAGTTTTTGCTGCCTCAGATCAAGCATTTAGGCCAACTGCCATTCCATTTGCTGCATTTTGGGAGATCATTTTAAAAATGCATCTGGAGCACCGGAGAAGGCCTGCCCTGACTCCTGGGGCCTCTTTCCCTCTCCATCAATGATCCTCTGTGTAACATCAGCCTAGCCACCACGCCCGGCAGCACCTCCTTCCTTGACTCAGCTAAAAGAACAGAAGTCACTCTGATGACCGATCTCTCAGAAGAGTGCTTCACAAATGAGAATTCAGTTTCAGTCACCCTGCCATCCACAGCTGAAAGGGATCTCTGAATTACACGGCAAGCTCTTGTGAAACCTGAGGGCCGAGGAACTGTTTTGGACCCAAAAGAATGCTGCAAACAAAACAAAAGCCTCCATTCTACCAAGATTTTTTTCACTTAAAACTCAAATCAGTAAATCATATCAGCAAGTTTCTTCTTCAGGGCAGGTAGATGGAGCACCAGGCTTGGAATCAGGAAGACTCATCTTCATGAATTCAAATCTGGCCTCAGACACGTCCTAGCTGTGTGACCCTAGGCAAGTCACTTTACCCTATCTGCCTCAGTTTCCTCATCTGTAAAATGAGCTGGAGAAGGAAATGCAAACCACGCCAGTATCTTTGCCAAGAAAACCCAATTTTTTTATCATACAATATGCTATTTAGGTGCTTTATAATACAATCACATTATTCGTTTTTCACGATGCTCATGTCTTTTATATGTAGCCTTAAATGAGGAACATATAAAAGATTCTTCTAAAATTATCCTATTGGTAAGAAACACAAACTGCATGGAATCTTACATTTCACAATTTCATCGATAGTAACACCACTACTATTAATGGAGAGAATGAATAGCAACAGCCCACTTCATTGTCAGAAACTGCATTTATCAGAGGTAGAAACAAAGCAGTGAGCCAGAAGGCTCCCCTGGGAGGCTGAGGAGGGTGGCGAGGCAGCGGCTCAGGGTACGAAGACATCGTTAAGAACTAGCTAAAATAATGCCAAGACGACCATGTTCCAGATGCGCCTGAGAAGTGGGGGGCAAAGGGAGAAGGTAGGAAGGCAAAGATGTTATTTGTGCCCTAAGCAAGAAAGGGAGAAGGAGCCAGCCAGTGAAACAGTGCCATGAGGACGCCAGAACCACCCAAGGTCTTGTAAGCACCCATCACTTCCCTGACATGAAGGAGGGTACCAAAATGCACAGTCACTCCCAAGGAGCTCCCACACTGATGCCAGGTCAGGTCTTAGAAGAAGTGCGTGATGGCAGGACACCCTCAGTCTCTGCAGGAGCCAGTGGGCTCGTAAACAAGCATCCAAGCAAGCAGAAGGGGGCGAGCCCAGGGTCTGCTGAGGGGAGAAGCTAAGGGACCCTGCTGACCCAGGCAAATATACATGTGGAGTGATCCTGACTAACACAGAATATTTCACACTTCTTGGCTGAGAGACATAAAGAATGGTGTCTGGAGACCAATGATGATTCCATATCAAAGGAAGGCTATAACTGAAGAAAACAAGACAAAGACCCTCCCCCAGGCCTGGACAATTCTGTCTAAAGTCAGCTGGTTTCAGACACATTTCTACACACATTCATTCTGCTTGCTTACTCTTATGGGTTATGAGAGAGGGTTTTTTTTGAGGGTGAGGAGGCAGGTACTGAGACTGATACAGATAAAAAGACCACTGAAACATTTTTTAAAACACAGAAAAGAGCTGAAGGAAGTCAGGAAAGTGACAGACAGGAAGGCCGGAGCTGGAATTACCTTGGTAGGTGTGATGGGTACTTCAACAAAGCCCAATAACTGTGGAAGAGTCATGGTTTGAACAGTACTGCCTTTGTTCTGTCCTTTGCATATGGAAAGATTCATGTTTGTTGATGACTGTCCGGTTTATAACTAAAGATATTCATTAAAACTCATTTTTATCATATCCTGTCCTATTTTGGGGGGGTGGGGCATAAGGACTGAAGGGTATCAGAGAGCCAGAGAGGCCATTCTATGATTCTTTCTGGCTTTCCTGTGAAACAGTTTTGATCATCCGTTTGTTCCTGTCACAGAGACAGCACAACTGAAGAGAAGAGCCAAACCTTGGTCCCTGGGCACTGCCTGGCTAGGAAGGCGTGCCAATGCCGGCACTCTTGGCCTCTGAACTGCTTCAACGGCAATGGTGCACCTGCTGCCTCCCCTCTACTTTCCCCTGTGTTCCAGTGACACCAGCTCCTGGATCTTCCTCCATCTCTACTCCAGGAGGTTTCAGCGGCTGGCCCCATGCCATCTTGCTTCTCCTGGCTCTCTTTAAGTCTAAAATCCTACCTTCTACTAGGCAGCTCTCCTGATTCCCCTTAATGCTGTTGCCTTCCTTTCTACAGCTCGTTTGGACAAGGTTGTCTGTGCACTGTCTTCCCACTTAGAAATGGAGCTTCTGGAGGGCAAGGGACTGCCTTTTTGCCTTTTGCTGTCTCCCGAGCATTTGGCACAATGCCAGGCAAAC
Organism: Trichosurus vulpecula; assembly: GCF_011100635.1. Classification (NCBI taxonomy): domain Eukaryota; kingdom Metazoa; phylum Chordata; class Mammalia; order Diprotodontia; family Phalangeridae; genus Trichosurus; species Trichosurus vulpecula. The sequence goes on along the minus strand of NC_050581.1, from coordinate 203,153,624 downwards.
AGCAGGTGCTTAATAAATGCTTGCTGATTTGATTGAGTAGCCATTCATGTGCTTGGCTTATGGAAAATGTGACTAAGCTGAGACTCTGGTCAAATGTGTTATGGAAAGTTTTTTTGGAGCTCAAGGCCAACACCTATTTCTCAGCCTACACCCAATAGATGCAGCTCAAGAACCACTTTCCCCACAAGGCTTTTGCTGAGGGCTAGACTTTTATTTCTGTCTTCTTATCCAGAACTCCCAGAACAGTGCTTAGCACACAGAAAGAGATTAGTAAATGCCTACCACTCTGAGTCAGACACAGAAAGAGTCAAAAGACAGTCCCTGCCCTCGAGGAGCTCACAATCTAAGGGGTAGGTCAGGAGAGACAACAAGCAAACATACATATATATGTGTATACACACACACACACACACACACACACAGCTACAGATGGGATAGACAGGAGCTAATGGAGAGAAGGCCCTGGAAGGAAGAGGGGCTGGGGAAAGCATCCTGTAGGAGATGGAATTTTTGTTCAAGGAAGCCAGGGAGGTCAGTAGACACAGCAGAAGAGGAAGAGTGTTCTAGGTCTGGGGGACAGCCAGAGAAAAAGAGTGATTTGTTAGAGGAACAGAAAGGAGGCTGGTGTCACAGGACCAGAGTATGTGGTAGGGAATAAAGCGTAGATGCCTAGAGGGATTAAGTCAGAAAATAAGGAACTCGCTTCCAGTAAGAGACTGGAAATGCAGGAGGGGGCCAGTTATGAAGGGCTCCAAATGCCAAACAGACGATTTTGTATTTGATCCTGGAGGCCATAGGGGATTACTGGAGGTTACTGAGGAGGGAGACAGATCACTTTGGTGGCTGAGTGGAGGGTGGACCAGAGCAAGCAGGGAGACCCCCTAGCTGCTACTGCAGCCACACTGACTCAACAGCCCAGCATCCAATAAAGGCTCAGGGGATTCTGGGGGCATCCCTCTGTCTTGCTAATGAGGAATACTGAACACCCATTCACTAATATGGGGGTTATAGTTTGAGGGTTAGGATTTAACCCAGAGGTGGGGAACCTGTGGCCTCAAAGCCACATGTGGCCCTCTAGGTCCTCAAGTGCAGCCTTTTGAGTGAATCACAGAATCCCCTAAATAAAAGGATTTATTCCGTAAAACTTGGACTCAGTCAAAAGGCCACAACCAAGGACCTTGAGGGCCACATGTGGCCTCAAGGCTGCAGGTTCTCCACCCCTGATTTCACCTATTTAACTCAAAAACAATGCCACCTGGGACTTGGGTGGGATACCCTGAAGGGCTTGGGGGCAGCTGGGGTGGGTCTTACTAAAGAAGAGTCTGTAAGTAAGGCTTCTGAGCTTGGGAAGCAGGGGGTGCAGATGTTGCCGTGTCCAGGTCCAGAGACGTCAAGCCAATGGCCCGTGGTCACACAGCATATGTCTGGCAGAGAAACTATGGGGTGAATGAAGTTTTCTTCCCCGAAAACCATGGGGCTTGACAACATAAGAACTTACAGGAAGGAGACACGTTACCAGGTTGCAGCACTTTAGTGTCTTGGAGTAAGAAAGTGGGGCTCTGGTCTGACACTCACTGCCTTTGGGATGGTGGGGAAGGGGAACAGCTTTTGTTAAGTGCCAGCTGTGTACAGATATGGTGGGTCTGCTTGCCAGACCACAACACTAGGACAGAACGGGACCATCTTCCAGGCTGCTGCTGTGCTGCACAAGGACACAAATGGGGGAGGCTTCCTGAAGAAACAATGTTACTGGTGCGGAAGATAGCAACAGGTTGGGCCAGACTGCGAAGGATGCTCCAGTCTTCAGCTCCGTCTTTGTGCTTGACACTGAGAACTGATGAGGGATCAAGGACTGGAGCTTAACGTTAGAGGGTGAGGAAACTCCTGTATCAGTGCTGGAGGGCACTGTCCCTTCAGGTTACACGGAGAGATTAAGGGTGGGCATTCTCAGAGCCAGTCTGTGGGCTAAGCAGCGCTGGAACTCTGGTCTCTCTGGCTCCAAGGCCAGGTCCTGAGGTGTTACTCTGCACTGGGAAGAGGGAGAGAGAGGAGGGAAGAGAGAGAGGAGAGGAAGAGGGGAAAGAGGAGAGGGAGAGACAGAAGGAGGGAAGAGAGAGAGGAGAGGAAGAGGGGAAAGAGGAGAGGGAGAGACAGAAGGAGGGAAGAGAGAGGAGAGGAAGAGGGGAAAGAGGAGAGGGAGAGAGAGACAGAGAAGCAGGGAGACAGACAGAGGCAGAAAGAAGGAGGAAGAAGGAGAAGAAGGAGGAGGAGGAGGAAAAGGAGAAAAAGGAGGAGAAGAAGAAAAAGAGGAAGGAGGAGGAGGAGAAGAAGAAAAGAAGAGGGAGGAGAAGGAGGAGAAGAAAAAGAGGAAGAAGAGAAGAAGGAGGAGGAGGAGAAGAAAAGAAGAGGGAGGAGAAGGAGGAGAAGAAAAAGAGGAAGGAGGAGAAGAAGGAGGAGGAGGAGAAGAAAAGAAGAGGGAGGAGAAGGAGGAGAAGAAAAAGAGGAAGGAGGAGAAGAAGGAGGAGGAGGAGAAGAAAAGAAGAGGGAGGAGAAGGAGGAGAAGAAAAAGAGGAAGGAGGAGAAGAAGGAGGAGGAGGAGAAGAAAAGAAGAGGGAGGAGAAGGAGGAGAAGAAAAAGAGGAAGGAGGAGAAGAAGGAGGAGGAGGAGAAGAAAAGAAGAGGAAGGAGGAGGAGAAGAAAAAGAGGAAGGAGGAGAAGAAGGAGGAGGAGGAGAAGAAAAGAAGAGGGAGGAGAAGGAGGAGAAGAAAAAGAGGAAGGAGGAGAAGGAGGAGGAGAAGAAGAAAAGAAGAGGGAGGAGAAGGAGGAGAAGAAAAAGAGGAAGGAGGAGAAGTAGGAGGAGGAGAAGAAGAAAAGAAGAGGAAGGAGAAGGAGGAGAAGAAAAAGAGGAAGAAGAGAAGAAGGAGGAGGAGGAGGAGAAGAAGAAGAAAAGAAGAAGGAGGAGAAGATGAAAAAGAGGAAGGAGGAGAAGAAGACAGAGAGACAGACATAGGGAGACGAGCCCACAGCCAGAGCTTCCCGGCTCCAGGCGAGCCCCCCAGCTCGGAAGATCGCGGCCCGGACCACCGCACGGGGGGGGGGGGGGGTTCCGCTCCGCTCCTCTCCTCCTCTCCCGCCCCCTCCCCACCTGCGCCCCCCGCGCGCGCTCACTCACCGGTAACCCGGATCCCCTCCAGCATCTTGGGCCGGTGTCTCCGCCGGCTCCTGGCGGGGCGGCGCGCGTGACGCGGGCGGGTCGTGGCCGCGGCGGCGGCGGCTGCGGAGGCGGCACGGCGGGCGGAGGCGGCGGCCACGGCCCGCGCTCTCCGGTGGATGGCGGCGGCGGCGGCGGCGGCTGCCGAGCGCCGGCAGCGCCGGCCTCTCGCGGCCGCCCGCAGTCTGGGGCCTCGGCCGGGCCTCAGCGCTCTGGCGGCGGGCGCGGCGGGGGCACGGGCGGCGCCGCGGGAGGGCGGCGGCCGAGCTGGCGGGGCTCGGGCTCCGGCGGCGGCGGGAGCGGAGGCGGCCGAGGGCGAGGGGCGCGGGGGGCGGCGGCGGGAGCGGGGCGCGGGCGCGGGGGGCGGCGGTCAGCGCCGCCGTGTGCATGGGTGCGCCCGCAGCCCGGATGTCAGGCCGCGGCGGGCGGCCGGGGCGGGGTGGTGGCAGTGACGATGGCGGGGGGCGCGGCGGGGCGACCTCGGGGGGCGCAGGTGAAGGGCAGCCCGCGGTCTCCGCTGGTCCCTGCGGCCAGCTCCCAGCGAGCGGCAGTGACGTGCGCCGCTCCCGCGGTTGCTAGGATACCGGAGCCCCGCCCCCCGCCCGGGCCGGCTGCCAAGACCGGCAGGTGGGCGGGCGGGTTGGGAGGGAACGAAGAACTACGAGTCCCGGCAGGCGCAGCGAGCCCACGTGGATGCCGGGGACAGCCTCGGCCTCTCAGCCGCCAATCAAGATTCCGAGCTCAGGATGCTCCAGCGAGCCTGAGCGTGAGGCTGGCTTTGCCTGCTTCTTGCACTCTCCCGGGGCCCCTTCGCTCAGGCCTCCTGGCACTTAGTTACCGGAGTGGTTAAGAATGCCGGAACCGGAGGCAGGAATTCCCGCATTAGGTACGCACTAGCTGTGACCGTGGGGCAAGTCATCAAACCTTTCTCCGCCTCAGCTTTCTCATCTGTAGAATGGGGATCCCTCCCAGGATTGGCATGAGGAGCAAGCACTTTGCGAACCTTAAAGCGCCATCTGAATGCTGTGATTGTTCCAGCTAATAAGTGATTAATGCTTGCTGATTAAAAATGTTATCTGTATAACGAGCGTGTGTGTAGAAGTATATGTGTGCGTGTTGTTACTGCTCAGCTGTAATGGACCACACCACTCAGGCTCCTGCCCTTCACCATCTCCCAAAGTCTGTCCAAGGTCATGTTCCTTTTGCCTCCAGTCTTTCCTAGCATCAGGGACTTTTCTAGTGAGTCGTTTCTTCTCATTGTGTGAATAAAGCACTTCAGGGCGCAGTGGCGGTATTTTATACAGTCGAGATGCTATTAGGAGACACTCAATTTTCCAGAGTTAAGGCCCAGCAAGCAGGCTGAGCCCTGAGCTTGACATAACAACAATCCTTTGCATCTCTGGATGATCTCATCCTCTGGAAAAATAATATAATTATTGTATTGCTTTGATGAGCACCAGGTGTTCTCTGAGCTCAGACAAGCACCGGACCAGGACCCATGTTCTGGACATGAATCAAAGTTGTCATGTTGTTGCTGTTAGCCCTCGCTGTCAGGGCTACAGCTCACTGTGCAGGCACTGGTAGAAGTATTGAGATCTCCTCACACTGCCTCGGGTCCACCCACCGCTAGGAGGGGGGCCCCAGCACACGTGTCTAGATCCCCTCCTTGCTTGCAAGCCGTTTGCCTCACTTTGAAATTAAACTTCTGCTTGCTTCCTGACTCCCCTGTCTCTAGCCTGCTCTGCCCAGCTTCGTATCCACAGGTGAGAGGCCAGTCTGGTTTGGTTGACAATACATACGCACATACATACGTACATATACACACATATGTATATGTACATGTGTGTATATGTATGTATATATCAGCCCCACTCTCTCTCTGCCATACTAGTCCTGCTTCACCAAATGCTTTCAGACATTTTAAGCTGGATGTCCCAATGGCTGCTCAAGTTCAACATTTCCAAAAGAGAATTTATTATCTTTTTTTCCCAAACATAAGCCCTTTAAAATCTCCCTATTTCTGGGAAGGGCAGCATTACCCTTCTAGTCAGTTATCTTCCTTCACTTTCTCTCACCTCACAGATCTGGTCAATCGCTAAATCTTGTTATTTCTGCCCCAGAACCTCTCTTGCATCTTTTGGTTGCTCCCCAATCTTACATGTCCTCACCGCTGCTGGCCAGGATGACTGTGACAGCCTCCACATTGCTACTACCCCACACTTCTCACTCCCATGACTTTAAATCATCATAGGATCAGAAAGGAAACTAATTAGGGAAAAGGGAACCAGAATTTATTATCATGGATAGGCCAAGCCAATGTCATAAAAAATGACAATACCACTGAAATTCACCTACTTGTTCAGTGCTGTACCAATCAAAGTTCTAAGTAATTATTTTATAGAGCTAGAGAAAAATAATAAAATTGGTCTGGAAAAAGAAGAGGTGAAGAATATCAAAGGAATCAATGAAAAAAAAGTGAAGAAAGGTGGCCTACCCATACCTCAAACTCTATTACAAGGAGGTAATCATCAAAACAATCTGGAACCAGATAAGAAATAGAGTGGTGGATCAGTGAGCAGATCAGGTATACAATCGATAGTTACAAATAACCATGGTAATCTAGTGTAAATCTAGTGTAAAAACTCACTATCTGACAAAACCTTCTAGGAAAAATAGAAAGCAATTTGGCAGAAACTAGGCATAGACCAACTTCTCACACAATACACCAAGATAAGACAGAAAGGCTGATAGAAGCAAATTAGGAGAGCAAGGAAAAAAAAAAACGTAACTGTTAGATCTTTGGATAAGAGAAGAGTTAATGACCAAATGAGATAGAGAGGGTCACAGGAGGTAAAATGGATAATTTTAATTACATGAAATTAAAAAGTTCTTCCACAAGCAAAAGTAATGTAGCCAAAATTAGAAGGAAAGTGGAAAACTGAGAAAACATTTTACAAGTTTCTCTGAGAAAGTTCTTGTTTTTCAAATATACAGTTAACTGAGCCAAATATATAAAAAGAAGGGCCATTCTCCAGTTGATAACTAGTCAAAGGATATGAACAGGCAGTTTTTAGAAGTCAATAGACATGAAAAAACGCTCTAAATCAGTAATATTTAGAGACATTAAAATTAAAACAACTCTGAGGTACCACCTCACACTTATCAGATTGGCTAACAAGACAGAAAAGGAAAATGACAAATGCTGGAGGGGATGTTGGTAGAGTTGTGAACTGGTCAGACCATTCTAGGGAACAATTTGGACCTATGACCAAAGGATTATAAAACTGTTGTTGTTCAGTTGTGTCTGACTCTTTGTGACCCATTGGGGGTTTTCCTGGCAAAGATACTGCAGTGGTTTGCCATTCCTTCTCCAGTTCATTTTACAAATGAGGAAACTGAGGTAACCAGGGAGAAGTGACTTGCCCAGGCTCACACAGATAGTAAGTTTCTGAAGCCAGATTTGAACTTAGGAAGGCGCATTTTTCCAACTCCAAGCCCAGTGCACTACCCACTGTACCACCTAGCAGCATAGCCTTTAAGCCAGCAATACCTCTACCAGGTCTATATCCCAAAGAATCCGAGAAAAAGGGAAAAGGACCTATTCATACAATTTTTTTTTATAACAGCTCTTTTTGTGGTGACAAAGATTTGGAAATTGAAAAGATGCCCATCAATTGGGGAATGGCTGAACAAATTGTGGTGTATGAATGTAATGGTGTAAGAGATGATGAGCAGAATGGTTTCAGAAAAGCCTGGGAAAACTCATACAAACTGATGCAAGGCGAAGTGAGCAGAACCAGAACGTTGTACAAAGTAACAGCAATATCATAACAATGATTAACTGTGAAAGACAGCTACTTGATGAAGACAACGATCCATGACAATTCCAAAGGGCCCTCCGTGAACAATGCTATCTACCTCGAGAGAAAACTGATGAATTCTGAGTGCACAATGAGGCAGACTTCTTTCACTTTATTTTTCGTCTTCTGTTTTTTTTTTTTTTTGCAACGTGGCTAATATGGAAATGTTTTCCATGAATTCACATGCATAACTGATATCATACTGCTTGCCTTCTCAATGGGTGAGGGAGGGGCTGAAGGGAGGGAGAAAATTTGAAACTTGAAATTAAAAAATGAGTGCTAAAAATAAAATTTAAAAATTATCTTATAATTTGTTTCATATATATGCAATGTATATATTTATAGAATATAAACTTGAGGTGGGGGCTGTTTGTTTTTGCCTTTGTATCCCCCAACGCCTAGCACGGGGCTTGGGTTCAAATTCTGACGCTACCATTTACTGACTCTGTCTCTGTACAAGTCTCTCCCTCTCCATGGCCCTCAGTTCCCTCATCCATGAAATGAGGGGTGGATTGGCTCTAAATCATAGAATTCGAGTGTTGGAAGAAACCTCTGAGGTTGTCTGGTCCAAGCCATGCGAAGGAATTCCAACACTGGGCAACATATGGTCTGGTCCAACCAGCCAATGTGGAGCCCCTTGTGGGCCTGAACTTTGAGGAGTGTCAAGCAATACTTGGATGGGTTTGTTGTCGGACCCATCTGTGCATTCTCTTCCTGGACACAGGGTGCAGCTCTTCTGTGTCAAGCTCACAGATCAGTGATTCAATAGAAGTTGGAGGGTCCACAGTAACCAGGTGAGGAGGGGATGCCTGAGCAGGTGCTCATGGGAGCAGAGAGGCTGTTCCTGTCTCATGATTGATAGAACCACCTTGCCTTGGTGCGTGGTGCCCTACGGGATGCTCTGGCCTGGTGCTATTGTTTACATTCTCGGTTCATTGCTTTTGTTAATCTCCCCAAGAGGAAACGCCTCCTGCCAATACTGGTTGGCACCTGCTCCGCAGCCACAGTCTTGGAGAGATGCTGGGGCACTCCCAGGGCCCAGGTCTCATCAGAGCCTAGGCCTTGCCAGCTTCCAAGCTGGCTCTCTATCCACCGCACCATGATGCCTGTTATGTCGTGTGATGTTAGCAAGGTATTAGATGGTCTAATATTATACAAAGGCTACAAATGATGGCATATTGCAGGCAGCAGTGAACACAGCACTGGGCCTGGAGGCAGGAGGACCCCAGTTCAAATCCAGTCTTGGTCACTTAAGCCTGTTGGCCTCAGTTTCCTCATCTGTAAAATGAGCGGAAGATGGAAAACCCCTCCAGAAAACACCAAAAGGAGTCATGGAGGGTTGGACACGACTGAATAACAATTACTTACTACTGGTATGAATTAATTTGTAATGTTTAATACTAATTTTTTAACACAACAGGCAGGTATAAGAGGGGCATAAGAAACAGTAGACATTGTGATTGGAGGAAAAAAACATTTTATTCTTTCTTCTGAAATCACTGTCATAGGAACAGACAGGAAATGAGAAAAAGGGAAGTAAAGGACAAGGTGGCTGGACGGTGACTCTGGGTGGGAGGGTGGGAAAGACTTGAGGACCCAAGGACCCTTCGTGGCCACCAATGTGACAGTCCCTGATGCTCCTGTGAATGGGATGGCCTTGGCCAGCAGACAGCAAGGAAACAGAAGGATTGTAGCCATTCTGATGACCCCCCTACAAACAAAGCCAGTGCAAAGATGGGTCCCAGGTCCTCTCCAGGAAGCCCCATTGTTGTTGCTGGAGCTGATTTTAACCTGGGTCTAAGGCCAACAAAGCACATTATGTTGTTTGGTTATTTTCCGTTTGTCCATCCATCAACGAGCATTAAGCGCTTACTGTGTGCCAAACACTGAGCTCAGCACTGGGGGTACAAAAACAAAAGGGGGTGTGTATTCTCTATCTCTATCTATGTAAAAGTGATTTTGAAAAATAGACACAAGATGATGGAGCTTGGGCGGGGGAAACCTGGGGGGTGGGGGTGGGGATGGATCAGGAAAAGCCTCACAGGGCAGCTCTTACTTAGGCTGAGCCTTAAGGAGACTAGGGATTTCCAGAAATAGGGGAGAGGAGGGAATTCATGTGGCCTGTGGATTTGGCAAACAAAGTGCTGTGTTTGAGGGGCTGTCAAAGACAGCAGCTTAGCTTGGATTGGGAGAGGGAGGGGGGGTGGGAAGAGTGGGGGGAGGGAGGTAGAGGAGGGAGAGGAGAAGAGAGGAGAGGACAGGAGAGGAGAAGACAGGAGAGAGAGAAAAAAGAGAGAGAAAGCCAGAGAGTGCAAGCCTTCTCTGCAGCGTTAGAATATTAACTGGGAGCTGGGTTGTAAAGGGCTTTAAATGACAGAGGAGTTAACACTTGATCTTAGAAGTAATAGGGAAACACTGGAATTTATTGAGTAGGAAATAAGGCAGTAACAAGCATTCATTAAGTGCTCATTATGTGCCAGGCACTGTGTTAAGTGCCTTACAAATATTATCTCATTTGTTCTTAAGTGGAATGTTGAAATAGTGAAGCCCCCTCAGTGTGGGTGTTTCCATGATCCAGCTAGCAGCTTCTGTGGGGGTATAAGACCCACCCACAGCCAGCACCCGGAAAGCTGCCACAGGTCCTTTTGATCTGCTTAACTAAGGAAAGCAAGGTGAAGGGGTTGACAAGTTTACTTTAATCCAGCATACAGACAGCATTCACTTAGTTCAGGGGAAAAAGCCAGTACCCTGAACTTCAGAACAAAATACAAACAAATTACAAATATCAACAGACAGACCCAATACAGATTCATAGTTACCAACATCTAGGGTCAGCCCAGGAGCTCAGAACAAGGGCTGGCCCAGAGTCACGCTCCACCACTGCTTCGGCAAAGAGCTCCAATGAACAGACAGCCAACCCCTGGTTTTTATATCTTTTTCAGTATCAGGGGTGAGTCACACATTTGACTCACCCACCGTGACCTAGAATCGTCACAAAGAGGTGGACTTAAACCCATGTGGTCTAAAAGCCTCTGCTCTTCCAGACATGTAAACTAGGCCCTCCCTGGAGTTAGCCCCACCTTGGGCCCCACCTTGGTTACCAATCCACACCCACTAAGGTTTTACAACTAATAGGGGTTTGGGCCCTGGGGCTTAGCACCTAGCAAGACTCAATCAAAGACATTGAATTAATCAAAGGAAACAAAGGCCAAACTCTTCGAGAGCACTTGTTGAAGGAAGTGCTAAGGAACCCATTTTGATTATCAACTCAGTGGGACAAGACCTTACCTCTCCTACCATCCACCCCCACCCTGCACCCCTTCTATATTTTTAGAAACTGCTGTGCTGAGGAAGTAGAGATAAGAAATTACATTGGTGGACAGAGGCCTCCAAGGTCCTGTTTATCTAGCATTTACTCCCTTTTCCCTGGTCTCACACCTGTCTTTTGTTCTTTGTTCTCTGTTGCTGGGAAAAGATTCCGAGTTTAGAATGTGAGTTCCAAACCCAGTCAATGGGAACAGGAGCCAGTAGGGGGTAGAGGAACTCTGAGTTAGGGTCTATATAACTTGCTTTGAGCTATATGGCACACACACACATACACACACACACACACACACACACACACACACACACACGCTGGGGTGTGTCCTTTCTCATGAGAAAGGAATAAACTCCTTTTTGCCTTGTCTCAAGAACAGTCTCTGTATATTTTTAATGTGAGTAGTGGTCTCTGACCCACACAGTCTTCACTGGCAGGTGCTATTATTCTATTTTATAGGTGAGGAAACTGAGGCAGAGGTTGAGTGACTTGCTCAGGGTCACCTAGCTAGTCAAGTATCTGACACTGGATTTGAGCCCAGAGTTCCAGCTACCTAACTGCCTCTAGTACGGCGGTGGCATGGTCACGTTTCAGTTTCATTCTGTATCCCTAGCTTAGCACTTGGCAGCATCTGACACTTAATAAATGCTTGTTGCTTGGCAGATTTCCCTCCAGTTCTTCACTTCTTCAGGGGAGACTCGCACTCCCCCCAACTGATACCAATTCAGCATCACCTTGAGGTCCTGCATCACCCTGCTGACCCAGCTTATTAATGTTGCTTTGCTTTAATCTTCTGAAATGGGGTGTCTCAGACTAAGCACAAGGCCGCATACACCCAGGATCATGTTTTTAAGAGCTGGAGGGGATCTTTAGCAATCATCTGGGCCTACGACCTCATTTTTCAGACGAGGAAACCGAGGTTCAGTGGGGTTAAATGGTTTGTCGGGGATCACACAAAATGTCTACGACAGCCTGTAGGCGGCAGCATTCAGACGCAGTTTCCCCTGTCTCCAAGCCCGATATCCGGCTCCCTCTGGAATAAGATGCAACAGAAATAGATACAAAGTATCTATCAAAGGGGGTGTGGGGTGGGTGCAGCTAGATGGCACAGTGAGTAGAACACCGGCCCTGGAGTCAGGAGGACCTGAATTCAAATGTGACCTCAGACACTTGTAACAGTAGCTGTGTGACCTTGGGCAAGTCACTTAACCCCAATTGCCCTGTCTTCCCCCCTCCAAAAAAAATAAAATAAAATATAAAAAATAAAAGAAGCCGGCACAGAGAAGGAGATCTCCGGTTGCAGCCAGGACAAAGCACCTCCCACAGCGAAGGTTTGGCTGCCCCACCCTGGGGAGGGGGCTCTTGTAGTGGGTTCCCCCAGTATCATGAAGCTGAAGCAGGGGACTGCCTTGGATGACCTCCATGGCCATAGCTCCACCCAAGCGGGAAACTTGGACTTGAGCCATCTTTGCTCCCAGGCCACCTCCGAGGATTAAGAAAGAATTAAACGGACAGGACTCCAGTCTAGTCACACTGGGAGGAGCCAGTGCCAGCCTTCGGGCGCACGCGCAGAGAGGCCCCCCCCCCCCCAACCCCCCGCGCATCCGCAGAGCTAACCTCCCGGCCCCAGCGAGGGAATCACGTGACCAGGCCAGCGCCCGGGGCACTGGGACACACCCCTTCCCCCCGCGCGCACGCGCAGCTCCGGGGCGCTGAAATTCAAATTTGAACGGCAGCCCGGGCGGCCGCACAGAAGTGGGTGCCCACGATCCAGAGCTGAGCGAGCTGAGCGAGCTGAGCGCGGCTGCGGCGTCCCGTCCTCCCGACCTCGACCCCAGCCCGGCCCACCCCGCCGGAGCCCGAGGCCCACACCTATCCTTTTCCTTGGCGGCGCCGGAGCGGCTGAGTCTGCGGGCCGACCGCGACGCGGGGCGCTATGGACCCGTTCACCGAGGTGAGCCGAGGCCGCGGCTCGCGCCCCTTCCTTCCTCCTGCCCCTGCCCTCCTCCCTTAGTCTCCGGGGTCGGGGCACAGGCGCTGGGGATTCCCTCGGGGCGCCCAGGGAGGCTGCCACTGCGCACGCGCGGTGGGAGGTGGGTAAAGGAGAGACAGGCTTTGGTCGCGCGGGGAGGCTGTCAATGCGCAAGCGTCGGGGGTCCGGCTCCCCCGGGGCTCGCAGGGGGCTGTCAGTGCGCAAGCGTCGGGGGTCCCTTGGCCTCTGCTGAGCCCGGAAGGTCTGGGCGGAGGCCGAGGCGGAGGCGTGGGAGAGGTTTAGCGCCGCGGGGGAGGGGTGTGGTCTTCGGAGCTGGGGCTGGGACTCTAGCCCGCTTGGGTGGTGCGGGAGACGGAACCATGTCAAGTTCGGGTATTTGAGTCCAATAGTTGAACTTGCCTGGAGTAGGATGGACGGGACAAGAAGGCAGATCTGGGGGGCTCTCAGGCCATCTGGTCTTTGGGACCACAATGAGTCTAGAAGGTCTAGAGCTGAAAGGAATTTTAGTGCTCACCTAGTTCAACTCTGACTTTACAGATGGGGAAACTGAGGCCAGGGTCGGCAGGGAGTTGTTAGAATCAGCCCATGGGATCTGAGGCAGCTTAAGAAGGGCCCAGCACCCAGGGGTGATTGTCCAGCCATACTCTGACTTGTCATTCCCAAGGTGGAGAATTGTGGATAATTTCCTGATGAAGTTAGAGTGGAATCGGCTGCTCTGTCCTTAGCGGCGTCTGAGCAGAGGCCACTTGTGGAGTTTGGGTTCTTTTGGGGGGGTATAGATTGGTCCAGGCGCCTTGGGAGCCCCTTCAGCTCTAAAGCTCCGGGATTGCCAGGCTGATTGTAGGTGCAGCGGGGCGGGCTCTGTCATTGACTGGCCATGTGACCTTGGAAACCCCTCTCCTCCCCTCAGAAGGCCCGGCCTGGAGGCCCCGGGTCTAAATTCTCCGGACTCGGGGCTGGGAGGAGAAACCGCCTGAGCGGTGGGTGGAGTCCGGGCGGTAACTGACATTTGGAAATTGATGGATCGTGGGGGCCTCCAGACCCGAAGGCCCAAAGAGGACAGTCCCTGTCATCCAGCCCCCCACATCCTTTGTCTTACCCAGAGCACTTGGGCTTGTCGTTTTCAAAGAAAATAGTAGTGGTTGCATAGAGTGAAGACGGAGCTGACTCGTTTCGTTTTCAAAGAAAATAGTAGTGGTTGCATAGAGTGAAGACGGAGCTGACTCGTTTCGTTCATTTCTGTCTTCAGCTTTGCAGGGTGCTCCTTGGCTCCGTGGCTGGAGCCCTGGGCCTGGAGGCAGGAAGGCTTTGGGTTAAATCCTATTTCAGGCACTTATTAGCCGAGTGGCTCTCTGTCCTAAGGGCTAGCTGTTATCTTTTATTATCGTCGTGTGGGTTTGTGCCGGGCTTGGGGGACAGGCCTAGTTGGAGCTGAATGTCCTGGAGCCTGCCCAAGGTACTTTGCCGGCAAACACGTTTTGGCAGGGGGGGTTGGCGGGGCTGGTGGGGCTGCTGTGCTTTCACTTCACTTCAAGCACCTACTGTGTACAAGAACTTAGTAGGGCTGCCTTTCCATACAGCCTGCAGTCTGACAGGTGGTATTATGCACTGAGAAGGGCAGTCTAAGGTGGAGAGAGAGAGAGACCCTTTTGAGGAGGAGGAGGATTTCTGCAGGGAGACTTCATGCAGTGGAAAGAGCTGGTCATGTGAAGGCCGAGGGCTGCGTTTGATTTATGGCTTTGCCTTTAACTCTCTGTGACTTTGAACAGGAAGTATTACCTCTCTGGGCCTCCGTCTTCTCATCTGTAAAAGGGGGGAGGATTGTAGATGACTTCCTACTGCCTCTTCCAGCTCCAGCTCCAGATCTGTGTCTGTGAACGGATTGAGAAGTGGAAAGGAAGTATTTCTCTGGCCTGGGGGTGGGGGGAGGGGGGGCCGCCTGGACATTACATTACAGAACAATTGTTCTGGAATTAGGAGTCTGGGGAGGAGGGGGGGGAGGAGCTGGACTTAATCCGGTCCTTAGTAGCTTGTGACCTCTTCTAGCAGGGGCTGTTGTTTGAAACATCTTTTTGTATCCTCCATCGAAGTCCCAGTGCTCAGCTCACAAGAACTGCACCTCCCCCTCCTTTCTTTGCCCTGGGTCTCCTTTATTGGTGTTGAACAAGGTTGGTTAGAGGCATGGCCAACCACTGTTTATTGAACTGAGTGAAAGTACTAGAAATTTGTCTTTAGGCAATAAGGAACTAGTGAGCAGGTGTGGGTGGTGTGGTCTTTGACTGGCATAGACCTCTGTGCTTGAAGAAGATTTTTGACTTGTGCCAGGAAAGGATTGGAGGGAGGAGAGACTAATTAGGAATTTTATTCTTGAAGAGAAAATGAAGGTCTTAGTTCACTAGGGAGGAACAGGGCTGTGGGCCACAGAGGAGTTATTGAGGAGGCAGAATTGGCAGCTGATTGGCTGTGGAGGAAGTCATGACCTTTGTGGCTGAGGTCAAGGCATTGATTAAGTGCCTACTGTGTCCCAGGCACTGGGGATGCCAAGGCAGGCAGAAAAGCAGCCCTCTTGTCTAATGGGGGAGACTGTGTAAACCAGTATGTATAAACAAGAGGAATTGAGGATCTCAGGGGAAGGCACAGAGATTGAAGCAGCTGGGAAAGACTTGACCCAGAAGGTGGGGATTTAGTTGAGACCTGAGAGAATCTGGGAGAAGCAATAGGAGGAGGAGGAGGAGGATGTCGAGGATGTCCAGGCACAGGGACAGACAACCTATGAAAATGGCTGGAGGCAGAAATGGAAGGATGCCAGGCTCAACGGATTGTAGAGTACATGGAAAGGCCAGAAAGGCTAGGCTTTAAGAGCCAAGTGGGATTTTATATTTGATCTTGGAGGAAATAGGGGCCACTAGAGTTTATTGAATGGGCAGGGGCAGGCCCCTTTGACAGTGGAGCCGAGGATGGATGGGAGCAAGGAGAGGCTTGAGAGTGTCTGACCTGCCTCTGAGGCTGTTCTAACAGGCCTACAGCAGGGCAGGCACAGAGGAGTTAGGGTGACTGGGAGGATGGGGGGGAGGAGGAGGGGTGCTGCTGCTTCAAACAATGAATTTGTTGTCTCCAAGGGTCAGCCTGGTGGTCATGGGAATGTTGGGCTGGCACTCAAAGAAGTTTGGGCTGAGAGGAAAGAAAAGGCCATGGATAGGGTAAGCACAAAACCCAGAGGAAGACTCCAGAGGCTCATTCATCAGGGGAGCCCTGAGAGGGTAGGTGGAGAACCAGGGCTGTCCCATACAGGCTCCAGGAGAGGCATTTTGGCAGAGTGGTCACCCTTTTTTGTCCCACTCAGACTTCTTTTAGGCTTCCAAATAACCTGATGGTAACAAAACATTGTGAGAGTAGCTAATTCTGCATTCTTAGCAGATTAGGTTTGTGCTCTGACATTCTCACATGTTAGTGTGACTTGTGAACCGTTGCTCTGTTCACATAAACAGCCCCGAGAGATTTTCCTTAGTAGGTAAGGAATGATACAACACAGTTTTTGGGCTCAGTCCATCATGGAGGCTGCTAACGGCTAGATTCAAATAATTTTTGTGTAGCCCTTCCCTCCTGCCTGAGCTTGCCCTTCCTCCCACCCCCTACCTCTTCTCTTCTCCAAATCGAGAGCCTGAAAGTGGGGTGGGGCTGGGTGGGGCAGGGCAGGGCAGGTCCAGTCCTCAGTTCTCCTTTCCCTGGCTTTTGAAAAGAAAAATGAATCTGAAGCCTGTAGAGCAGGGCTGCAGCCTGGGCAAGGCCTCCATGGCCTCTCCACAGTGGCTGTTGGGCAAAGTCACATTCTTTTGGTATGACACATTGCACACAGTAACTAGAAACTGCCAGAAATTTTCCAAGTGAAAAGACTGGAGTGTGGACCTGTCCCTGGGAAGGGGAGGGGACTAAGCATTGACGAGGCATCTACTGTATGCTAGTGGGTGCCCTGT
This sequence comes from Trichosurus vulpecula, assembly GCF_011100635.1. Taxonomy (NCBI): domain Eukaryota; kingdom Metazoa; phylum Chordata; class Mammalia; order Diprotodontia; family Phalangeridae; genus Trichosurus; species Trichosurus vulpecula. Next base: position 203,137,268 of record NC_050581.1, on the reverse strand, counting down.
GGCTCCTGTCTGGGCCAGCTTTGGGTGGGGGTGGGGTGTCAAAAATAAGCATCATTTGAAAACTTGAACATTCATCTTCTAAATTTTTCCCCCCATCGCTTGGGTGCTTCTGTAAAGGCTCTTGAATTCAGCGATTTGGATTGTTCATTGTCTGCTGAATTGAGCCAGTTGAAAGCAAGCAGTCAGCTGTCATTTCTTCCCACTTCTGGAATAGCTTATTGGTGGACTTCCTTCTCTCTACAAGAAACAGCCTGCCTGTGTTGGGCTTTGCAGACTGCACTGCCTCACAGACAGCCTGCTGGGGGCCGGAGCGCTTGCTTGCTTTTTAGTGCTGCCTCCTGGCATTTCCCCTCCATTCTAAAGGTCTGGTGGGAAGGTTCCAGGAGCAGCAGCCCTTCCTTTGGCTGAAGATGCTTCTTTTCAGTCCAGCCTTGGTGAATTCTTTGATCTTCATTAATTATGGAGACAAGAGTGACTGGTAGAAGTGGTGGGAGGAGAGGACACGTTGGGGCAGAGCAGTTTTTGAATTTGTTCCTGTCCCTACTACTTGCCAGTGTTTGTTGGCTCGCTGCTGCTTGGGTAAGCACTGTGGAGGACTGGCCTGTAGTATGATGGGAAAGCCCAGGATTCCGATTCCTCCCTAAAGTCGGAGCCCATTGGTCCAGGGTTTGGCAGAAGGGCGGCAAAGCTGGCCTAGCCCCTGCCTTCAGGAGAGCTTCCTTAGTTGGCCAGTTTTAGTGAAACCCAGAAACAATTCATATAAAATGTTCTGCTGGGCCTCACCCCCCTCCCCCGCTTCTCTATCACCTTGTAGGCTCCCCCACCCCCTCACCCCCTAGGCACACATCCAGGGCCATCCCCAGAGCCGAGCTGTTGCCACGGCTGTCAGTTTTGTCTTTGGAACATCCCCGAATACTCCCCCTTCTCCCCTCAGCCCCATCCTGGTATAGGCCCTCATCATCTCAGGCTTGGCCTAGTGCAGTAGCTGTTTGGGGGGTGGATCTGCCTGCCTCGAGTCTCCCCCCATCCTCCATTCAGCTCAGCTCTGGCCTCAAGGAGCAAATACAAAGTGCTCACGTTGGCCTTCAATGCCCTTTATTCCTTGGCCCCTCCTGCCTTTCCAGTCTCCTTACACCTTGCTCCCCAACATTCCTCTTTAGTCTAGGGACCCCTGCTGTCCCACAAACAAGACCCTCCACCTGTTTGCTCTGGGCATTCTCGCTGGCCGTCCCACCCAGGCCTGGAAAGCTCTCCCTCCTCCGCTCTGACCGCTGCCCTTGCCACCCAGCACCACTAAATGCCAGCGTCTTTCCTCCATCAATTATCTCCTCTTGAGCCTTGTTTGATGTTGTTGGTTTGAATGGTGTCTCCCCCATTAGACTGAGCTCCTTGAGGGCAGGGACCCCCAACACTTAGTGCTGTGCTTGGCACACAGTAGGAACTTAATAAATGCTGACTGGATGATTGACTGACTTTGTAGTTTGGGACAGTTGCCTGGGGCCCTGGGAGATAGGTGACTTGCTCAGAGCCTCTGAGCCAAGTCACACTCCCTTGATGCCCTTCAGTCATTACAGTAAGCTGTAATGTGAGGTGATCATGGGGCTTTTCCTTTTTAAACGTGTTTTAGCACGATGACTCTGCATATTGTATTTTCATTCTCATGCCTGGGGTTCCCTGTGTGGGTCTCGGGGGTGTGTTTGGGTGTCAGGTCACAGTGTGTTTGTTTCAGAAGCATGGCATGGGGACTTAGGAGACTGCAGGAAATCCTTTGACTTTGTACTTCACTGACCATTCATCTCATTAATTCCTCAGAAACTCCTTGAACGAACTCGTGCTAGAAGAGAGAACCTTCAGAAAAAAATGGCTGAGCGGCCTAAGGCAGCAGGCAGGGTCGCAACCCAGACCAAGAGACATCGGGAGCCGCTTACAGACACCAACAACCAGCTGCCCCCAAGAGATGGAGAAGGTAAAGTCCTGGGGGCCCATGGGCCGTTGGCTCAACTACAAAAAAGATGACAGCCCTGGGCATTTATTAAGCTTCTACCATGTGCAAGGCATTGGACAGAGCAGGCGATGACTTTAGGAAGGAGGGGGAGGAGCAGGGACGGCATCATGGAAGAGGTTGTTTCTGAAGCTGAACTGTGAACTGAAGGATTCTCAGGCAGAGATGAGAAGGGACTGGCATGGATAAAGGCCTAGGGGTTGGAGGTGATAGAAATCAGCTTTGGAGAGTGGCTGATGGGCCAAAGTGGGTTGGAAACAGACGGAGGGGGAGCGGAGCCTTCAGATTAGGGACTTTGCTTAGGATCCCCACCCCAGGCCCGAAGTCATCGGAAGCTTCTTTGGTCTGGACGAGGGAGGAGGTGGGCCCTGTGGCTCAGGGTAGCTTCCTACTGGGCCTTGTGTTTATCACATGGGTTGGAGTTGTCCCAGAGGGTGTGGTGGGTGGGGACCAGCTCTGGACCATGGGGGAGAGATGTGACAGGACTATGACCCTGAGTTAGCCCGTTGAGTCCATAGACACTTGTTAAGGGCCTCTCCATGGAGGGTGAGGGGGACAGAGAAGAGATAGCCTCAATGGAGCTGGGAGGCAGGGCCACCTGTGGGCAGATGCCTGTGGGGATGGGAGCCCTCTGTACCAAAGTGATTCACGGAGGTGATGAGCCAAAGGGGAGAGCACCAAGGCTTCAGGGGGTGAGCCCTTTGGCAGGCTTTAGGAGGGGAACCAGGACAGAGAGAGCTTCCCAGAGGAGGCTTCTGAGGCTCACAGATCTAGACCCAGAGTGGGACCCTAGAGGCGTCAAGGAAACGGAAGTCCCAGAGTTTCTGATTTCACCCTTGGAGGGTTAGTGTGGACCCTTACAAAGTGTTGGCATTTCTAGGAATTTAGCTTGGAGTGGGCTGAGCCATCTGGGAGCCAGCTCTAGGGTGGCAGAGGCAAGGGAAGGTGGGAGCATCGGTGGGAACTAGGAAGAGACTGAAGGGGGTATCGTGTGGGGACCAGAGGGACCCTTGGAGGCTGGAGCATAGGAGGAGGGTCTGAAGGATGGTCTGGGGGAGGGAGGGTGGATCACAGAGCTACCAGGGCTTGGTCTTAGTCTAGAGTAGAGAGGGGAGGTCTTTGGTGGGCAGAGGAATTGTTGGTGGTGGGGGGTTGTCTGGGACAAGCCCTGCCACACCTTACTTAGTTTGAGCAGCTTGGGAGCAGAACAGGCAGCCAGGGTGAGCCAGAGCTGAGACTTCTGAGCAGGCTGGGAATCCCAAGGACCAAGGGACAGGCCTTCAGGGGCAGAGCTGGTCTGTAAAGGGATTTCCTCAGAATCCTTTGAGGGAGAGGGACTAGGAAATCCCCCTTAGAAGAGAGAGAGGAGGATTCACGGCCAGGCCTTGTTCCTTGTGAAGAAAGGAAGCCCGAGGCCCAGGAGTGATGCCCCCTCCTCCCTATGGCGGCCCTAACTGACTTATAAACTTGGGGGAGACACAGGGTCAGGCTCTCCTGGGGCCCCACGGTGCCCCCAGCCCTGCATGCAGCAGGATCAGGGTTCAAACTCCACCCCAGAACATTATGCCAAGTGAAGGGAATTAAACGGGTATTTCTTGAAGTAAGGAATGTGTTTCTATTGGAGAACCCCGAGACAGGAAAATGGCCTCATTAAATGTGCTGAATGGCCTGGTCAGTACCTGTGGTGTTTGTTGATCTGACTTGGAGAATCAACGGTGTGCTTGAAGTCTTGGCTTCAGGCAGGGGTTTGGGTTTTTCTTTTTTTTAAAAAGTATGTTGTTACTGGTGTCTTTTAATTGTTTGTGTGTCTCACTATAATATTCTCCGGTATCTCTCCCCTCCCAGAGAGCCATCCCATGTAACAAATAATAGTTTTAAAAAGAAGAAAAAAATTTGCATCCCCTGGCAGCTGGGTGAGAATATCTGCAGGCATATGCACCCTCCCGTGCTCGTGGACTGCCCATCTGCCCAGAGGTGGGGGGAGTGCAGGACAGGGATTTTAAGTGGCTTTCATGCCTTGTAAATGGGACTGGAAGTTTGTTTTATTCACCCATTTAAAATAAATGAATATGTTTGGGTTGTGTCTCTCAACACATGCCCCCAACTCCTTCAAAGAATTCAGGCTGGATTGATTTCCTGGGGCAGCTCTGTAGCAGATTCCATAATTCCGTAATGTTTTTGTCAGCGAAAGGGACCTACTTTAAGAATGACTAATTAGTCCTTGTCAAAGTGTGGTTCTCTTCAGGAAGACCTGAGTGGCTATGATCCCTGTGGGGCCTTGTAGCCTTAGCTTCCTCCTCTGTGAAATGGGCCTATGAATGGACCCTACTTCTCCGGGTGGTTTTGAGGGTGAGAGGAACGTCTGTAAAGCATCCTGCCAATTCCACAGCGTCCCAGGAATGCAAGTTACGCTTAGAGAAGAGCATTCATAGAAACATGAGCAATTCCAGAAGCTTTGATTTTACAGAATAAATCAGGATGTCCTAACTTTATTGTCACCCTATTGAAAATCTAGAAAGAACTTGTACAAAGCCATCCCCCTCGAAACGACCCTGCTCAGACCATGCGGAGGGACCGGCCTCTAACCTGGAGAACAAACAGCCGGCAGATTCACCTTCTACAACTTCTTGTACTTCCCACCCCGGGGCCCAGCCTTTGCCAGGGGAGGCAGAAATGCTGACCGCCAAAACTGAACCGCCTGGGGCCTCCTCTGTTAAAACCCGCATGCAGAAGCTGGCGCTGCAGCGTCTCGGGTGGGATAGGGATAGTGACGGTATGTGCGCCCTGAGCTCTTGTCTCTCCTGCCCGCTCACTGCCCAGCCCGTTGCCCCCGCCAGGCCATCCAATCGGCCTGTGGCCCCAGCCGCTCCTGCCTTAAAAGCTCTATCTTTGACATCCTTGCATCCCTCCCACCAAGCCTAGTAGGCTATAGCAGGAAGACCCAGCCCAAGATTTCAGACTGCAGGGACCCTGATGGCTGAAGGGGGGTGCTGAAAGCAGCCAGCCTGACCTCTGGCTAGGAGTGGCATGAGGCCAGTGGTGATGTCCTGGAGGCCCCAGGACATGCTACACCTCATCTCCCTGGGTGCCCAGCAGGTGGGGATGGTGCTCACCCCTCCAGGGGCAAGGGCGGCTCCATGAGCCCTGCACTGTCCCATTTGGGGCCGATCTCATCAGTTCACAAGAAGTAATTTATGAGGCCAGTGCTATGAAAGGGTAGTTAGCACCACACTCAGACGTGGGGGGGCACCCCGTGTATATACATATGCACATATGTGCATACACACATATGTATATAGAACAGATAGGGGGAGTTGGGGGAGATCAGGAAGTGGCTTCCTATAAAAAGTGGTGCTGAAACTGAGTCTTGAAGGAAATAAAGGATTTTCTAAGGCAGAGGTGAGGAGGGACAGCACCCCTGGCATGGGGCCCAGCCAGGACACAGGCCCTGAGGCAGGAGAGGGACAGGGAGGAGGCATATTGAGCACAGAGCAGAGACAGACGGGAGATTGGAAAGTGGGCCAGATTGGAAAGTGGGCCGGGGTTTGAAGGATGGGCCAGGAGCTTGTGTTGGGGCCATAGGGACACTACCTGGTGTTCTCGGTGGGGCTTCAGCTGTCTTGGTGAGGGCTTCACGGCTCTTCTAGGAGCATGGGGAGGGTATCGGGGAGGCTCATGCCTATTTGTGGTACCAGGCCCAGTGCCCCAAGGGGATGCTATGTCCTTGGGTGAGCACCCTGGCCCTCCTCTCCAACACTCTCTTTCCTTTCAGATGACGTCCTCGAGGCCCCGGTCCCTGTCCCTGGCCCAGCCCCAACCCCCAACGTAGCCCAGCCCCTAGGTCTGGCCCCTACCCCTGGCACAGACGGGCCTGCAGCCACCCCGATCGGGAGAAGGGGCCGCCTGGCCAACCTTGCTGCCACCATTTGTTCCTGGGAAGATGACCTCAGCCATCCATCTGCAAAGCCCAGCCGTGGCCAAGAGCAGCCTGGTACAACTTGTTTGTCCCCAGTTTCCTCTTCCACAGGAGCATCTGCTCCCATCAATAGCAGCACTGTTGGCCAGAGAGCTCCCGGCTGCTCCCGCCTGGAGCCAGGGGCCGCAGTGGCCAGCTCAGCGGCCGGCTCAGGGGAAGCCACTCCGAGTCGGGCGGCGGCTTGCAGCAGCCCTCTGGTGAGTGTGTCTTTGTGGGTGGGGGGCCAATCGGTCATTGGGTGTAAATCCCAGAGTGCTAAGGACCAGAGAGAGCTTAGTCCAGGGGGAGCTGGACCTTCCAGGGCAGTGGGCGGGACTTCACGAGGACACCAAGTGAGGAACAGGGTTTAGCATGCTCTCTGCTAGCCTGAGGAAGGTCCTGGGATGACCATCTCCCCAGGCGGCATCCCAAGAATGCAGAGGGATGCTTAGTGGCAGGGCTGGCACCTCCAGGCAGCAGCTTGTCCCAGGACAGTAAAGAGACCTTGGCAAAGGTGGAGGGGGTGCCCAGAGCCAGGCTCACCTGGCTTTGCTTTTTCAGAAAGCTGCTCCCTCCCCCGTGAAGTCCTGCCCGACCCCCCCGAAGAGCCCTGCACAAGGAAAGGGGCAGGATCTGGAGCCCCTTCTGGAAAGCCCGACCCCGCAGAGCGAGCTCGTGAAGCCTAGCATCAGGCCCACTCTGTCCCAACCCAGCCAGTCCCGAGGAGCCCGGGGGCCTCCCCCGAAAGACCAGGCTACAACTCCAGGTGATGCCTTGTGGGTGGAGGGGCTGGACCAACGTGCAGCTTGGGGGGACAGAGGGGGCGGGGGTTCTTGTGTGCCTTCTGGCACAGCTCGGCGATCCTCAGAGACACTTAGTGACCTGGCAAATGAGGAAACAAGCCCACAAAGGTAACCCCTTGCTGAGACCCTCCTGTGGTTCTAGCCTGTTCTTGTCAGAGGCTCAGCCTGGGAGCCAGAAGACATGGGTTTGAGATGTTCTTCTGGTACAGAGTGGGCGCTTAATGAAGGTGTGATTCCCTCCTGACCCCTCAGTGCCCCAGGAGGTGCCAGGCTGCAGCACGCCCCCTGTTCCAGTAGCTCTCCAACCTGCCTCTGTGTGTGCGTACATGTGTGTGAGTACGTATGTGTGCATATGGGTATGGGCTCTATGTGCATGTATGTACATACAGGCTGCAATGCACATAGCTTTGTGTGTGTGAGAAGTATAGTATGTGTGTTTGTGCATGTGCACATGTGCATGTAAGTGTGTGTGTTTGAGTGCATGTGTGTGTGCATACATGTATGTGTGTGCATGCGTGCGTGGGTTGGGATCTCCCTAATTGTCTTTCACTGAGACTGGGAAGGGAAGGGACTTGGCAGGGAGATTCTCCAGATCACCTTCGAACTTGTCAGTCATGGCTGTGATACCTCGTCTCAGATGACCAGTAGCACCTGGTGGTCTGGGCGCCAGCCAAGATGTGGGAAGAGGGAGCAGGGAGACATGAACTTCTGAGAAACTGAGGGGACTGAGTCCTTCTTCAAGGTGTTCTTTTAAAGAATGCTCCTGGGGACTCCCTGTTTGTGGGAGCTTGGGGGTCCTCATTCTCAGCACCCTCTGGCCTGAGTGAGGCACAGGGCCCTTTCTTCCTCCTAGGCCTGCTGCTTTGGGGGCAGGCCTCCTCTTCTGTCCTTACCTGCTGACCCATTGTGTGTACAGGGGGAGCCGGCATCAAGCCTTTCCTGGAGCGTTTTGGAGAGCGTTGCCAGGAACACGGCAAGGCGAGCCCCGTGGCACCCACCCCACCTCGTGCTCCCATCATCACCCCCAATACAAAGGCCCTCCAGGAAAGGCTGTTAAAGCAGAAGGCAGCGCCCTCCTCTGCCACCTTCAGCCAGCAGCTCAAGCAGGTGGGGCAGGTGGGGCAGGCAGGCAATCGTGGCTGGGGGAGCCCAAGGTGGGCTTGGGGCCTGGGCTGGGGGTGGAGGCGAGGCCAAGTATCCGCCTACCAGTGCTCAGGCCATCAGGGCTCACGCTGCTCGATGTAAATTCAGGAACGAGAGAAAGAGCTTGCTTGTCTTCGAGGCCGTCTGGACAAGGGCAATTTGTGGGCTGCAGAGCGAGGAGAGAACTCAAGGAGCAAACGGACAGAAGCGAAAGAGGTGAGAGAAGAGGGAGAGATGTGGGGAACGGTGTTGCTTGCAGGGCTGGCGGTGCTGACCCGCATGGCCCCAGAACCAGAGGAACACACGTGTCACTGCACACACAAGGTACGGCTGCAAGGACCCTACAAGGCCGGCACACGCACCTCTTCTCACTTCCTCATTTTTGTGCTCCTCCATCTGCGATCTGTTGCCATGATGTCTTTCTTGCTTGGGGCCTTCCTGGTGACTTGGTGCCCTCCGTCACGCTCTCCCCTGCCTGTCCATCTCCCTGGCACTGGGGCAGTGTGCGCCTCCTCCCCAGAGGGGCTATGGTGAGTGGGGTGGCCAGCCCCTCACGTTAGAGAGCAGCCCCAGGAAGCGAGCTGGATTCGGGAGAGTCTCTCTGGCCGAGGGTTGCATAGGCCTCCTCATTGTGGACTGCGGCCATAGTTGTGAAATGAGAGCCTGTGTGGCAGCCACACAAGATTTCATGAGAAAGATCTATTTTTCTCTGCAAGTTACAGAGGAGTTGCTAATTTGTGTCAACATAGGGAATGTCTCTAATGGGCCAGGGCTGAGACCAGGATGGATGGGGAGAAGGAGTGGTGGGCAGGAGACCTGGCTGTGTGCTGGGGGTGTAGGTCAGAGGGTGTGAGGGCCTCGGTGGTTGTGGAGTCGGAAAGCAGAGGCAGGTTTGAGACCTGGAACCTTATTGTCAAGAAAGCAGCCAAGAGATGTCCCAGGAGATCTCAGGGGCAGAATTCAGATTCACACACGGGCTGCCTGCCTCCAGATCCCGGCTCCTCCTAGATCCTGCATCCGGGCCCCTCCACCTGGACATTGAACAGGAGGGTGGCGTCGGATGGAAATGGGGCTCCTCGGTGCCAGGCTGCTACTAGCACCCACAGTGGGGGGACCAGGAGGGGAGAGGTCTGCTCTGGGCAGAAGGTGAAGGTGATTTTGAGCGGCTGCTTTGAAATGCTTGCCTTGTGAGGATATGAGTTTAATGACTGGTTGGGGATGGGGTGAGGAGCAGGCAGGAGTTAGCTTCCCACACGCTAGCTAGGCTCAGTTCTTCCTTGCCCCCTTAACCCCCAGAAGGTGTTGAATAGACTGATGTTCCATATGCACATGGAGGAAGGTCAGCTTAGGTTTTTTGTAATTGAAACGTGAATTAAGAAGTGGTGTGTGTGTGTGTGTGTGTGTGTGTGTGTGTGTGTGTGTGTGTGTGAGTGATCAGGGATTCCCTTCACTTTGTTTAGGTCTTGGACACCTTGGGCCGGCTGGGCAGTCAGCCTGTTGGATCCTTTGGTGGCCCCTTAAGATCGTGTTTTTAAATAATTGGAGGAAATGCTAAATTCCAATTTGAGATTAGTAAAAATAAAGATGTCATTCTTTTCCCACCCAAATTCAGGGACCTTCTGAAATCAACCCTTGAACTCCTCGGGGTCTATGGACTCTACAGCATGACGTCTGTCAGCACACAACTTGATACGTACGGGATGGCACCAGTGGGAGCCACGGCCTGTGCGGGATTCTTAAAGCAGGAAAGCTTTCTTGTTTCTGCATCCGTAGGAAACCCCATGTCAGGATGGTGTACCAGGAAAATACCAGGCTGATTCCAGGAAGGAACAGGCCACAGGATCTCAGACGCCCGTAAAGTCTCCCAGCATCAAGCCTGCGGGTGAGTTTGTCATTCTCAAAATGTCGAGCCCTCATTGCTTAAAAGCCAAAATGATGGCACCCTGAGTGGCGTTTGGGTGGCTTCCTCTGCAAGGAGGCCAGCTTAGGCTTGAGAGAAAGCGAGCTGTGCTGAGCTCAAGCTGTCCTTAAGTGGATGGGGCTGCTCCCTCGGCAGGTCCCTGGAGGCCAAGCGTAATGGCAGATGTGGGCCTGCAATGTCACCGTCCGTGTTGTTTTGCCCTGTTAGCGTGTTGTTATGTGACTGTAACCCAAGGGGGAAATGACCCCTTTACCTTGATCTTCTCACTTTTGCTGGGGGGCTGGGGGGGGGTGCGTTTCCTCACAAGGCCTCCTTTGCCCTTTCATGGTTTGAGGTGATGCTGCCTTTCTGTGCAAACCTTGGAGAAGGTCTCTGACATTGGAAGAGCTTTGATCTAGCTCTCCAGACTGTACAGAATGGCCCTGGGGCCATGCAGAACTTTTTTTCCGTGGGGTGGAAGGGGTAGGAGTTGGGGCACATGATGTGTGGTTTGTAACCATCAGGATGTATCTAAATCTAACTGGGGGGCCTTGGAGAAGGACACCAAGCCAGGTCAACAGTCACATTCTGGGTGTGAATGGGACCAGGACATGGAAGAGAATTGCAGCTAGGGGCAAACCTGCCTCAGTGAGCCCTGGGAGGCAGGTGGAGACATGGCCCCAGGCCCTGCCCTGGATCATCCCCTCATGGTGCCCATTGGCATAAGGGAAGCTAACGGCCGCTTTTCTGCCAGCATCAGTTGTGGAGGATAAGCGAGCCTGCTCTTTGTATGAGCACTCTGTGAGATCAGCCCAGACCACTTTGTTAGCGTGTGGGCCCGTGGGCACCATATGTCATGGCAGGCATCCAGAGTGAGGGTGGTGACAGCAGGCCTCAGCTCTAGAGACAAAGGGGCTCTAGGCCCATGTGACCTGTCTCATCTCAGTCAACAGGCACCTCCTACCTGCCTTTGCAGCCGCAGCTGCCTCTTGTAAATGTTCCTCCAGAGGGCACAGAGGCTGGGAGAGCCAATGCTTAACGAATGCTTTATCCATTCCTCCTGAAATCCCTTGTTGTGTCACTTTTGCTCCTTATACTCTGTCTGTGGACTCCTAAGAGGAAGCATTTCCCTTTCCAGTTCATCACACATTCATCAGTGCCCTTCTAGTGGCTGGCTTGCTGTACATCATACACAGACAATCTCCTGTTTCCACACCTTTGCCTGGGCTGTGATCCCAGGCCCGAGTACTTGGCCACTTGATGGCCCCAGCTCTGTCCAAAGTCGAGCTCAGACCACTCCCAGCCTATGTGGAAGCGTTCCTAACTTTTCCTTCCCCTTCAGCTCCTGGGGTACTCTCTTGCCTTGACCAGCCTCCCTGGGGAATGTAAGCTCCTTCAGGGCAGGGACTCTTCTTCATGTTCCCAGCACGGGAAATGTTAATAGGTGTTTTATCTATGTTTGTTGTTTGGGTGTTCTCTGACCCCTTGGAAGCCAGCTTAATGAAAGCGAGGCACCCACGGAGGAGGGAAGCCCCTTTACTCCAGCCCCCCACTCCTCCCTTTACTATGTAGGACAGGATGGGCCCTTCCCACCTTGGGCCCTGCCCACCTCAGACCCTGCCAGCTTTGGGCCCTGCCTGCCTCAGTCCTTGCTGGAGCAAACCTCTCCTGCCCCATCCCATCAAAGATATAAAAGCGTTCATGATTGTTACAGCAGGGCCTTTTACGTTGGATGATCTTCCTGCCTGGATATGTGGTGGAGGACAGATTTTTGAAGATTGTGTTTTCAAGCGGCTTTGAAGTTTGTGCTTCCATTAAGTGGCAGACATTTTATTTTATAAACTAAAGGAGATTAAAAATGGGGGAAGCTCATTCATTAACCCCTCTCCTAATTCTGGATGTGAGGCAGCAGGGTGGATTGGGTAGCTGAGCTGCAGAGCCTTTATTAAGCACTTACTGTGTGCCACGTACCATCAGGAGGACTGAACTTGCTCACAGTGTGGCCCTGGGCCAGGCCTGCACACCTGGGCCTCCGTGCCCTTCTCTGTTAAAAGGGGATGATCATAGCTGTATACCTCCCCATCCCGCCACCACACACACACACACACACACACACACACACACACACACAGACGGGTTCGCCGAGTCACTGGTGAAGCTCAACGGAGGGAATGTGGAAAGTGCTTTGCAAACTTTCAAGGTTCTCTGAGTGTCTGTTATTGTAAGAGATTTTTTTTCAGAGATTTTAGAATGATGAAGTTGGTGATTTCAGGTGTTAAGTGGCTGATGAAGTTTAAACAAATCTTTAGGCCTTTGGAATTCTTTTCTGTTTGAAAACTTAAGTGCTTGTGGAGATGAGGTTGATAGCTGTTTTCCTATATTTTCTAGGCATTCCTGAAAGCGAAATGACCACATCTAGTCCTTTGAAAATAACTTTGTTCTTAGAGGAAAAATCCCCGAAAATTGCTTTGGACCCTGAGGTTGAGAAGCAGACAGGTTTGTGTGTCCCTGATTCCTCTGAGGGGTCTGTGACCCTACTGTAGGTGTTGGCAAGTGACCCATGGGCTCCCGAGCGGGGTCACCTGGGGAAAGGGCCTCTGGGCCTTGTGCAGAGAGCATTGGTGAGCTGAGCACACTGACGCTGGTTGGGTCCTATTAGGATGTTTCGGAACAGCCCAGACTTTGGGTCAGCCTTGCGCAGAGGCATCAGGGGTGTTGGAGATGGTTTGGGCAGCACGGGGTGAGCCCAGTGTGGAGGTTCCCTTAGCAGTGGGCAGCACCAACCTTCCTTGGCTGCCTGTCCTGCGCCACGCTGCATTGTGCATCCGGCGTGATCCACCAAACTCTTCTTTTTAGAAGAGGTACGTGATGGGGATGATGAGGTCCTCAATAGCTCCAGAGTCATCAGTGAGATCTTCAGTGATGTACTGGAGGAGAATGGGCTGGGCCTGGAGCCTCAGGAGAGCAGTGAGGACGCCGGTAGTCTTGACGAGCCGGAGGAGGCCCTGAACATCTCGTCCATGTCCTTACTGGCCCCGTTAGTAGAAACAGTGAACGTGACAAGTCCCGAGGTGAGGAAACACTCGGGAAGGATGGCCTGAGTGAGCTGTGCAGAAGGAGGCCTGGGTGTCCCAAGGAATCCTCTGGGGACACTCAGAAGCCATGGCCCGAAACCACAATCCCCCTTATTTATTCCTCCAAAGCAGACCCAGTGTCAGGTTCTCTGAATGTGTCCCCAAAGAGGGAGCATTGTTTAGAAAGTAAGTTGTGGTTAAGATTTTGCTTATTCCCGTGCTGTTTATCTTTGGAAATCTGCCTTGGGTTTGCCGTGGTTCGGGGAGAGAGCTGATGACCCCATCATGTGTTGCGTTGCTTACTCATTGCCATCCAATATGCTTCTCCTCAGGTATTTGCTTCCTCTCCTAGTCTGGAAACGAGAGATAGCAGTGCAAGTGATGGAAGCCTAAAGCCTGGGAAATTCCAAAGGACCCGTGTCCCAAGAGCCGAGTCTGGGGACAGCATCAGCTCTGGAGACCGAGACCTTCCCTATAGGTGAAGGGGGGAGAAAACCAGTCTTTATGGGAAATGCCTCCTGTTGTCTAAGGTAGGGAGGCAGCAGCCAGCCCAGGGGAGGGAGGGCCGGGCCTGGCAGTAGCCCGTCCACTGGCTCATCCCCTTCCCTGTGAGGCCCTGGCCCAGGGACATCCTGGGAGCCTCAGAAGGGGAGGCTGAGAGCCCTGGCCCCCGAGCAGGCTGGGAGCGTCCATTGAGGCTGTGGCCATCCAGCCCTTTGTGAGCCTCACTGGCTTTACCTGCCTGGGCAGTGTCCCCTCTGGGGCAGGGATGCTGCCCTTGGATTCTGCAGGAGGTGGGGCTGGTGGTGGCTGCCGGTGAGACGTCACCCCTTCCTTCTCCACAGCATCGACACTTACCGCTCTCAGAGGTTCAAAGAGACTGAGCGTCCTTCGATAAAGCAGGTGATCGTTCGCAGAGAAGATGTCTCCTTGAAACTGGAAGAGAGGAAGACCACGTCCCCCTGCCAAGTGAATGCCAAGCAGAAGATCCAGGTTGGTGTTTCTATGAGGACACAGATTCTGGGGCTGATTGGACCCGAGTCGGAAACTCTCCAGAGTGTCCTGGCTGCCAGAAAAGGGACTCCTGTAGACAGCAATTTAACAGAATGAGTGCTCCTTCTACAAGCAGCCCCTGCTACGTACCTGGCTCTGGGCTTGGAGCAGGGGCCACAAAGAACCTGTGACAGCCCCTGCCCTCCAGGAGGTCCCTTCTCTGCGCTGGGGAGGTGGGGGGTGGGGTGGGTCACACCCGGGGAGGGCCAGGGAGCCAGTGCTTGCCACAGCCAGGGGCTCTCCTGGCCGGGAGTCTCAGACATGCTTGGGGGTCAGGCAGGTGCCTGGGTGTGGTGCTTATTAGCCCACACTGTCCTGCTGCTTGGTGCCGTGGACCCTGAAACCTTGCAGTTCCTTAATTGTTCATCAGTCCTGGCTAAGCTGAACTCCACCCACCCTCTTTTCCCCTCCCTGGCCTTGGATTTGACAGGACCTGAATAATGAGGTCAATCTGCAGCAGACAGTGATCTACCAGGCCAGCCAGGCTCTGAACTGCTGCACTGATGGCGAGCATGGGAAGGGCTCCCTGGAAGAGGCTGAGGCGGAGAGACTCCTCTTGATCGCAAGTATGTCAGTCTGGCAGATGCAGTGGGCACAGGCAGGCCCCAAGAGGCTGCTCTGCTTAAATCTGAATTTGCTTTAACCACGGCCATGCAGTTCTTGACTTTTCCCATCTAGAGGATCTGTTGTGTCTTCCTGAAGCGTAGCGGGGGAAGGGCAGAAGAATGAGCAAAGCTCTGGGCTGTTAGGCCGGTCTGTGCCCCCCAAGCCAGGGGGAGGAGGTGGGGTGGGAGTGGAGGGGCCAGCTGAGAAGGAGCCGCCCCTTTGGGTGCCTTTCCTGGGTGCTGCCCCCCATGAGGCACTAGGGAATCTGACAGTGGGGGCTTCGTGGTTTGGAAAGTTGCCTGTTTCTTTTCCACAGCTGAGAAGAGAGCGGCTTTGATCGAAGAGCTCAACAAGCTGAAGGCAGAGGGGCCTCAGCGACGGCCCCGAGCCAGCCCCACATCTGGCGAGCTGGCTCCGTCAAGGGGCTCCATCGCCCTCTCCGAGTTCCGGCTGCCTCTGAAAGCTGACTTTGTCTGTGACCCGGCTCAGCGAGCAGGTAGGATGCTGGTGTTGGCGGCGCTCCTCCAGGGCAGCCTCCCAGGCACAGACCTGGGCACAGAGGTGGCCGGTGGGGTATTCCTCACCTGAGCACAGTTCTGTCCTGGAATCACCGTCCTAGCCATGCGTACCCTGGGTGACTTAGAGATGAAGGCCCTGAGTGGGTTGGACACCCTGCCTCTTCCTCTTCTGATGTGGGGGCCGGGGAGCAGTTTGTCATTGGGCACACGGATAGAATTTGGTTCTTGGATTGTGTGTGAAGTCCTGGAGGCTCTTCCCTTCACCTCACAAACAAGGAATTGAGGCCCACTCCCTTGGCATAATGCCTGGTTGCTTAATGGGTTGGATGACTGTGAAGCAGGTGGTTATTTTTGGGGGGTTGCTTATCACAGAAAAACAGCATTTTTTCATGCCTGTGGAACCACACCCCAGACCGTGGGAGGTGTTGGCCCATCCCCTTCTGCTCTGGCCATCATTGGGTCCAGTTCTCTTTTGGCAGCTGGATTGATAGCCTGGCATGGCTTGGTATGTCCTCGGAGCCTGGGGGTCCCTGCCCCCTAACACGAGCCAGTGTGAACTTGAGACACCTGAAAAGCCTGACCGGAATGATCCCAGGGGATGTTGCCTCCATGCGGCACTCAGTGCCTTTCAGAGTGGCCAGGCCTCAGGGTTGCATGTGGGCACGTTTCTGAAATTGATGCCTTGTTTTCTACAGAAGCGACAAATTACTACTTAATTATGCTGAAAGCGGGAGCCGAGAACATGGTCGCAACGCCTTTGGCGAGCACAGCAGACTCCCTCACTGGGGATGCGCTGACATTCACCACCACATTTACTCTGTAAGTCAAAGAGTTTGGTTTCCAGGAGCCACACCTTCCCTGCCTCTCTGACGGAGTCAAAGATTTCAGGGAATCCCGAGTGTCCTTTTCCTAGAGCTCTGAAACCATAGTTGGTTTATTGAGCCTCTGTGTGAGAGGGCGTGGGGCGAGAGTGGCCAAGTGCTGACAGCTCTGGTTGGATGGAATTCCCTGGGGAAAGCCCAAGGTCAGTTTCTGGTACGTCCACCTTCCTCAAGCCAGAGCACTTTTCTGAAAGTCCACGTCCGGCCACGTCGCTTCCCTAAACTCCAGTGGTGACCAAGGGGTCTCAAACCCGTCAGTGAGTTAGGGGGTGTCCACCCCAAGCATGTGAAGACATCCCTCCGGTGGATGGGCGGAGGAGAACATGGCCATTCCAAAGGCTCCAGACAGAAGGGCCTCTGCTCCTTAAAGCCTTCCTCTGGCAACTCTTGACTCTCACCTGTGAAATGTCCCTTCGTGCATTCTGAGGCTCAGCCCTCTGGCCTTCCATCCCCTGTCTCTGTGTCAGGAGCCCTGACTCCCCCTCCCTCCTCCCTCCACAGCCTAGATTTCCTGGGAGCAGGGGTGGTTTCATTTGTTTTGATTACCTTGGCTCCTGGTGCATAGGCGATGATGCCAGTACCAGTCGGTCTCTTCTCTTTTGGGGCAGGTGTTTTCTTTGTTTAGGCGCCTCCTGTCTATGGGATTAAAACTTGGTCTGGGCAGGAGGGCCTTGGGCCGAATACAGGCTTGTGTGCTCTTTGGGGATAGAGTGGCCTTCTGCTTTAGGCAAGGGCATGTGTGGCTGGGCCAGGGGGAGCCAGACTGTTCCCTCCTGTGGTGGGGGGCATGGGGGAGAGGTCCCTCGTGCTGCCCGAGGCTTGGTGCCCGGAGGGCACTGGGTCCCTCCATGGCTGCTTGGAGGAACTGCACACTGATGGTTCCTTTGTCTTTTAGGCAAGATGTGTCCAATGACTTTGAAATCAATGTTGAAGTTTACAGTTTGGTGAGTGTTTCGTGCTTCCTATAGTGACCCCAAGAGTTTGACATTGTCAGGCTTATGCTTTTTATTTTCTTTCTGTATGATGGGGCCTCCCTAACTCCCCATGTTGGACGTTGAGGGCCTTCCCCTGGTTGGCATGGGGCTTTGACTGGGGTTGGTTTCTCTTTCCTTGGTCAGTGTGAGGGTCCCCTGCCCCTGGACCTCAGTAGCCAGGTGCCTGAATCCCCGAGAGGTGCCAGTCTTAGAGCGGGCATCACAGGCGCATCCCCTAAGTCTAGAAAGAAGATCGGCACTTGGTAAAGGTCCAGGGTTTACGTTAATGTTGGTGCTTTTGTACAGGTCCAAAAGAAAGCTTTCTCAGGGCCTGACAAGAAGAGAAAGGCATCCAAGGCCAAGGTAAGGAACCCATGCTGAAAAGACATCAGCGGAGATAGATGGTCTGGGGCGGTTAGTGCTGCCTTTTCAAAGAAATGACATCTAGTGGTTTTTTATGAGATACCCCCCCTCCCCCGCCAGCTAGCTGGAGGGGGATGATGTAGGAGGGAGCGATGCGGTTGGATCCCTTGGAGTGCCATGCCCCTCTTGTCTGGGACTACAACACAGCACCAGGAGCTTGGGTCAGTGTGCTGAGGCTGGAGGCAGCTGGTGGTGCTCTTTGCCCAGAAATGGAGGGGTGAACTGTGGACATGGCATCAGCCTGTGGTGGTTCCTTTGGAAAGGGAGGCGCAGGGCTGGCATAGAGAAGGCGTGGCCACGTGGTCCTGAGTGTCAGGGCTGCCCGCCGGCCGGGCTTCCCCACGTCCTGGGGTGTCTCCCATCGGATCACAGGCTCCTCGAGGGGAAGGGGGTCTTGTTTTTGCATTTGTAGTGTCTGCTTGGTCCATAGGAAGTGTTCTGCCTGGGGAGCAGAAGTGGGGAGATGGGAGGACCAGGCCCTGGATGGTGGGAGGCGAGGTCCCATGCTGATGGCTAGCCACCCGAGGAGGGGGATTTGGGGCTTGAAAGACCCCTGAGAAATCCTCCAGGCTAGCTCCCTTCCCCCATTCAGAGGGGCCTCTGGCTCACCCCAGCCTTGCTTCCCTCCTAGGCCATCACTCCCAAGCGACTCCTGACATCCATCACCACTGTGAGTAACCTGACTTCTTCCTTTGTGGAAATGAGGGCGGGGGCTCTTGGTGCGGAGAGTCTCAAACTCGTGATTAAAAAGAGTTTGTACTACGCCAGCACCGAGATTCATCTTTAGAAGTATTGCCCTCTTGTACCCAGTTCACCTGCTATTTTTGGTCCATCAAAGAAAGAAAATAATCCGTGTTTCCCTTTTTTTCTTTTCCAGAAAAGCAGCCTCCATTCTTCAGGTGAGTCAGCCTCCAGTCTTAAAAGCTCAGGTGGGACTGAGAGAGGAAGGCCAGCCCCGGGGAGTGCAGCGAGGACCAGTGCGATGCCCCGGTGCGGAGGCCCGTGGGGGGACCCTGTGTGATGCCCCGGTGCGGAGGCCTGTGTGGGGCCTGGAGCCTTGAGGGCACGAGCTGAGCACAGACCCCTGGGGTTGGTGGGGGTGGGGTTCCTCCCGGCTCTTCCCATGCTCCCCTGCCGGGTAAACTTGTGTCTCTTCTCTGTAGTGATGGCGAGCCCAGGGGGCCTCCACGCCGTGCGCACCAGCAACTTTGTACTCGTGGGGTCTCACACCCTCTCGCTGTCTTCCATAGGAAGTACCAAATTTGCTTTGGACAAGGTAATCTGATATTTTTAATGAACGCTTGTCTCAGGTCATTTTTATTTCCCCCCAAAACCCAATCAAAAAAATCAAAGGACTTTCCAGCTAGTGATTTCACCATTTAAAAGTCTGAGGCACACAAGCATAGGGTGTTTAGAGTGGTCTAACTGAGGTGCCATTGGTCAGCGTGAATAGATCAGTCTGCCCTCATTCTAAATATCTGGCCAAAGATTGACTAAGGCCCGTGCCCCTCTTGAGCAGGCTCATTGGGCTCCTTGGCCCCGTCTGTGACTGAGCGAGAGGACCCCCTCCCGCCCCGTGCCCCCCCTCCCCCTCCAGGTGCTGGGTTTGAGGCGGGTTTGCAGCATGTTCCCCACTGAGCTTTGGCAGTGAAGGAGCTAATGTTTGAGATGAAATCGTTGGGTTTTTAATGCCGTGACATTTTCTCACTATGAATAGACATCTTTAGGCAGCGAGCTCTTTGGGGTCACTTGCTAACTTACCAAGGCTCGTCATTGAGCCGGCTCATGCTACGCTAAACGCATGATAATGTTTAATCTCACCCTGGGTGGCGAGAGGGGTGTGAGGGAGAGAGTGTTGGGAACATCACGGCCTTGACTGGTTATCATTAAACAAAACAAGGAAGAAATTTCCCTTTTCGAGCTGTTAATAAAGGCTTTCCCTAACGTTGAAAACTTTAAAGATAAAAACCTTTTTAAAATTCAATTAACTTCAGCTAGTTTAACAAATAGCAGTGATCCTGGTATTTCTTTTTTTTTTTATTTTCACATTTTAGATAAATTATGATGTAAAAGAGCGAGAGCTACTGGGTTATATGTTCCACGACAAGGTTGCTGCATTTAATTTGCTTAAAACTAATAAGCTTTAAGGAAAGACCCAACCCTAACTCTCGGCTGCATGCTCTATGTTTACTAACCTGTTATTAAGAAATGAAGAAAAAACCTGATTCATAACCTGATGTCAGCCATCCTTTCTCTGGACTTTGGGCTGATGCTTTGTTTTTGTTGGGAGTCCGCGGCTTTCTTTCGCCTTTACTCTTCTAGGAAGGGAGAGAGGGCTCCTTCTCGTGCATGTGTGTGGGCCCTGGGATTTCTCTCCTTCTCTCGTCACTTCAGTACAGTCCCAGACTCTCCCTGCCATGATCTAGCAAATCACGTAAATGCTAAAAAATAAGTCTTGTTGAATCTAAAGTGGAATTGACTTTTTAATGCTGTTTGGTCTTTACATGAGAGCCTGTGAAGGCCCTCCCCTGTGTGGTCCATTTGCAGTGATGCACCAGATAGGTCCTCTGGTGTCTGGGCCTAGCGAAGGTGCCATTTGCTGTTTGCATGGGGGACTTCCAACATTCGTGTCTGACCCCATTTGGGGTTTTCTTGGCAGAGATACCAAAGTGGTTTGCCATTTTCATCTGCTCGTTTTACAGACGAGGAAACTGAGGCAAACAGGGTGAAGTGATCTGCCCAGCGTCCCATGTTTGGCAAGTGTCTGAGGCTGGATTTGAACTCAGGAAGATGAGTCTTCCTGACTCCAGGCCCAGCACTCTGCACTGCTGCGGCCCTGAGCTACCCGACCTGCACTCAGTACGCACTTAGTGGGGCAGTGGTGAGGCACGGGAGAGGGAAGCAGCAGATGCCCCAGTATCTTTGCCAAGAATACCCCAAATGGGGTCACGGAGAGTCGCGACTGAACAACAGTGACTTGCAGTTAATCCACATGTTGCAGCAGTCGCCTCAGGGCCATTGTCAGTGTGGATTTTAGTCTATAGCTCTGGTCAGGTGCCAGAAAGCAATTTATGGCATTTACTTTACTTTTAAAAGGCTCTAACATATGAGAGAGAGAGAGAGAGGAGGGGGGGGAGGGAGGGAGGGAGGGAGAGGGAGGGAGAGGGGAGAGAGAGAGGGTGAAAAGAGAGAGGGGAGAGAAAGAGAAGAGGGGGAGAGAGGTGGAGGAGAGAGAGAGAGAGAGGGGAGGGGGAGGAGGGGGACGAGGGAGAGAAAGAGGAGAGTCAGAGGAGGGAGAATTGTAAAGAATTCAGGGCTTGTTCAGCACAAACCCGAATCCCTCTTTTGTACCCATAAAACAGATGTCACTGAAAACTTGGAGGTTTGAGGGGGCACATGTTTTCCCACCTTAATCAAGCTGTCTCTCCCTGCCCCCCAAGTTCCCAGAATGTTTTGTTGCACCGGTAGCGGTGATGGCCCAGGTTGCACAGCCACTCCCACCCCAGACTGAATTTTGTTATAGATGGTCATTGATTGTTGGTGCCTCTTGGAGGCTCCCTGTGATGAGATTGGCCGGGTGGCCAGCTCACTCCTTGCCACCTCTCTGAGGTGATTGGCACGGCCCGTTGATTACCAGTTCTTCGAGTGCCCTCCCAGTCAGGATAAAACTCAAGCCTGTTGTGTGGGGGTGGCATCCTGTGTTCTCAGAGCAGTCTTGGTGCTTAAAGACCTACTCCAGAGTACAGCCCATCCCCCCTTCCCTGTCTGTGGCCCTCGAGTCTGTCCTCAGGTGGAAGGAGCCACCCAGCGAGGGACCTCCTGCTTCCCAGCCCAGCCTATGGGCCATCCATTTCCCCTAGCACTCCCTGGCCTACCTTTTCTGAGTTCCCACGTGCTTTGGTTAGGGGCTTTATGCCCCAATGCTACAAATCCACCTTATTTGAGGGCGGCCCCCTAAGAGGAGAGTGGGATGTAACCAGTCCCTTGAAAAACCAAGAGGGTGGAGGCTCTGCTGTGCTTGTATTTTCTGAGGTCAGTTTGAGCTTGGAATAGGGCATTCCTGTGGAGGGACACATGTCAGACGTGATGCCTGGCGCTGTCTCTGACGCTGTGGGACCCTCACCATGGACCCTGTGAGAGCATTTTAGTTTCTGCCTTGGTGAACTAGAGACCAAAAAACGGGCTGTCCTCCACATTCAGAGGTCTTAGGCTGCCAAGCTGGCCAGATGCCTATGCAAATGGGCCCATTGGTCTCTCCATAGGGGCACGTGGTAGCCCCGTGGGCTCCATCCCTCCCAGCCTTCCTGGCAGCCTCCCTGCCCCTAGCCTGCCCTGGTTCACCTCTGGTGTGTGTTTAGTGAGAGTAGACACTGTTCTCGTGGTTAGAACACTGTGGTCGTCAGTGTTAAAGAGAGGGCAGCGTCTTGGTTGGTTTTTTCCAAGATGACCCCACAGACATTTGTTAAGTGAATGTCTCTATAGAGACCTTGGCTGCCGGGGGAACATTCCTGCTTTTTTGTTATGCTCTCGGGAATCCTCTTCTCTTAGGAGGCCTCTCGTTGCTTTGACTCTTTAAATCCTGCTTCTTGTTGCTAAGGTCAGATCCTGGGAATGAGGTGTCCCCCAGAGGCCGTCCTGCCCCCACCCCCATCTCTGGGCTGCATGAACCATGGCAGGGCAGCTTCCTATAGTGGCCTTTCCTTCTACAGGTACCTTTCTTGTGTCCTTTGGAAGGTCATATTTATTTAAAAATCAAGTGCCAGGTGAATTCATTTGTGGAAGAAAAGGGCTTTCTGGTAAGTGAAACTTCTTGATTTTATTCTCACCCCTTTTAAAATCCAAAATACTGTGATTTGTTTGACTGTGTTAATGCAGGCTGCCAGTGATGGAGCTGGGGGGCACTTCGGATTGGGCCTGGGCTGTGGGTCATCCTCCGGTTCCCACCGTAGAGCTCCACAAGCAATGCTTGACTTAGGAAGTTAGGCTGGCCCTTAGTGATACAAGGGAGGAGGCAGTCTGGACATGGAGGTGACTGGTGTTCCAGACCCCCAGTGAGAAAAGAGTGGGGGAGGGTCAGGGAGCGGGAGGGGAAGGGGGAGGGGGGCAAACACCTAGAGCGGGGAGGGCTGCCCCCTATTTTCGAGGAACTTATAAGATGCCAACATGGAAATGTAAGAGGTACCAGAAATGCCCAAGGCGGTATATCTGTAAGTACCAAGCCAGTGGTGCCGTCAGAAAATGCCCTAATGCCCTCTAAGGAGGGAGGAGGTCCAAGGGAGGGAGGCTGCAGGTGGGTGAGGAAGGATTCACCAGAAAACCAAGCTTTCTAATATTTGTAGTTACAAGTGGATCCAGCAGGTGGCAGTAGATGTGCTCTGAAACCCCATCTTCAAAATCCTGGCCCCAGTTGAGAGAGCTTTAAATTCTGAATTTAAAGCAGTTTTTCAGTTGACTGGGGGGTGGGGGATGGGGGTGTGGATCTTCTTTACTAAGAAAAACATTTTACTGTGGCATAATCGGCACCTGTGTTAGGGTTTCTTAAGCAGTTGGTTTATTTGGGAACTCAGAACAACGAAAGCCATAGACTGTCCTGTCCTGAGAGTTTGGTCAAGCTGCCCGCTGTGACTTGGAGGCAGAACCGGCATTTCCCAGTCCCGTTGCTCCCCTCTTCCCTCTGCCCGACCTTCCACAAGGACTCCCTTTTGGTGGGAGGCCCCCGGTCCACTGTCCACTTCTGAAGAGCGAGCCTGGGATGCCTGGGGCCCCAGAGGATGCTTGTCAGTGGGACGCGACCTCCTAGAGAAGCCAGCGATCTGTGCTGTGACTTCCCCACTGAGCCAGCAGAGTGAATGGCACAGGGCTTTGTCCCCTGATCGTGGCTGCCGTCCGCCAGGTTTTCTGAGATCTCTCTTGTCCAGGACACACAAAAAGAGAAAGCTAAACAGGAACATGAGAGTAAGCACACAGTAGGTCGATGGGTTTTGTGGCACTTTATGCTTCTCCAGAAACAGAATGAATTTGTTCTAAGAGGCAACAAGGATGTGTGTATACGGAGGCAGGGAAGGACAGGAGAGCTCGTTCCCACCAAGCCTATGATACTGGTTTTATTAACTGAATGAGTAGTTGTGCCTTAAAACTACATTAAACTTGTCCCATCATAAGTCACCTCAGCGATAAAATTAGGGCCAGGAGCCGGGGCCGGAGACAGAGCATCCTCCGGAGTGCAGATGGTGCATGGGAGGGCGGTGGGCAGGGCTTCTCTCTGGCCTGGCCCCTGCAGCGCTGCGCTGTCTGACCAGAGCCATTCGGAAGCCTGAGCTGAAATTTTGCCTACTTTATAAACAGATCTTGTGATAGAGGTGGTGAAAGAAAACCAGATGGGGCGGCTAGGTGGTGCAGTGAGTAGAGCCCTGGCCCTGGAGTCAGGAGACCTGAGTTCAAATTCAGCCTCAGACAATTGACACTAGCTGTGTGACCTTGGGCAAGTCACTTAACCCCAACTGCCTTCCCCCCTCTCATCGGCAAAGAGAGTCTTCAGTGGCCTTGGGGCCCATGTTGACATTTGAGCCTCTGATGGTTTTCCCATCATCCTGCAAAGAAGGGTGTGTGTGTGGGGGGGGTGTGTCCCCTCAGGTGACCCTCATTGTGATTTGGGCTGCGTGGACACTGCTGATTCCTAGAACTTAATGCACATCCCTGTGCCAATTTCTCTATGACAGTTTGCTAAACACACCCATTTCACCACCAACAAGGAACCCTGAGGGTCTTTCCCTCTCAGTTTAAAGATTTTTTTTAAGTTTTGATTAAAGGGGCCATCCCTTGATTAACTTCTCAAAGAGGCCTATTCACTGAATGGGCCTTACCTCACTCAAAGTGAGAACCTGAAAAGGCCAGGGTCTCCCAATGCATCGTGGGCCATCTCCAGTCATCCTGCTGAATATCAGGCCACTGGACCCAGATGGCTCCGGAGGAGAAAGTGAGGCTGGTGACCTTGCACAGCCCTCGCTCACTCAAATCCAAGCCCACTGCCAGTCGTGTCATCATCTCCCTGGTGCCGTGGTCGTCTGAAAGTGAAGGACAGATACAGCAGCAATCTCAGACAGCATCTTCTCCCTCACTGCCCTGGTGCTTTAAAGAAAGGATCTGTTTGCCTTGGTCCACTATCACCGCTTGTTTTTTCCAGACCATCTTTGAGGACGTCAGTGGGTTTGGAGCCTGGCACAGGCGTTGGTGTGTTCTTTCTGGAAACTGCATCTCCTACTGGACCTACCCAGACGATGAGAAGAGAAAGGTAGTTGTGGCCTTAGTGTGTTAACGAGGAGACGAGCAGGCTGGGAGGCAGTTACTGTGTAGACAGGCTGCCTTCCCGCCGGGCATTGTGCTGTGGGTGTCTGCTGGGAATGAAGCCTGAACGTGCGCGGTGGCTCGATGAGCGCCCTGTTCATCCATTCCTTCTTTGAAAACACGCGGAGTCTCTTGAGAGCTCGGCGTCCTGTTGAGCTTTGTCCGGAGCCCTCTTTCTCCCAGAGTGTTTGTTGGGGAGATCACCCTCCTGGCTCTGGGGTTTAGTCATTCACATGCAAAGGGGGGGCATGAGGTGACGCCTGGAGAAGCACCCAGTGCCCGGCTCAGGATAGGGCATCATTGGATGGGGTGTGGGGCCGAGGCAGACGGCCCCTGCATTCTTAAGAGTGTCCCCCTTCTCTGCCTGTTCTGAGATGGCGGCCGGCTGGCTCTCCTCGGAGCTCCAGGAGGGAGGCGCGGGCTGGGCTGGGCACTCTCACAGGGGCACGTTTTATCCAGAAAATGGTCATGGATGATGGTGATTTGTGCGTGTGTGTTTTTAAGAACTTCGTATCAGAGATAAAAATGTTCAGTGCAATTCTTGCTGATTTAAAATGTGATCTAGGATATGGAGATTTTATGGTGTGTTTTTTTGTTTATTTTTTAAAGACCCCCATAGGGAGGATAAACTTGGCCAATTGTACCAGTCGTCAGATAGAGCCAGCCAACCGAGAATTCTGTGCCCGACGCAATACGTTTGAATTAATTACTGTCCGACCGCAAAGAGAAGATGACAAAGAAACCCTTGTCAGTCAGTGCAGAGACACACTCTGTGTCACCAAGTAAGTATTGCTCTACACGGTCGTGCCCTGCAGTTAGCATGCCTACTGTGCGAGTGCCTACTGTGCTCACAGTACAATGGGAATGGCTCTGGCTTCGAGGGGCATCAGTCGGGGAGAGGCCAGACACAGGAAGCAGAATTGTAGCACCCAAGGACACTTGGAGAGGCAGCTTTTCAGGGCTCAGACTGTTTCTCCCAGAGCCAGCCAGGACGTACAGAAAGGCTTTAGTGAGGGCTGAGCTTGGGAGGGCTCTTCATCATGGCAGCCCCGAGGCCGGGGGTCTTGAGTTGGGTTTTGTAGTCCAGCTCTTTGTGACCCCCCTGAGGCTGTCCCAGCCTCTAATCTGTGGTAGGAGGTTGAAGAGGATCTGAGGGCTTCAGTGGACTTGCATACTCCAGGCAAGTCGGCTGGTGGTGGTCACCAGAGAAGGGAACACTATCTTGGGCTATGGGAGGAGCCCCCCAGGATTAGCTCAGGAGGGTCCATCCCCCACATCTGCCATATCCAAGCTCAAGACCATCACTGGTCACCTGGAGACCATTTAGAGGGGAACAGGTGGGGGTGGAGGGCCACCAGTTTTTGTCATGGAAGGAACTAGGGGTGTTTGGCCTGGAGAGAGGAAAGGGATGGGGTGGTGGGAGGGAGGAGGGAGCAGAGCTTGGAGCAGAGGGCAGGTGTGGGGAGGTACTTCCTCACCAGCAGAGCCCTCGGACCCCTCCCTGGAGCTCTTCAGAGGCTCAGAGAACCCCATGGGGAAGCCAACACCCTGTTATTAGCCAAAGGGAATGGAGGTAGAAATGTCCTCGGAGCGATGTCGACAGACTGTTTGGGTGGAAATGCGAGCGTCGGGATGCTCGGGGCCTGGTGATAGGACCCTGGGCAGTGCATGTGGCTCCTGATGATGGGATGCCGAGGGAAGGAAGCGGGCAGCAGCCCCAGCAGAAGGCGTGGGCTCCAGGGTCCTGAGGGAGCCCAAACATGCCCATAACAAGGGCTGGTCCCTGTAAGGAGGGGTTGTCAGCAGCCCTGACAAACACTTTGTCCCAGTGCTCTGGGGGTGATGGGATTTTGCGGGACTGTGTCCCCCTTGGCCAGTAGTCAGTGTGACAAAGATTGGGCTCCCCCCAGATCCCTTCCCACCCTGTGTGACTCTGGCCTCTCCACAGGTGTTACAACCCAGGTGTCCCCTTGTGTCTCCAAGGACAGGACATTTTCTTTTTCAGTCTCTGACATCTCTGACATCTTTGACAGCCTTGGAGACTTGTCATGAAGTTCTAGATGGGTAGGGACCACTGTCCTCAGGCACTGTATCTCCATCGTCCTGAGTGACTCCATCTTGTGGTTCTTTATAAGCTGTGACAATCTATGCCTGGCACCCATGTGGCAGTACCAGCAGACATTTATGAAACGCCTACTATGTGCCAGGGCCTGGGGATACAGATAAAGGCAAGAGATGGTCCCTGCTCTCAAGGAGTCAAATGGGAGAGATGACATGCAGATGACCACGTACAGACAAGTTGTCGGCGCAATAAACTGAGATAATGAGTTGAATCAAGAGGGGCTGGGAAGGGGTAGGCCGAGGAGGTCAGTAGGTGCAGTTGGAGTGGGGACCATTCTAGACAGGGCTTTAGCCAGAGAAGAGTTGGGGGACAGAGGGTCCTGTTCAAAGGAACAGCCAAGAGGTCAGCGTCACTGCTCTGAAGGCGGCAGGGCAGCGCCAGGTTATGAAGGGCGTCAAATCCCAGAAATTATTTTATATTTAATCTAGAGGTGATAGGGAGCCAAGGGAGTTTATAGAGTAGGGGAGGAGTGTGAGATGGTCACACATGGTGGCTGGATGGAGGCAGATGACCCGCCCCCCCCCCCCCCTGCCCCAGACTTGAGGGTGGGGCAGGGTCAGAGGAGAGGAGGGGCCTGTATCTGGGAGATGATGAGAAGGTAGAAAGGACAGCTGAGTCAGTGTGGGAGGACATTGATGCCAGTAGTAGTAACAGGACGTTTGGAACAGAAGAGAGTTTGCCGGGAGAAGGCCCAGGAGGCATCTGGCCCTACAAGACCAGAAGTCAGGAGAGAGGTTAGAGCTGGATAAACAAATGAGAATGGTCTGCGTGGAGCTGATTTGAGTCCATGGGAGCTGGGGAGGAATGGAGGGAGAGGAGGAGGGGCCCCCTCTGTTACTGGGTATGGCCCTTCGGGGGCATCCAAGGGGGCAAGGCCCAAGGAGGAGCCAGGACTTTGGAAGAATGCGGGTGGGCTTAATGATGAGGGAGAAGCCAGAGGAGAATAGAAGGGTGTGCCTAATGGGGAAAGACGTGGCGGTGGAGCGGCCAGAAGAGGCAACCTTTGTTCCAGGAAGCATCGGGGCCTTGCACAGACAGGGCAGAGGGTCCCTCGGAGCCCAACCCACTGCGGATTTCTGCAGCAGAACCTGTTCCTTTCACCTGTTGGCTGCTAGCAAAGTCAGACCACTTTAGTGGAGAAGGCCAGGGAGCTTCCTACAGAGGAAGCAGCAGCCACAGGACACTGTGGGGTGCCTGGCAGGACCCCAGGAGGGCCAGCCTCGAAACGGTCTTGCTCCCATGGCCCTCAAGAAGCTCCCCACCAGCCTGGGAAAGGGCTGCTGATGTGTTCTCGGTTCTCCCCGTAGGAACTGGCTGTCTGCTGATAGTAAAGAAGAGCGGGACCTATGGATGCAGAAGCTGAACCAGGTCCTTGTGGACATTCGCCTCTGGCAGCCGGACGCCTGCTACAAGCCCGTGGGGAAGGTCTGAGCCTCCATGGGCCGGCCGGCTCTGGCTGCCATCCATGGGATGCTAACTTAGGTCTTGGGCTTCACACGGGCTCGACTTTGCTATTCTCTGTGTGTGCACACCTTTCACTACTAACCTCTCCTCTGGTGCCCACAGCCAGCAGGGGAGCCCGCTTGGCACAGGGCATGGTGCCCCAGCTTTCTGAACCTTCCCCTCCTGGTCAGTCCTTGTGGTTTTCCTAAGTCTTGTTTGCAGGTGAACATGTTGGATTCTCCTTTTTGCAATGTGGGAGGTGGGGTGGTGCTGCAGGATAGGGAAGATGACCCCAAAGGCCTTAGGGAGCCTCAGCTCAGCTTCCTTGCTGTGGCTGGAGTTTGTGGGCACTGGCCAGAGAGCCGGGAAGGTTGTTCGGCAAGGCTTGGTTCGCATCAAGATTTTACTAAGGGATTTAGGACTTTTTTCCAAAATACTCCTAGCACCATGCTGCTTCCCTGCCAGAGGGATAACGCAGAAGGATTCAGATGAAGCATTTAGGAGGCGCGGGAGCTGAGTTGGGGTTTATGGTCACCCATCTCTCACAGCAGGGTGGCCCGGCTTCACAGGAGGCCGCTGCTTGTGTCCTGAAGTAACTTGTAGACTTTGCGTGTGCTCCTGGGATGAGACGTTGCAGGAATTGCTGCGGAATTTTGATAGAAAGTAAATAATTTTTATAAAGCTGCTATGGACTAATGCTTTCCTTGCCAAAGGTTTTTTTTTTCTTTTTGTATCCTGAAACGGCAGTGTCTACTGGCATTTTAAAATGATTTGTTATCGAAACTTCAGGCATTGTAAAGCAGGGGCGTTCAGCTGGGTACCCTTTTTAAACAGACTATTTTCTCTGAGTCTTAAAGCTGTTGGTTCTCAATTAAAAACACTAATTTCGGTCATTGTTTTCTTGTTATATGATATTTCTTTGGAAATCTAGTTTTTCTCAAATATATATCCTAAAAATATATTTTATGTATTTACCCAAATAAATGCTTGTAAATATCTTATTGAATCAGTTATTTTTCATAGCACATGTTGAAGCCATAATGAGGATTGAGGGAGGCCGTGTGGCCTGCTAGAGCCATCACTGACCTCTGAACAGCCTTACAGTAAGCACAGGCTCGTGACTGTCTGAGGAAATGATGTGCTTTGTAAGCCTCAGAGCACGGCGGACACGCAAGTGGACCGAGGTGGGTTGGCCTTCCCTGTGCCTCCCTGGCCAAACAGATCTGTAGGAAGAATGATGGGGCATCCATCAGCTGGTGTGTCTTGGGGCGGGGGTTGGGGGGGGTGGGGAGGAGGACGCTGTTAGAAGATTTGAGGTCTAATCCTGTCTCTGCTGCTTCAGACCTGTGACCCCGTACCATCATTCAGCCTCGTGGGGAGAGCTTGGATAGGAGCCTATTGGTGGGTTTTTTGTTTTTTTAGCCAGGGAAGAAGTGACATGAGCCAGACATGGGTGAGGAGGCTTAAACAGCCCTGGGTCGTCCTGATCCTGTCTTGGCCTGTGGCCTTACTCCTGAATCAGCCCGTCTTTATCCCTGAGCGTTCTCCAGGGTGCTGAAGGCTGGAGGGCAGTCCTGGACCGGGGTGGGTGGGGGTCTTCTGCTCCTGGACCTCACAAGACTCAACATCACTCACCCCCTGCTGTGAGGTTGGGCATTGAGGGAGAGCCCTAAAAGATCTGTTCACCTCTCCTCCCTGCTGATAATCTGTCTGAATGCCTTCTCAAGGGTTGGCATTCTCTCCCGTTACGCTCAGCCTGCCTCAGTGATTCTGAGCCCTGGCTGGGACTATACAAATCCCCTGCCTGTTCCCTTGCTCCCCTCCCATGGCCCACCTGCCCACCCTTCCCAGTGTCCTGATGTTCCCTTTCCATGGTTGTGAAACTCACTTTCATCCCTAGACCTTTAACCCTCCTCCCACCTTGCACTCACCCGGCTCTTTCCTGATGAAATGGCCCCCGGGCCCCCCCTGGTCGGGGCGAGCTCTGCTTGTTTCCCCATTGTCACTTCCAGGCTTTTCCTCTTCCATCGTTACCCGGTTCAGTCCATGCTTCTCACCCAATTGAGATTCTGGCGGCTGTCATCTGCCCAGCTCCAGGACCCTCTGCTTCCGTCCTCAAACACTCGAACCTCTGAGTTCTTCAGTCCCCCTTCTCCTCCTCAGCCCAGCCACACACACACACATGGCTATTGTATTAATCATAAATGTTTCACTGAAGGGTCATGAGAGTCTGCCAAGCTCGCCTCCCTTTACACTGCTCCCCTCGGTGATCTCATCCGCTCCCACGGAATCCAGTTCTAGGCTCTCGTCAGTGATTCTCAGATCTGTTAATCTTAACCCTAATGTCCCTGCTGATCTCTTGTCTCACATCTCCAACTGGATGTGTGACAGACAATTCAATGTTCAAAACAATTCATTTTTTTCCTCCCAGACGCTGCTTTATCCCTAACTGCCCTATACTGTCGAGAATACCCTTGTTCTTTCTGTTACTCAAGCCTGCAGTCTGGAGGTCATCCTTGGCTCCTCGCTCACTCCCTTTGGCAACGTCAGAAGTCTAGCCCCTATCCTGGTGCAGCCCTCACCACCTCCCGCCTGCACTACGGCAGTAGCCTATCTCGAGTACCTCCCCACTCCAGGCCACCCTCCCCTCAGCTGCCAGACTGAGCTTCCAGAAATGAGGGTCCGACCCACATCACCTGCCATTACCTACAGGTTCCGACGTTAAGTCCTCCATCAGGCTTTTAATTGCCTTCATAACTTGACCCTTTCCTATTTTCTTTTTTATTTCAAACAATGAAAATTCAACTATCCCTCCCAATTGCTCCCATTGAGAATGAAAGAAAAGCCAAACCTCTTCTTACGAACACACACACACCAGTTTATACAACTCTGCCGATACTAGGTGCCTAGGATAGAAGAGATAAAAGACAGCTCCAGCCCTCTAGAAGCTCACAGTCAAATGGAGAAGACAACATGCCAACTACCCTGTACTACCCTGTACAAACAAGCTATATTCAGGATATGTTGGAGATAATCCACAGAGGGAAGGCTCTGGCACAAAATGGGAGCAGTAGAGGCTTCTTGCCGAAGGTGAGATCTTTGTTGAGGCTTGAAGGAAGCCAGCAAGCTAAGATGTGGAGACGAGGAGGGACAGTATTCCATGGGCATAGCCCTGGAAAAGGCATGGAGTCCAGAGATCAGGTGTCTGTGAGCAGCAGCAGAGGTCGGTGTCCGTGGATTGTTGACTATGTGGAGGGAAGTAAAATGTAGGGAGACTGGAAGGGGAGGAAAGGGAAGACTATACTTTCCGGAATCACCTCTATAGTATGTTACTAGAAACTTGTGACTAAAAGTATAGCTTAGAGATAACCCAAGAAGACTTATATGCACTGATGCAGAGTGAAGTGAGCAGAACCAGGAGAACTATATATACATATATATATATATATCAACAATAATACTAAGACAAACTACTTTGAAAGACAAGAACATGAATCACCACACTAGCCAATCACGATTTCAGTACACTCATGATACAAACAAGTTACCCACCTCCTGATAGAGAGTTGATGGACTCAGCAGGCATTGTGCTTGGTATCGGGGATAAAAGGACAAAAATGAAAGCACCCTTGTGCTCAAACAGCTTATATTTCACTAAATTATGAAAGTAGAGATGAAGAAAGATCAGGCTAACAACATAAATTGCGGAGGGGCTCCAAAGACCAGCTAAAAGGCTATTACAGCTCATTTAGACATGGAATAACAGACTAGGGAATCTATCTAGTTTCATGGTCAGTTATATTTCTGGGAGTGGGAATTTATAACAAAGGAAGGTAAGGCACCAAAGCCCCATCTATAAGTTCTGAATTGAATTGTTGACTTTGACCTCTAGGTGTCTTGGAATTTGTAGCCTTGATTTTTTTTTTTCTGGAAGCAATCTGTGTTCTTTTAATTGGAATTTCATTTTCAACGTTTAGAAATTTGGGGTAGTTCGCTGCTGTTTCCTTCATTATGCTCTTAAGGTTTTTTGGTCTGTCATGTTCTTCTGGGAGACCCAGAATCCTGAAGTTGTCTCTAGGCATCCTGTCTTTGAGATCCATGTATTTTGCTTGCCCAGTGAACGTATTTTCTTTTAGTGTTCTTGTTTCTTCTATGTTGTCCTTCACTCCTTGTATTTGCTTTCCCAATCTATTTTTCTCTCTTTTCTTTCTTTGATGAGACTCGTCATCACGGATTACGATTTTTTAAAATTTTGCCTTTTGCTGTGTAGGCTGTATGTTTTGCTCTCATAAATCTCATTCCTCTTTTGAAACTCTCAAGAACAGCATATCATGGTTCCATATTCTCACATTCTGTGGAGTTCTCTGTCTCCTCAGGGGTCAGATTATTTTCCATTGTTTTGAAGAATTTATTCATGGATACTTGAATTTGTTTACTAGTTCTGGGGGCCATATTTTCTTGTATTGTTAATGTTTTCCCTGATTTATTTGTTTATGTTCAAGGTCTTTGAATTTTCTTCTTCCTGAGATCCTTCATGATTTCAGTCTTTTTTTTTCCTCTTTCTGGTTTTCCCTTATTTTCTTTCTGACTTTGTCCCCTCAGATGGTTCTTTCTGCGAAAGCTGAATCTCAAAATGTTTTAGCCTCCTACTGTGGGCAGTTAGCAAGCCTACGTGTCTGCCCCAGGTGAATTTTGGGAGTGTAGAACTTTCTCCAGCAGAGTGCTGTGCTCTTTCCCTAAGGCTCAGTGGAGTGTTTCACACCTCCCCCTCCCCTTCTCCCCCTCCCCCCACCAACAGTACCCACTCACTTGGGGCAGTTCAAAGAGTGCTGGTGTTACAGCAGTCTACTGAATCGTTGTCTGTACCTTCCCTGGCAGTTCAGAGCTTTGCAGCGCTAGTACTATGGGGTTGTCCACCCCTGCAGTGGCATTTCAGAGATTTGCTGATCTGGTTCTATGAGAGTTGTGTCCCCTAGCATGCTTTTGCACCTCAAGGGCAGCTGCCTGGTTGGTTGTTGCTGCCCAAGAAAATTTTTTTCAGCCTAAAGCTGGGGTAACCATGGCACTGGAAAGAGGGAGGGAACATTGGGGTGTGGGGTTGGGTTTTTGTTGCAAATCTCTTTTTCTTGTTCTTTTTCTTGATTACCTTTTCATGCTTCTCTTGATTCTTGTGTTTGAAAGTCAGATTTTCTATTCAGCTCTGGTCTTTTCACTGAGAAAGCATGAAAGTCCTCTATTTTATTGAAAGTCCATATTTTGCCTTGGAGCATGATACTCAGTTTTGCTGGGTAGGTGATTCTTGGTTTTAATCCTAGCTCCATTGACCTCTGGAATATCGTATTCCAAGCCCTTCAATCTCTTAATGTAGAAGCTGCCAGATCTGGGGTTATTCTGATTGGGTTTCCACAATACTCGAATTGTTTCTTTCTGGCTGCTTACAGTATTTTCTCCTTGATCTGGGAGCTCTGGAATTTGGCGACAATATTTCTAGATTTCTTTTTGGGATCTATTTGAGGAGGCAATCTGTGGATTCTTTCAATTTCTATTTTGCCCTGTGGCTCTAGAATATCAGGGCAGTTCTCCTTGATAATTTCTTGAAAGATAATATCTAGGCTCTTTTTTTGATCATGGCTTTCAGGTAGTCCAATAATTTTTAAATTCTCTCTCCTGGATCTATTTTCCAGGTCAGTGGTTTTTCCAATGAGATATTTCACATTGTCTTCCATTTTTTTCATTCCTTTGGTTCTGTTTTATAATATCTTAATTTCTCATAAAGTCACTAGCTTCCACTTGCTCCAATCTAATTTTTAAGGTAGTATTTTCTTCAGTGGTCTTTTGGACCTCCTTTTCCATTTGGGTAATTCTGCCTCACCCACCACCCACACTCCCAGCAATAAGGCCACACTTGTTCAGATTGAGATTTGCAACAAAGAGAGCCAAGATGGCGGCTGGAAAGCAGGGACTAGCATGAGCTCCCCTCTGAGTCCCTCCAAAAACCTATAAAAAATGGCTCTGAACCAATTCTAGAACGGCAGAACCCACAAAACAGCAGAGGGAAGCAGGGCTCCAGCCCAGGATGGTCTCTGGGGGAGGTCTATCCTGCACGGAGCTGGGAGCGGAGTGGAGCAGATCAGAACCCAGCGTGAGCAGTGCGGACCAACCAGCAGAGTGTGCCCTAGCGCCCTGAATCAGTGAGCTATAGCAGTTACCAGACTTCTTAACCCACAAACACCAAAGACAACAGAGAAGGTTAGTGGGAAAAGCTGCAGGAGTGGAAGGAGTTCCTGTTCGGCTACTGGCCCCGGGGGCAGCGGAGGTGGGGCAGCTACAGAAGTACAGCTGCTGTTGCTTCTGGCTCCAGGCCCACCTGGTGGGAGGAATTAAGTGGCGGATCAGAGCAGGAGTGCAGAACCTGCTGAAGATCTAAGTCCAGTCCGGGCTGGGGGTTCTTGGGGAAGGAGGAGTGCTGGTGTGGCAGAGCTGGTGCATCCCCCCCCCAAGCGTGGAACATAGTTCTCTTAACTCCACAAGCAGTCATACCCCGCTGAAAAACTCAAGGGTCAAGTTAGTTGGCTGGGAATATGTCCAGGCAGCGAAAACACACCCAGAGTCAGTCTCAGACTTTGGATTCTTTCTTTGGTGACAAAGAAGACCAAAACATACAGACAGAAGTTCTAAGTTAAGATTTTGAGTTCCAGATTTTTCTCCCTCCCTCCCCTTTACCTTCCACGAGAGAGCAAGCAATCTGATACAGATGTAACTTCCTCTTGACTCATTTCATCAGATCTCTGAAGTGTCCATAGATTTATCACTTTTTGTTAGTTAGATGGCAGTTAATGTCCTCAGTTGCTTGAAAATGCGATTCCTGAATTACTCGGGATTACTCGGAATACTTTTTTGTAGACGATACACTTCATAACGACAACACAAATGCTCACTAACGGCTCAGCAACAGTATGTGGGTAAGAACCCTAAGCCTTGTCTCAAGATAATATTTATAAGCGAAATGGGGAGTGAGATGCCGCGCTCGCAACCAGTCGTGGTCGACGACTTGTAATGTGGATACCATGGACGGTAATTGTCTGTCCGGTCTTCTGACTTGGGGAAAGGTCCGAAAAGCTTGGTTGACTTTAAGGATTTTTTTGACATTTCTTGTATATTTCAGGTTTATGACATGAAAATGTCCCATTGGAATTTGAGAATGCTGCTCTTGAAATGTTGATGCAAATAACATACCGGCTCTCTGTTCGGGGCAGTGAATAGCTTTGGACATCCTAGATTAGAATTCCCAATGCATCTAACGTTGGCCGCTGAAATATCCTGGACGCCTTACCTAAACCCTTTGCAGTTCACAAAAATAAGCCCCTATTTCTTCAGATTTGTTTTAAATTTATCTCGTAATCATTAACATTTGACTGTAACTATAACAAGCTTACCTTGAAAAATTCTCTCTAAGGAAGATTGCTGGCCGCCGTCAAAGACATCATACAGTCTAGCTATGCCGTATGTTGTATAGGTTACGCGAGGTTATATTAAAGGTGTGTATAGACCGGAAGACTTTAATTTTGTACCTTTTGTGTTTGTGTGTGTTGACATTGCCACAAACAATAATGCAACAACCCCCCCCCACCCCACACACACACCAAGGTGTAACCACGGGTTATCTGACAGAGAGACCCTGACTTTAGTCAATGGGAAGCTACAGTTAAAATTTAGATGTAATCCCAGAGGCACCAATCTGTAGACTGGTCTGTGATCCAGGGGGCTTGAATCCTGATGCAAGAAGACTCCTGGTGAGGAAATTTCTGTTGCAGTTCAGTCTTTGAGCTGCGACAGAGCTCCCCCACGCCTTTACAGGAGGAAAAGCCACTGAGGACTTTTTGCTAGTCCAGTGACAGGGGATGGGAGGTATGCGCCTTGCTCAGAGAGCTGTAACTAAAAGCTTCTGGGCTTTGAGCTAAAAGAGAGAAGGTTATGGAGAAGAGGAGCCTCTCAGCTGAAGGAGAGAAGTGCAGGCCAACAGCTCTGTGCAAGCACTGACCAGAAGAGCAGCCAAGACCAATGGAGGAGAATCCCACGGTGGCCAGGAGAGACCGGCAGGAGGAAGCAAAGGCAAGCACCATGCTCCACACTCCCCACTGGACAGAAGTCACCAATTTGGTAGAGACTGTGTGGCACAGGAGATCTGAGGGGGCCGGCTCGGTGAGACGCTTGCAAGGACCTTGCCAGAAGACCCGGACGGTTGGGCAGCCTGGGAGGTGTGAGCTGTACCTGGCCATGTGTGCCCCTTCACATGTGTGACATGGCCACAAATATCCCCGATGGGTGTCTTTCCACGTGTGACAGCTAATGGGGATTATATGTACCCTCATTCACTCCCCTGCTTCCTGGAAGCTCCAGAACAGCAGGCTGTCAATCACCAGGGATGGAACACAATATATCACGTGGCCAGCAGATGGCATGCCCTCAAGCAAGTGATTTTTTCTCACAGGGTATTTGGTGTAAGCACTGTGGGAGTTTCCAAAGGCTGCTGCATGGCCCATTGCCCAGCAGAGGGTGCTCAGTCTACGACCTATAAGACCTTGGTCTTTCTACCACCTTGGGCTCACCCAGCTCCTGGAGGCTGGCCCCTATTCAGTAATGATGCAGTGGTGTACACATGGAAGATCACCCTGTGACATTGTGAAAACCTTCATGTTTCCACCCCTAATACTGATTTGAGAAACCTGCTCTTAACCAACTTTATCCAAACAAAACAGCCTCAAACAATTGACTTTTAAAATGGGCACATGATTAAAATAGAAAAGTTTACATATGTGTAAATGTATGTACACACACACACCTGCCCACCACACAACAAACACACACATATTGCATGCGTGTGCACATGTACGTGATATATGTGTGAATACACACATGTGTAAATTGTGTATGTCAGACAGGTAATGAGGGTAAATGAAAGAAAGGTCCATCTCCCTGCTGCCTTCTGCTTATCATCCCTCCTAACTCTGACACTGCTGGTCATTCCCAGCTCTCGGGAACTCCCTTGGGAAGAAACATCCCTGAAACCTCAGCTGGAAATGCGCATCTCCATTCCAGGTCCCAGGATTCAGAGCTGATTGGTGCCAATCGGAGCAGATGCCAATGCTGGGGAGCAGTTACATGTCTCCCTCCACGGTTCTCCATTCCTCCTCCCTCTCAGCTGTCTGTACCCAAACTAGCATCTGAATGGGAAGGAGGGCAGAAAAACTCAAACAGAATGGAACCTAAACTATCTGTCTCTAGGAGGAAGCCTGTGAAACAGCCAATGGGGAAGGGTTGGGCTGTGTGCCCATGTGAGAAATCTCACCCCATCTCCTGGCCTTTCGAGTGACTTTGTTCTAGTCTTTAACTCACACATAGA
Organism: Trichosurus vulpecula; assembly: GCF_011100635.1. Lineage (NCBI taxonomy): Eukaryota > Metazoa > Chordata > Mammalia > Diprotodontia > Phalangeridae > Trichosurus > Trichosurus vulpecula. The sequence continues at coordinate 203,099,624 of NC_050581.1, read as the reverse complement.
TGACGTTGGGGCCCTTTGGTCCCTCACGCTCTCACAAGATGCGATGCATTACACGTGCATGGGCCACGGCCCATACATTCCTATAGATGTCTCTCCTGTATTCTGTACGCATGTCCTTTCGTCCCATGGAGGGTGGGAAAATGTACCTCGGGTTTATGTGGAAATGTTTCGTGGTTACTACACTGCTTCATTAAACGCCTTTGCTGTAACCTAATTGTGTCTTCTGGCTCATGAGTAAAGGCAAACGCACCAGGAAGGACTCATTAGCTAGGTTTTTGGTGAAAATTGGCAAAGCGCCTTGAAATTGAGGAAGGCTTGTCTGGGGGACCTACTGTGTGAGTGTAGGGCTGCCCTCACAGGCTGTATTTCTCACCTCCCTCTGGACACTGGGCAATTTGATGGCCCTTGCTATTTCAGTGAGGTACCTGATGAGCCCAGCTGAAGATGGAGGAAGACCGAGGATGTTTGGCCTGAAATCCCTAATCCTGACTCTCCTGGTCATCAGAGGACATTTATGAAGCCAAGTGACTGCATTAATATTCCTTTCTCTTTGAAAATGATCTTCAGCTCCTGGTGGCCTGGGGTCAAGGCTAGTTTGTTACCAGGGTCCTGTCCCTTGGGCACGCTTCTTAGGAGAGTTGCATTTCTGCAGTTCTAGGGTAGTGGGAGGACGGTTATTCTTTTTGATGGATGCTGCTGTCAACTGGGAAGCACCTGGGACCATTTCCCATCAGCCCCCCCCCCTCCATGTATGTCCAGGATCTAGTAATAATTAGAGAATGCCAGTACCTGGGGAGACCTGGCTTTGAGGCCTGAACCAGTCTGGCCAAATGCCATCACCACTGGGGGCTTGTTCTTTCTCCCTGGTCTCGAGGTCTCATGACAATGGCGACAAAAGCCCCAGCTGTCCAGTAGGGAGATGGAAGAAGCTGATGCCAGGGCTGTCTGCTCTGAGATGGAAGGGCTCTGGCATGGTTCTTGAAGATGCCAGGAGGGGGTGCTGTCCTCAAGGAAATATGGCCCCAGGTTCCCAGTTGGCTTGCCTTCCCCGGGCCTGGAGTCTGCCAGCAGCTTCTGCTGTAGGTAATCCTCCACCATGACGACTTCCCGTGAGCCAATCCTCATTTCCCCTTTGTTCCTGAAGCCAAGGCCTGGTAGAGGAGGGCTTCAGTGGGCAGGACTGACCTTCCCTGTAGGGATGTGAGCCAGTTCCCATGAGGGGAGTGAAGCCTGCCAGGCACATCAGCATTCAGGGCAGAATCGGGAGCGGAAAAGGCATTTAACGGCACATCGGCACCGCTATTCAGCCAATGATCCATGCAGTTGGGAACACTCAAACGCTGCAGCCTGAGATCACACAAAAGTCTTTATTTCCTGATTTTTATGAGAAAATCCACTCTAATAAGAGAAAAACGCTGCCTCAGTTCAATTTAGATGTCCTAAGTACTTACTATGAGTAAGGGGAAAGGAATAAGCACTGACTTAGCACCTACTATGTGTCAGGTGCCCTACTAAGTGCTTCACAATATCTCATTTGGTCCTCACGGAAACCCCATGAGGTGGGTGCTGTGATTATCCCCGACTGAGGCAAACAGAAGTTAAGTGACACACCCAGGGCCAACACAGCTAGTAAGTGTCTGTGACCAGATTTGAACTCAGGTCTTCCTGATTCCAGGCTCTACCCACTGCACCACCTAGCTGCCCCGTAAGTAAGGGGTAGGTAAGGGGTAAAAAGACAATCATCAAATGGTCCTTGCCCAGAATGAACTTCCATCCCAATGGAGGAACGTATGACCTGAGCACAGATGAGAGCTGAGGGCCAGAGCCCCAAAGGTGTGAGGAGGGTGCTACCGGATGGCTGGGGGTGTAGCCGGGCCCAGCTACCTTGGTGTACGCTCATTTCGATGGGGGGCAAGGGCCAAGGGGAGATTTGCACCCATCCTGGTTCCAGCTTCCTGGAGTCAGAGGAAGGGCTGCCCAAGGAGCCCCAGGCACTCAGTGACCGCCTTGGTCACCAAACAGGCGCTCGATCTCATGGTTGAATGGATTCTCCTTTCCCAGGACATGGGGCCATCGCTGGAGGACTTTCTCCCAGAAGAACTTTGCAGCTAGCCGTGACGCTACCTGTGAGAGACAATCAGATTCCTACTTGGCTTTGGACCATGGGTTTCCCGGGCAGCATATCCTCAGTCTGGGAGTTGTCAGTCGCTCTTTTCACAGAGTTTCTGAGTTAGAAGGGCACTCCCTCAGTGCCATTCAGTCCAAGGCCTACCCACACAAACCAGTGATGGTCATCCAGGCTTTGCTTGAAGCCCCTTGGGGAGAGGGAATCCCCCAGGCTGCACCTCCTACTTTGGGGGAGCTTTCATTGTTAGAACACTGTCCTCTTCCACTGAGCCCACGTTTGCCTTTGAAACTTTGGTCTGGAACCCCTGAGATCTGCCCTCTGGGGACAGGTACAATGAATCCTTCTTCCTCTTCCACATAGCCCCTGCTCATGCCTGACATACCACCCTGAGCCTTCTCTTCTCCACTTTGAATGATCCTTACTTGATTTTTTTTAAAAAAAAGAATGATTTTTTGGCACCATCTCCAAAGCAAGCCGCAGCACCCTTCCACAGGTGGGGTGGACGTATGTGTTTTGGGCTGTCACTAATCATATTTGAACTGTACGGCTCTGTAAACTAGGTGGGCCAGAGGAAACCCAACATGTCTGAAACCAGATTCCTACTCTGTCCTCCCAAACCTCCCCTGTCTGAATTCCCTATTGTCATCAAGGCTGCCACTATCCTCCCAGTCACCCAACTCACCATCTTCTCTTTCCCCAACCCCCCCCCCCAATATATCCAATTGTTTGCCAAGGTCTGTCCTTTTTATGTACATGCTACCTTCTCTCCTCTGATGCTGTCACCCATCCAGTGGACTCATCCCCTGGAGCTCAGCCCAGCTGGCGGGGCTGCCCACCTCAGATCTCACCCCATTCTGGTTAGTCCTATACTTAGCTTCCTAAAGTTCGGGGCAGACCCTGTCAATCACCTCTGCTGCTTCCTGCTTCCCCAAGGATCAAAGGAATGATCCCGTTTGGCTCTTAAAGCCTTTGTGGCCAGGCTCCTCCCGACCTCTCCAGTCTTCCTACATCCCACTCCTCTCCAGGCACTCCTGCATCCGCCCCGGCCTCTTTTTGGCTCCTCCAACAAGCCACACCCTCTCCGACTCACTGACCTCCTCCAACCCTCTCCTCCTCATATCTACCAGGGGCCTTCCTGACTTCCCCTAGGCCCCACCTAGAATCCCACCTCTCCATCCTCCTGAACTCTAGGGCCTTCCCTCTGTTGGTCATCTCCAATGTAGCCTGTCCACCGCTTGTCTGTGTGCAGCGGTTTGCATGTTGTCCCCCTTGTGAGACTGAGCTCCCTGAGAGCCGGGGCTGGTGTTGATGAACCTTTCTTTGTATCCTCAGCACTTGGCCCAGCGCTGGGTGCATAGTAGGTACTTAATAAATGGTTGCTGACTCGGCAGTCACCACCATGATGGTGTCCTTGTCCCATGTCCCCGGTCCCTCTTGTACATCTTCCTAATAGCTGCCAAAGCTTTAAGAAGAAATATGAGCATGTTGGCTCCTACTTAGCAAACTCCTGGGACTGCAATCAAACACAAACTCCCTAATTCACCGTGAAAGCTCTTCTCCACCTGTTCTCAACCGAACTTTTCAGCCTCACTGAACATTCCTCCCCATTCCAGACTCTGTGAATCCAGCCAGACTGATCTCCCTGTCTCATGCAGGGCCACCATCTCCCATCACCATGCTTTTGCACAGCTTGGAATCCACTCTCTCCTCCCCTCTGCCTCAGAGAATCCCTAGCTTCTCTCAAGGCTCAGTTTAAGCACTACATTCTACTAAAGCCTTCCTTGATGTCCCCAAGCTGCTGGTACCTGCCTGCCCTTCTTAGTTATCCATGCTATCCACCCCATTAGAATGTCAACTTCCTGAGTGCAGGGGCTTTTTCACTTTTGTCTTTGGCTCTCCATCACTTAACACAATGGCTGGAGCATAGGTTGTTGTAAATGCTTGTTGATTAATTGTATCTAATAATCACCCATCTAGCTATCTATTTATCTTTCTGCTTCTATTTATTTATCTGTATCTCTCTCTTGCTACCTTCTTTATGTCTGTATATCTACTTCTATCGCCATTTCTCTCTATCTGTATGTCTATTCTCTCTCTCTCCATCATCCATCCATCCATCCATCCATCCTTTCATCTACCTATCCATCATCTATCTATCTATCTATCTATCTATCTATCTATCTATCTATGTATCCATGTATCTATCTATCTATCTATCTCTGTGCATATGTGTTTGTTATCTCCCCTGGCTAGAATGCCAGTCTCCCAAAGGAAGGGGGAATGTTCCACCTTTGTCTTGGCACACTCCAGATTTACATAGAGCTTGGCATGTAGTGGTACTAAATAAATGTGTATTGATTGATGCAACATTTGAAGCAGAATTCACATTCAGGCTTTCCTTCAAGTCCAAGATGATGAATAGTATGGTTAGGCCAATGAGTATAAAGAGTATTTGATTATGACAGGCAGAGAAGCATGTGGTCTATGCACATCCTTGAAGGGAAGGCCACCAAAGATTCTCAACCCTGGTTCTGTTTATTTATCTATTGCTAGCCAATGTTTTGGTCCTCAGTTACCTTCCTAGGTCTGTACTTTCGCTGTCTGGGTTCTCTTTTCCCAGAATGACAGTAGAGGCATTTCTTGTCAATGGTATGCCTTGGAAGTCTTTGACACTCCTTACACTGACTTTTGACCTTAGGCTTGGTCTCTATTGGTGGGACCAGCCACTCCACTCTCATGGTAAGTGTCTCATTTCCTTGGTCCAATGGTCTCACATTCCTAGATTAAATACAATCATCAAGTCTCGCTACTCATTGCCACCAAAGTTTTAGCTTGTTCTCACCAAAACTTTTGGCTTCTGAAATGTCCTTCTGTCCCTAAACATATTGTCTGTATCCTACCCTTTGTGTAGTTCTGGTAGCTATCATTGAGTGACTGGAGAATGTCTCCAATTCATAGATCTGAAGGCCTTCAGACAGGTTCTCCTCAGGGATGAATATCTGAGAGAACCAGGCCTAATGCACACTGAAGCCAACTATGATTTTGCATGAAAACGTAATTCAGTATTAACATAACCATCAAGCCTTGATAATGCCTGACACATTGTCTAATCATAAACTGGAGTTTTAATGCTTTTTGACCTTGGGTGAGGCACTTCCCCTTGGGCCTCAGTCTCCTCTTCTGTAAAATGAGGGGATTGGACTAGATGGTCTTGTAGCCAGCTCTAGCCTATGAACCTATAAGGAAGAAGCAGCTGAGGACCATGTGCTGTGTGGGGACAGTGATCTTTCTCTGGACAGGAGGCATGTGTCATGTTGGCTTTCCAAAGCGGAAAAACCCAGATTATTGGTAAATCAAGAATGGATTTTGGGGGCAGACACTGTAGGCAGCATTTTCCCTGTTTTACGTATGAGGAGACTGAGGTTCTGTGAGACTTGCTTATGGTCACACAGTGTCAGAGTCGGAAGTGGGATTTGGACGCAGATTTCACCAAGACCAGGCTCTATCTGCCCCAGCCTGCTGCCTCACAGCTCAGAGAGTGACTGGCAGAAAGAGGGGCCCTGGCAAACAGTATTCTGGCTTGTCATGAAATGCACCTGCGCAGACCAACCAGCTTTCTAGAAACAAGGGACTCACTCCAGAGACACGCAATGCCCAGGCTCAGTGGAGGCAAATGAAATTGCTGAAAATTAACTGGTCTGGTTACAAAAAAGACCAACAGCATCTCGGCTATTTTCCTAAAAATTGTATGGAACCAAGGCACATAGTGTAATTTCCCTATAGGGTTCGATAATTGAAGTGGGAGAGGGGAGGATAAGGAGACGGAAAGAGAAATGAATTAGCTTGGATTTGAGCAAGCTGAAAATGTGTTTCAGAGAGAAATTGGATGGATGTCATCTTAATGTTCATATGGAAGATCTGTTGGTATGTTGTGGAGTGTGCATTATTAAGCCACACTCTTAACTCTATAAAGAGTGGAGATAGTGCTGTTGATTTCAGTGGACTTTTATTGGTCCCCATCCTCATGGCCCACCTTGGACACTCCCTGGCTGCCAGACCCTGGGCAAATCACTCCACTTAGTGCTCGGGCAGCTCTCCATGGGCCTAAGTGGCACAGATAGGCTCACCTGCAGCAGAAGAAGGAACTCCCTTTCCCTAGGAAACCATGGGTCCAGTCCCTACCCTGGTTGGTGCTCTCTGCAGCTTCTCTGAGTGCCTCCTTCCCCAGGACATGCTTCTCTTGGCTTCTGTGAGACTGGGCTCACCTGGTTTGCCTCCTCCCTTTCTGACTGCTACTTCAAAGTTTCCTTTGTTGTTCCCTCGAAGGAAGTGTGTTTGACTCAATCAGTCAATCTAAGCGCTGGGGACACACGGAAGTAGAGCAGGCTTGGCCTTCAAGGAGTTTATAGCCTAGCTGGAGAGACCATCCATCCGTCCATCTGTCTATCTATCTATCTATCTATCTATCTATCTATCTATCACTATCACTGTGCTACACTCTCTCCCCAATGACCTCATCTACTTCCCACCATCAGCCCCCAGCAGATACCTTCCAAAGCACAGACCCAGGCCTAATCTCTCTCCTGAGCACCTCTCTTGCAATCCCTGTGGGGCATCTCCAACTCCACCTTCCCACTCTGCCCTGCTCCCCCAACTCATCATCCGAACCCTCCACCTGTCCATCCGGTTGAGGAGGGAGACTCTACCAATCTTCAATCTCCCAGGTTTCCCCCTCCAACACCTATTGAATTCTTCCCTCTCCTGCCTTCATGCACTCACCCCCAAATCCACCCTCCCCCACGTTTTCCTTGGTTACTTCAGCCTAGGAAAATCCTTCGCTGCCTTCAAGGTTCAGCTCCATGCTGCCTCCTCATCAAAGGTTCCCCTCATCGTTTTCCCCCAGTCCCAATGGCCAGTTGTTAGTGGGGTCTGTCCCCTTGGATCGCTTTGTAGTCATTGATCTGTTCAAGCCTAAGGCTACTTGAGGGCAGAGGCTATTTTGCTATGGGCTTTATATTCCCAGCAGAGGCCCATAGTCAGTGCTTAATAAATGCTTATTGAATGAATTTAACAGGCATACGTTTTCCCCTTAGTTTTACATTTAATCAGCTTTATAATAGCCAATGGGCCCACGTGGCAATGGGGAGGAAGTCCCTTTGTCACACTGTTCAGGCCTCATGCTGTTAGAGATTCATTGGCTGTGGCTTTTTTTTTTTTTAACATAGCTGCTGTTGGTGTGGGTACCAGACTCTTCACTTGCTTGGGTCTTTCCTCCCCTGAAAGCCTACATGGTGAGTCCTCTGAGTCTGGAAGTGATTCTGGAGAATTTTCAGGCAGGGTCTCTGAGAACACACATACAGGGGTCCTCCCCTCTTGGATGAGTGGATGGGTGGTGCCACGGAGAGTGAGCCCACATGCAGGAAGACCTACACTCAGCTCCAGCCTCAGACACTCACTGGCTGTGTGACCCTGGGTGAATCATTTAACCTATCTGCCTCAGTTTCCTCATCTGCAAATTTGGGGTAATCATAGCACCTGCCTCGTGGGGTTGTCACAAGGACAAAATGAGATGATACTTGTAAACAGCTTCACTAACCTTAAAGTGCTACGGAAATACTCGCTATTATTATGAGACCAGAGAGCCGCTGAAATACTCACAACGAGGACGATGCCTGGGGTGGTTATGGGAGAAAAGCTGGGGACATTACTCATTGGAGGAATGTGTTCAGCTCAGACCAGCTTGATGAATGCCAATTCATCAATAAGCATTTATTAATCACTTTGGGGATGTGCAGTACAGACCAGATAAAGAAACTGAGTAGACACCAGGTGCTAGCTGGGGGAGGGAAGAGGACGGAGTCAGACTCTGGGCTGAGGCATCGCACGCTAAAAGGAAGTGTGAAGGTCATAGTAGCAGGAACATAGAGACACTGGTCAAGTAATGGGGAAGAGGCAAAGAAGCCCAGCAGGCTGTGAGCCTCAGTTTCCTCTAAGAGCTTCCTCTTAGCTGACATTGCTTGTTTTCAGAGAAGTTGCTGGCCTTGTTGGCAGCGTGAAAGGTGGGGGACAAGTGGCTCTAAGTGGCACCTGTTGGATGGGGATGACTGGGAGGTGAGAAAGACCTGGAGGAGGGGAAGGGTTTGCCAGAGCAGCCGGGGGAGGAGGCTCAGGCTCCACCTAGCAGGAGCTCAGCAGCATCTGGCCCTGCCCTGCCATGGGCACCTCCCTGGAGAGAGTCCTCAGAGCCCAGCTTGAGGTGCCCTGAGGGGCAGGGTCAGAAGTGAGGGATCCCATCTCCCATGCCAAGCTGGACCCATAAATGAATGAATGAATGAATGAATGAATGAATGAATGAGGGGCAGCACAGGGCCCTCTGGCTGGAGCAACCCCACCCAACTCCTTGGAGTGGCCTTCATGGCCTCCATGTGCCCCCCTGCCTCTCTTCCCATGGGCCTGTGCATGCCCTTACCTCATTGGGGTGGAAACCATCTGCTGGCTCAATCAGCTGCCAGGTCTGTCCCCCTCTCCTCTGCCACTCCTCAGACACTGTGGAGCACACAACCAAGGCCATTGCTGTTATTAGGGATAGCAATCCTAAGAGCATTGAAAGATCTTTGAACTACTTCCCAACCTCATTCCCCTTGAAGCTGGAAGGAGGCTCTGCAGGGACTATTAGTACCTTTGCAGAGAAGGGGAAGCTGAGGCCCAGTCAGGTCAAAGCTTTATAGAAGGTGAGTATAGGGGGATTCGAACCCATCTCTCTGAGTCTCTACTTTTGGATTCTGGTCTAGGACCGTGGAAAGGCGGCTCTCAGAACAAGCCCATGCTTATGTAGCAGCCCATGTACGTGTGGGCATCCAGGGCCCTCCTTTCCTGACTCTTCTTTCTGATGGAGGAAGGCAGGATCGCTGCCTTCCGGTGACATCCAGTCTGCAGAACGCTGCCTGGTTTGGAGGCATGTGGGGGTGTGGGGCGGCCCCTTACCAAGGCCAGGGCTCTGGCCATTGGCTTCACTGGGAGCTTTAGTGATCTTGGTGCTGCCCAGTATGATCAGGCCAACAATGCCCCCTCTTCCTCCTCTGAAACAAGGCTCTGAGGGAGGCAAAGCTGTGCCTGGGTGCCCTCTGAGGTCATTCAGGGCTTGGATGTATGCCAAGCTTTCTAAGTCCTGCCCTCAGAAGTAGAGAATAATCATACTGAGTTCAGATGGGGGAAAGGAGAGAGCTCCAAGTAGTTTACAAGCTTGCCCCACCCTCTTCAGTCAGCCAGTGGCAGAGCCAGGGTCAAAAGTGAGGGATTCAGTCTCCCATGCCAGGCTGGACCCATAAATGAATGAACGAATGAATGAAATAACAAATGAATGAATGAGCGAGTGAAGGAATGAACAAATGAATGAGTGAGTGAATGAATGAACAAATGAATGAGTGAGTGAGTGAATGAATGAGTATGAATTAACAAATGAATGAATGAACAAATGAAGGAACGAACGAGTGAGTGAGTGAATGAATGAAAAAAGCATTTACTAAATGCTTCCTATATGCAAAGCTCCGCTCTAGGGCTGGAGACCAAATAGGAAAGTCAGTCCCTGCTCCTGAGACTGTCTTGTTGGAATGGAGCAGCCCGCACCCATCAGCTCTTGGTCTGATGGAAAGGTCCCACGTTCCTCAGGGTGCCGCAGCGAAGCAGACAAAAGGTCAGAACCGTCTTTACTGCCATTTCCATTAATGAAGCCAGATCCATTTCTGATGTTGGAACGTCTGATGGTGCCAGAGATTTCTGGGGGCGAGGACCTTCTCTCCCAGTTCTCAGGAGCTGTGGCTGCCGAATGGGCAGTTGTCAGATGGCATCTCCCTGAAGTTCGATGCTTTGGATGTTGGCTGCAGGGGCTGGGCTGCTGTTCCCAGGGCTTTTGGGCTGCCTCCACTGGGATCTGAGAGGAGGTGGTGGCCAAGGGGGCAATGGCGGTTTGATTCACCCGGCATGTGCGACCTTCCATCTGTCCCTCAGAGTCCTGTGGCTTCAGATAGGCTGATCAGCCTTCCCTGGGAGTGGCAGGTGGTGGGCATGGCTGACTCCTCCCTAGGGCTTGCTCCCTTGGTTGATGGCTTCAGAAGCTGGGCTAGAAGCAAGTCTGGTGGTCTGGGCGAGGTGTGCTCCCTGGGACTTTGGGGCTTACCTGCCCATCGATGCTCTCTTCCTACTTGGAGATTTCATGACTATCCCTTATCTTGGCATGGAACGCCAGCTTGCTTTGGTGAATAAACTCCCTGACTCCGTAGCTATGTGCAATCCCACCGGTGGGTGTAGGCTCCATTCTCTTGCATGTGTCTCCTCCAGTGTTTTCCTCATGGACATCCACTGAATTTTAAAGGACAAGTGGGTCCAGACAAGACAGACTATACCAGGGCCCTTCATGAGACCTGACGTGAGGATCATGGGACTCGGCCCTGGAGGGGACCAAAAAGATCATCTTGGTCAGATCCCTCAGAGTCCCAGAGCGGGGTCTGCCCCAGGCACAAGTGGGCAGCCACAGGGTCGGGGTTCAAACACAAATCTTCTGGCTTTTGGTATGTGGGGTCCTATGTAGTCTCGCGGCTTTACAGCTGGTAGAGGTAGGAGGAGAAAGGCGCTCTGAGGGGCTCTTGGTAAAGTCACCGATGCCTGCTTACTGTGCTGTTCTCTACCAGGAACCACTTTCTACAAATGGCATCACTCTCAAAGAGCCTACTGTGCGCACGCACGCATGTGTGTACACGTGTGTGCATGCCCAAGGACAGTGAAACTGAAGGCTTCCAGTGAATCTCAGAGCTGGACGAGACCTCAGTGATTGCTCTCCTACCTGGACAGGGACCTCCTCTCCAGAATCTCTGGTGAGCCATCATCCAGCCTTTGCTTGGAGCTCGCCAATAGGATGGCCTGAGGGCCAGATAAATGGGATGCTACCTAGAAGCCTTCAAATACTCCAGTGGCTTTGTGAGCTCAGATGTGGACGTCCCTCCAAGGATACAGGCTGCAGCCCATCCCTGTCTTCTCAGCTCTTGTCCATATCCTTCCATAATGTGCCACAGGGAGTCCACCCAGTGGGCACCCCCAAATGAGGTGAAGGCCGGGGCAGCATTGGGGGCTCAGGCTGGAGTGAGTTTTGAGGAGCCGGGACGGGGAAGGGATGCCTGCGAGCGACATGGGCTGGGAAAGCAGCAGGTTGGAGGTGCACACCTCGAATTCGCTCCCTCTCAGTTTAGCTGATTTGTCGAAGGCTCAGTGAAGAAAGCCAGGCTTCCTTCATGCAGCCGTGAGGTCAGGAAAGGCTAGGAGAGACACCTCGCAGTCGCCAAGCCGAGGCCTGATTCCCTCATCGAAAAGCCCCCTTACTGGTGTCCCATTTGCACGATGCTTCAGTGTAAATGTAATGCCAAGGGGTCTCTTTGTACCTCTTTAAAAATTAAAAAAAAAGTTAACCATGAATTCTGGTGCTTAGTTATTTTGAGCTTTCCGCAGCACTTTCTATTTTTGAGATTATTTTTGCCTCGCTGCCATTTGTGAGGACTCGACAGAAAGGACTTGACAGATCTTTCTTTCTTTCTTTCTTTCTTTCTTTCTTTCTTTCTTTCTTTCTTCCTTCCTTCCTTCCTTCCTTTCCATCATCTATCCATCCATACTCTCTCTCTCTCTCTCTATGTTTTTGTCCTTCATTCTCCAAGAGGACCAAAATGACGTTACATTGTTGGGGTCAAGGTACAGTGCATCAGACCGTGTCTGATCAGACCAATACGAGCTCGGAAGGCTCAACCACAGGTCGGGGAAAATAGCCCTAGTAAATGTTTGGGCATATTCTCTAAATTTCCGCACCTCTAGAATCTATCTACCTACACAAAAAGTGTCCCCATACAGAGTCCAGTTTTCCGGACTCTTGGGTACTCCAGAGCAGTCAAGGAACCTCACCTCATATTTTACAAGAAAACCTGAGGCCGTTCTCCGAGAGCCCCCTTTCTCGCGTCCTCCTCACCCCCCACCCCACATCACTCAGGCGCCTTCAGCCCCTCGCCCCTCCTTTCCCCCATCTCCAATGATGAGGAGGCCTGACTACCGACCAAGCCCACCCCTCCCCCTGCTCCAGCGATCCCAGCCATCCCGCCTCCTCCAACAGACCGTTCCCTCTGCCATCCCCGCTTTTATTGATTTTCCCTTCTCCCTCCCTGCTGCCTACAGACACGCCCGTGATCTCCCCATCCTCAAACCCCTCCCTTGATCCTTCCAACTCCACTATCGTTCTATTTCTCTTCTGCCTTTTGTAGCTAAATTCCTTGAAAAGGCCACCTATTATAGGGGCCTCCACTTTTCTCTCACTCTCTTCTTTTTAAAATTATATTCTATTTCCCCCAATTACATGTAAAATCAATTTTTAACATTCATTTCTTTTAAAGTTTTGAGTTCCAAATTCTCTCATTCCCTCCCTCTCCTCCCGCTCGCGCTGAGACGGAGCAAGCTGACATAGGCTCTACATGCGCAATCATGTCAAACACGTTTCCACATTAGTCACTGCTCCCACTCTCTTCTTAGCCCTTTACAATCTGGCCATGACCTCATCACTGCCCTCTCCAAAGTGACCAGTGGTCTCTTCGTTACCAAACCCGGCGGCCGCTGCAGCCTCTGACGCTGTCGGTCACTCTTTCCTCCTCGACTCTCCAGGTTTTCAGGACACTCCTTCCCCCTCCTGGTTCTCCTCCCGGCTCCTGGTTCCCTTCACTCCTCCTGGTTCCCCTTCCCCTCCTGTTTCTTCTCCCCCCTCCTGGTTCTCCTCCTCTCTCCCTGACGGCTCCTCCTCTAACTCCGGTTCTTCCTGGGATCTCTTCTTTTCTCTTCTCCCTCAGTCCTGCTTCATTTGGCGAGCTCATCAGCTCCTACGGATTCAATGATTTCTGTGCTAATGTCTCCCAAATCCACTTATTCTGCCCCAAACTCTCTGCCGACCTCCAACCTCGCATCTCCAAATGCCTTTCAGACATCTCAAACTGGATGTCCAGTAAGACCTCTTAAACTCCATGTCCCAAATAGACCTCATCCTCTCCCCCCTTAACCCTGACCCCACTCCCCTGTTACTGTAGAGGGCACCCCCATCCTTTCAGCTCCTCAAGCTCACAACCTAGGAGTCACTCCCTTCCCCCCTCCCGCAAATCCAATATGGTGCCAAAGCCTGTCAATCTCTGCACCATCTCTCCAATACGCCCCCTTCTCTCCTCTGACTCTGGTCCCAGCCTAGTGCAGATCCTCATCATTCATGCCTGGATCACTGCAGTAGCTGCTGGGGATCTGCCTGCCTCATCTCTCCCCCGCCCCCCCCCCCCAGGCCATCCTCCATCAGCCACTGCCCCAGGCCAGGAATGCTCTCACTCCTCCACTCTGACCGCTGATCCCCCGGCCCCAGCTCCTCCAGGAAGCCTTCCCCAACCCTCTTCATTCCAGGGCCTTCCCTCTGGTCACTACTGCCTGTTTATCCTGGATAGAGCTTGCTTTGCACATACATTTCTGTTCACTCATCTCCCCTGTTAGACTGGGAGCTCCTTGAGGGCAGGGATTGTCTTTGGACTCTTTTTGTATCCCTAGTGCCTGGCACATAGTAGGTCCTTAATAAATGTTGATTGATTATTGAAAGGGGAGCCTCCCCATTTCTGGACAGTGTGTTGGCAACCAAAAATGGGCTCCTTAGCACTTAGTCAACAAGTGCCCTTGACTAGTTTGGCTTTTTCCCCTGAACTGAATGCTGTTTGTATGTTGGACTGGAGTAAGCTTGTCGGCCCCTTCACCTTGCTTCCCTTGCTTAAGCTGATGGAAAGAACCTGTGCTTTCCTGGTCAACCCCTTCACCTTGCTTAAGCTGATCGAAAGAACCTGTGCTTTCCCCGGCATACCTTACACCCCCGCAGAAGCCGGATGGTTAAAAACAGCTTCCGTTGGAGCCAGAGGCTGCTATAACTACAGCCACAGCTGAAGCTGAAGCAGGAGCTGCCAGTAGCAGAGCTGACCTACGGGAGGAAGCTGAACAAGGACTTGAGGCCAGTGAGTAATCTTTTTACCATAGAGGGGGAAGCATGATTTTGTTTTACACCATCATGCTTCTCTGTAGCCTCCTGGTTACTCTTGTAAGGCGTACTTATTGGGCCTGGAAGCTTTTGATCAATATGTCAAAATGGGGATGCTGGTTCATGGGTTGGTTACTGGGAGCCTAAATATATGCTTTGATTCTTCTGCCTCCTACTTTGAGAGTTTCTTATATCCGGCGGTCCCGAACCTTTCAGACACATATATGATCCTCTTTGAGATTATAAACTCTGCCCTCCTAATACATTTTAAAACCATATTTTTTTTCACCACTCTCAGCTTATGTCAAGCGTTGGTACTCCTGAGATTTTCACAGGAATATGCCACACTTCTACTCATCCTCTGCTACCTGCCTTTGTCTCCACCTTCTGCATATATCCTTTTAAAATCTAAGTTGGTTGGAGACTTTTCAATGTCAGAGCTTAAGATAAATTCCGTATTTCTACCACAATAGAACTGTTTCTCTCTGTCTCTTCAGAATTTCATTCTTGGGAGTTTCCAACCCCTCTTGGGCTAATTTTTCCTATATAATCTTTTTTTAAAATTTTATTTATTTATTTCATTTTTGGAGGGGGGGGAGGCATGTATTAGGAGGGCAGAGTTTATAATCTCAAAGAGGATCATATATGTGTCTGAAAGGTTCGGGACCGCCGGATATAAGAAACTCTCAAAGTAGGAGGCAGAAGAATCAAAGCATATATTTAGGCTCCACAGTAACCAACCCATGAACCAGCATCCCCATTTTGACATATTGATAAAAAGCTTCCAGGCCCAATAAGTACACCTTACAAGAGTAACCAGGAGGCTACAGAGAAGCATGATGGTGTAAAACAAAATCATGCTTCCCCCTCTATGGTAAAAAGATATTACCCACTGGCTTCAAGTCCTTGTTCAGCTTCCTCCTGTAGGTCAGCTCTGCTACTGGCAGCTCCTGCTTCAGCTTCAGCTGTGGCTGTAGTTATAGCAGCCTCTGGCTCCAACGGAAGCTGTTTTTAACCATCCGGCTTCTGCGGGGGTGTAAGGTATGCCGGGGAAAGCACAGGTTCTTTTGATCAGCTTAAGCAAGGTGAAGGGGTTGACCAGGAAAGCACAGGTTCTTTCCATCAGCTTAAGCAAGGGAAGCAAGGTGAAGGGGCCGACAAGCTTACTCCAGTCCAACATACAAACAGCATTCAGTTCAGGGGAAAAAGCCAAACTAGTCAAGGGCACTTGTTGACTAAGTGCTAAGGAGCCCATTTTTGGTTGCCAACACAGACAGATCTCCCAACCTTTGGCCAGGAAGCCTCAGCCTCAGAGCTCAGCATCTCAAAGTGGGCAGAATGACTCTGGCAAGGAGGAAGTCCCTGGTCATTGCCATTGATAATGATCAGATGGGGATGGCTTTCTTGCCCAGAGAAGCCTTCAGCTTTGCCAGGTCCCAGAAGGCCTCCAGTGGGTGCAAAGCACATCCCTCCTGGCTGGGCCACTCACCCCCCAGCCCATCCAAAATTGTCCCCATATGAGGGAGAGGCCTGCCCACTTTACTGAGTGTGGCCAGGGAAAGGCCAGCTCCCCTGTCAGACCTCACAAGCTGCCCTTTCTGTAGATGAGCAAATTGAGACCCAGAGAGGAGCAACGATCAGTCTAAGCTCACAAGGCAGGATTCAAACTCGGGTCCTCTTAGTGCAAATCCACTGAACCACACAGAAGAGTTTATGTTGCCATGTTCATAAAACCTGCCCTATGAGCAGGCCAGGAACACAGAGCAGCTGCAGCCCCCAGAATGGAAGGGTATACTCACTTTCTTTGAAAGGATAATCCAGGTACAGGAGACTCATGTTGGCAAATTTCTCACTGGCTGCAATCTTTTCCAGAACGTTGGAAAGTTGCTTGGCTCTCTGCAAACAAGGAGACGGGTAGGGGTCCACAACAACAGGATTTCAAAGTAGCCCCCTCCTTCCCCTCCCCTACTCCCAGCCCTCCATCAGGCAGAGATCAGGTCTAACAAAAGCCAGGCTGAGTTAATTTTCCTCCTTCCTTCCTTCCTTCCTTCCTTCCCTCCTTCTCTCCCTCCCTCTGTCCTTCCCTCCTTCCCTCCCTCCCTCCTTCCTTCCCTCCTTCTCTCCCTCCCTCTGTCCTTCCCTCCTTCCCTCCCTCCCTCCTTCTCTTCCTTCCTTCCTTCTTTCCTTCCTCACTCCCTCCTTCCCTCCCTCCCTTCCTTCCTTTTTTCACATGTGTGTGTACATATATAGCTATATATTCATATACTATCTCTTGATCACACTGCCAGGTTGATATACTACATGATCGCTTGGTTCCTGGGCCCTCTTAGAGAAGGATCCTCCTAGAGAACACAGAAGGGCCAGGGGCATGCCATACTTCAGAGGTGAGAGTCCGGAGAGTCTCATTGGAGGACATCCAGCCTTGGCAGGGGTTCACCTGTGGGTGGACAACATTGCACACTTTGGTCAGAGAGGAAAAGGCTGCAGTGGGGACCTCTGGTCTGGGACTAGCCCCTGGACCTGCTCACCTGGAGACAGCTGAGGAAATCATAGAGCTGCGTGTAAGTTACATCTCTGTTCAGCTGGCCTAGAAGAGAGTGATTGTCAACATCAGAGAGAACCAACTCCTTGCAATGAAGGGTGATATTTCTGAATGTGGCACAAAGCCAAAGTCTCCAAAGTTCCCTAATTCACTGTTTTTTTTATTGGGATAAATGTTCATTAACTGGGTATAAGGTCCACTCTGACCTTCAGGTCTCAGGGCATTTCTGGTTCTGGGATGCTCTAAGAGTGTGGGCTGGAGTTCAGACTCTAGAGCCAACCCCAGAGGGCCAATGAAGTCTTGGGGGGAGGCATGTGATTTCTCATTTGTGAGGAGCTGGGTTTTAACTGGAGTGGTGGTAATGGTGGTGGTGGGAGTACTAAGGATGTGAGCCATCCCAATACATGCTAGGGTGGGAAAATGGCCTTGAAGGCTGGCACCCCATTCTGCTCATGACCTGGGATCCAACTCACTGAGGGCCTTTCACCCAGGGGACACAGCTACCTGCTGATGGAACCAATCCTTCTACCCAAGCCTGGGAGCCCCCTGACTCCTGGGAGCCCTTTGGGACCAGCTGGGGTGGTGTGGGACAATGCTATAGCTGAGTGCCCCCATCCTGATCTCCTTCACCACACACACACGCACACACCTCATACACACACATCATATACACAGATGCAGGACTCTCTCCCTCTCCCTCCAGTCTTCCCATCTCCCACTCTGGGGCTGAGCCCTGAGCATTTTGCCCTCCCCTTCTCCCCTCTAAGAGAATGACTAGAGCCTTGCGCATGAACGGGTCTCTTGCTCTGCACAAATGGATGAAAATCGAGGCCACATCTCAAAGCCATGCATGAGATTGATGGTGACAGGCCCAGGCTTATTTTTCACTTATCTCCCAGATGGGCCAGACTGAAAGCTCGCTCGAGTCCATCTCCCTGACAAGGAGGAGGCTGTGCCCGTGTGAGTGAGTGAGCGAGTGGGCAAGCCCCAGGCTGGCTCGGCAGCCAAGCAGGGTCCCAGGGACGTGCAGGGGTCTCCCTCTGGATCCTGTCAAAGCATCTGCATGTTCTGATTAGGCAGAAAACCAACAATTAAAGCCAAGCTTCTGCCCCGCTGCCCTCCTGGCAGGGGACTTGGTCAACACCCCGCTGCATCCCTGCCTTTTCTGCTTCCAAACTGCCACGTTTCCCCTGCTCAGATTTCTGGTACTTCAGTCTGTCGGTTCCGAGGCTCCGCCCCGAATCCCTGGGTGCGTTGGACTAGCCTCTGAGGCTCTATGCCGAGCGAGGAAAGACCGACGACCTCCCTCGACAGCCTCGCCCATCTCCCGGGATCCCCTTCCTTTCACCTTGCTCTTAGGGCTCTCTGGCAAAGACCGTGCCTGTGCTGAGCAGCTGCCTGTTCTTTATGCATTCATTCATTCACTCATTCATGCATGCATTCATTCCCTCATTCATCCATCCATCCATTCATTTATTCATTCATTTCACAAGCCTCTTCCACTGGCCAGGCACGTTTGTTTTTGGGAGGAGTGCTCTAAGTCCTAGCGTCCCACCTCCTCCCTGAGGTTCATCCCTCCCCCGTTACTCTGGCATTTCTGGGTACAGACATGTCCCAGACACACTTTTCTGCAGCTGTTTGCGGTGGGAGCCCTCAGACTAGATCGAGAGCTGGGAAGGGAGGCCCGGAAGCAGAAAACGGGATGACGGTGTGTTTCTGCTGTGACCCGATCTCCACTTTCTGTGCTCGAAGCACAGGCGTGTCCCCTTCCTAGATGCCTGTGAAAGGGCTGGGCATCTCTCTCCACGGGCCGGGTCATCAAGGAGAACCAAGTGTCCTTAAAAAACGGACCATGGGTTTCAAGGGAAGATCGAAGAAGACCAAAGACGGGTTGTTTGTACATCGTTGTTCGCTTGGTGTCTTCCCCCGTTAGACTGGGATCTCCTCGAGGGCAGGGACTGTCTCTTGCCTTTTTTGTATCTCCAGAGCTTAGGGTAGTTCCTAGCACGCAGTAGGTACTTAACACATGTTTACTGACTGACTGACTAAAGAGGCAGAGCGGAATCCTGACCCATGTTGGGAGTTTGGGCTGGGAGGAGGTGGAAGAAGGGGTGACAGAGGAGCAAGGGAAGGACCAGTAAGCCTCGGGAACCAAGCTCTTTTTGAAGGAAAAGCCGCTGAAGGCTTCTTGGGGGGAGGGGAGAACACCAATGCAATTCTTTGTTGACTTAATCCACAAGCGTTAATGAGGCTCCTACTGTGTGTCAAGCACTGGCTGGGCTAGCCTGGGATACAACGACTCATAACGGCACTAGAAAGAGCTGCTGTCTTCTGGGGGCTCCCACCGAGAACTTCAAAGAGCCCATCAAACTGGACGCATCTTGGAAGCAAGAGCTCCAGTGACTGTCCACGTGACTGCCAGCTGTGCCCCCTTATATTAGGCTGGGATCCAGAAACCCATTCTCACCAAACATTTTCTTGACTGATCTTCACTTCCCAACCTCTGGCTTCCAAAGCTATGGTTCAGTGGCTAGCGTTAAGACAACCCCACCTGTGCCCTTTGGGTCTTCAGTCTCTTGACCAAGACTTCAGAATTCCTAGAAATCCTTTCCCTGCCGGCAGCCACACTGGTGCCCACATTAAGCAGTGAGCTCAGTTCTCCATCCACAGCACCACAGAAAATGCTGTTGGTTTGAACCAGGTACATAGAAACTAGGAGCCCATCGGAATTCTGATCTAAAAGACCCCAGGATTGATCCCAACTTTTACCCAGTGGATGGTATCGGTCGTGCAAATGGTCCCAGAGGAAGCGGCCATCTGCCAGTCCATAGAGTACCACATGGCTGCCTGGAGGGAGGCGAGAATTCAGAAACGTCAATGTTTCCATGACGTGAGCCCTCATGTCCTCTGGAGTGGTCATCTTTGACACAGAGTCAATATTCCTGTTGGTGAAAGAAATAGAGGAAAGGCCTGAGCAGCAGCGTGGGTTGAACTGTGCTGGAAGTGCCCACCTCCCCACCCCCTACACACCCCTTGGGTTTCACTGGGAAGTTATGATCTCTTGGCATTCCTGAGCCCTTAGGGGCCCTTTGGAAGTCCCACAGAAGCCTTTTGATCTGAGGGTCAGCTCCCTGTCTCAGTGGGAGACCTGGGTCACTTCAAAAATCAATATGGGGGTGGAGACTAGATCAGACTGTCTGAGTCCCTGCTCACTGCTTGCCCCGCCCCCACCTACTGACTTGGAGATTTTCTGGGTCATTGACAAGGAAAACCTGCTCCTGACTCAATTCCTCATTTAGGTGATAAAGTCCCAGCAGAACACCCACACTCCCTCATAAATCACAGGAACCAAAAGCCAGAGAAAGGAAATTCATGACTCCAGGCATGGACCTGGGACCATTTCTCTTTCTCTATGAAATCAAAAAGCCAGCTTTTAAAATTCTCTGAGTGGGAGAGGGGACCATTTGAAGACAGGCCATCTGTGTCGCCAGGGGCCAGGAGCCTCCGGCTTAGGAAACACTCGGGGCTTTTCCCAGTTCCCACCTGCAGGGTCTGTCCTTCAAGCATTTCTTGAGGACAATGAATTCTTTCTCTAGGTTAATTATGGAAATGTCAGAACCTTCACCCCATCAAATCACAGAATCTTGGCAGTTGACGGGTGCTTAGTGAGGGAGTCACAGACTCACAGGCTCAGGGTTGGAAGCCCCCAGTGGCCTTCCTCCTTCCTGCCTCTGGGCTTTGTTCATCAGGAGTTAACATTGATTCAGTTCTTGCATTTAAGGATGAAGAGTTCCAGAACTACAGCCAGAAGGACCCTTAGAAGGCCAATGAAGCCAACCTCCTCCTTTTACAGAGGAAGGAACTGAGACCTGGAAAGCTCAGGTGATCAGTTCAGGGTCTTTTGTCATAGTGAGGGCTTAATAAAGGCTTCTTCATTCATTCTCCACTCAAGTGTCTGAAAAGTGATTTGAACCTGCATCTTCCTGACCCCAAGCCCAGCACCCTGTCCCATGATGGTCCTGGGACGTGCACATCCAGACACCACAGGGAAGGATCCCTCACCACAGATGCCTCCTTCCTGACAAAGGCCTCACCAGGCACATCGACAACCTATAGATTTGTGTGCCACCTGACTGATGACACAGGGTGAGAGGCAATGTTCTGAGAGAGAAACTCAAAAAGAAAAAACAACCTGACATGTTCTTGGGGCCTTGCTATACGTCATTTGGTCTCCATCCAAAAGCTGACCGGCAATGATAAAGAGGCCTGGCCCATGCGGATCCCAAACCTTGCTTGTGCTTTCTGAGGCTGGGCCTCCTCTGCACTGTCTGCCATGTCCCTTGTCTGTCGATCCACCCCAGGGTCCTTACCCCTTACTCTTCAGAAAATAGTCTAATCATACAAGATCTCATGGCAAGGGAACCGTGCCAATAACCACAGAATTAAATATAGTCGACGCCGACATAACGTGTCAAAGTTTGTTGCACACTTGGGGCATATTGGCCTCATTGCCATCTGTGTGTCAGGGCTTTGCTTGAAGTCTTTCTAGGGTGGGAGTGGGAGTGGGAGGGGCTGAGCAGCCTGGCTCAGACAAGGGGTCTGTCCCCATACTTGGTAGCAGGGAGAGTAATGGAGGGAAGGAAGATGTCTGCCCCATTGTCCCAACATCCTACCAGGCAGCTGCACCATCCCCAGTTGCCATGCCCGGCCCTGGTGAGCTGTGCCCACTCCGGCAGAATGAGCCCTATTGGGTGCTGAACTGGTTCTGACACACTCACACTCCTCCTGAAGCCCATTTCACAGCCAGGAACCAAGCAGTCCCTGCTGGAAATCTCATCCGTTCCCCTTCCCCTCATCCATTGCTCTTGGGGGGGGGCACACCCTGGCAAAAGGGTTGTTGATTTTGTCTCCGTATCCTCAGGGCCCTTGCTTAGTGCTTGTTGGATTTGGTTGGTCCTTTCCCCAACCCCCTCATTTGACAGATTTTACAGAAAATTGAGACCTTGACAAGTGAAGAGACTTGCCCCAGGTCACTGCAGCTAGAAATGGCAGGCTGTGCCTAGAATACTTCCTCCTATTTTATACCCAAAGGTTTTCACTCCAATGGGAGAACCATTTTTAGAAGTAGTTGTGGGGGAAAGAGCTAGTGTGACTTTTTCAATACAGAGAGTTCTAACCCCCTCATTCTCTCCTGTCTCCTCAGGAAGCAAGACATCTTTCCAAGGTGGGGGTTGGGGGGCATTATCCCATCATCCCTGACACATGTTGGAGTCACACCTGGGATGCAGCCTGTGTGCAATGATGCTATCTTCGGACTCTCAAAGGTTGAGGAAACACACAGAAAGTTCTGAGAAGCACCAGGATAGAACCCACCTGGCAGCAGTGCCCCAGCCATGCCCAGGTATGGGGGAGGGAGGCTGTGCCTGAGCATATACTGAAAGTGCCTTGGTTCTCTGGGTTCAGATGTTTGCCCTGTGGTTTATGGGGATACCTCCCTCAGCACCCTGCTCCTGTCCCTCACTCCTGGGACTCCTTGACTCTCTCAGGACATTTGTTGTCCTCTGTACAACGTGGGCCAGTCCTTTTTCTGAGGGTTATGAGGACTGGAGAAAAAAAGATAGGATTTTCTCAGCATCCAGTGGAGACCTGATAGTTGGTGGGTAAGAGGAGATATACTTGAGTCATTTTGTATTAGAGATGTTCTTTGTTGTGAGACATGAGACAATGTTAGCAAAGCGAAAATGCTGGTGTTGGAATTTGATGGGTTTGAATTCTCTCTGAACTACAGCTGTGCAACCCTTGACAAGCTGATTGGTCTCTCAGGGCCCCAGTTTCTTTATCCATAAAATGGGGATGAGAACATTTGCTCTGCCCTTTCAAGGAGTTTTATTTATTGAGGATCAGAGTGGGGCTGAGGGGCAGAGCTGAGCCTGTGCTGTTCCCCCAGGGGCACATTGGGGGTGAGCTCCTGCTGAGGACTCTTTCTGCAAAGGAGAGGGTTTATGGGATCCTGGGGCAGCTGTGGAGGGCACCAGGGTTCCATGGAGAGTAGAGAAGTGGCCTCCCTGGAAGGAGAGGCAGCAACTGGCATGCCATCTGGCATAGCCTCCCTGGCCTATTCCTTCCTGGAATGCTGATTGCTAGTCCCTGACTCCTTGAATTGCCCATGTCTGAATATCCCTTGCCATGAGAACAAGGAGGGCCTTGGGAACTGTGAGGTTTACTTCTAGCGCAGTCTTGGTTGGAAAATTCATGTTGGAGAAGGTGTTGGCAAGGGCAGCACCACTGAGTTCTGTTTCTACCTTCTGGGCATCTCAGCTTGGCCACTCATTAGCTGTGTGATCAAGAACAAGTCCCTTCTACTCTATAAACTGTATTCCCTCATCTGTGAAACACACGGGTTGGACACCATGATCCATTTCTAAAGTTGCTTTGAGCTTAAACATCGAATGTTCTATTTCATTGGCATTGGGTTCCAAGGTAGAAAGAAAGAAAGGCAGAGCATCAAACACTGGAAAGACAAACCAGAAAGGCCACAACCTTTGCCAACTACTCACCCGTTACACACGTCATTCCCAAGCATGGTGTAGATGACAATGGCGGGTTGATCCAACAGCTGGTTCCTGGACAAGCTGATAAACAGGAGAGCAAGGCAGAGTTGGAGAACTTTCTGACCCTTAACCTTGGACTCAGGCTGAGAGAGCCCCAGGAATCTCCGGTTGGTTTAGTCCTCTGTTTTAATGGGTTATTCCTTACAGTGATGCTTCTTGCTTTTCCTTTTATTTCTTTCCTTCAGTCTTCCCTCTTCCTATAATGACCAACTACTTTCTCAGTTCCTACACTTTCTTTTGTGATTTTAGTTCCACCACCCATTTCCCACCAAACTGAGTGCACATAATTCTATAGATTTGAAAATAATGGATCATGAGGGTGAATATAAGGGCAGGTCCTAGAATACCTTGATTTCAGCAAGACATTTGACACATTTATCATGGTATCTGAGCTGACCTGATAGAGATGTGTGCAATAGATGATGGTATAGTTAGGTGACTTGGAAGTGGCTGCATCCACAGAGTGCTTAGTATCCAATTGGTGTCAACCTGGAGGGATATCTCTAGAGAGATCTCTCCTTGGCATTCTGCTACTCAATATTTTTCTTACTTAAATGATGAGTCTTATCAAATATGAGGATGACACAAAGCTGGGAGGGAGAGCTAAAATACTGGATGACTAAATTGAGATCCACAAAGTTCTTGGCAGATTAGAAGTATAAGTTGAAACTAACAAAATGAAATTTAATAGAGATAAAATTTTGTTTTAGTGGATGGAAAAATGAAAAGGATTATATTTGATGGACAAGAACAGATTCTATTAATGTGGGAGTTACCCCTGAATCAGCTCTCTGAGTAGTTAGACTACTATGTTCTTAGAGCAAAGATCAGGTTTCATTTTAAAAAAGCTAGAAGAATAATAATGAGCAAAAGATATGACATGGAATTGAAACAACTTCAAGCAAGCAATTGATGATGGAAAATGGGTGGTGGATGATTATGAGTGGTATTGCCACATAAAACAGAGAGCACCAGTGGGAATTAAAACAGTTTAAAGAAAGCTTTGGCAAGGCATCCAACTAAACAAAGTTGTCCCAAGGGCATCTAAGGATGAAAAATGAAGGGGAGCAAACAAAAAAAATGGAAAAGATCTGCAAAGAGGAGATAATGCCAAAAGTGGGGAAAAATTTCAATGTTATATGACAACTACCAACTTACATACTTACTTTTCCATCTCTGCAGAATCTTTGAGAACTGTCTACACATCCCCAAGGGCCTGCTGGATAGGGCATTGTAGGGAACAAGCAAGCCTACATGAGTAAGCCTTACACTACAGTGGGCCATACCCTGAGCATCTTGAAATTGGCTGGAAGGTGTAGACAATAGGGGATCCCACTGAGTTTCCTCTTTGTGGAATATGACAGAGCATTTGATTGAGGGGACGATGGCAGAGCATCACCTTAAAGCTGCCTCCAATGAGCTACTTCCCATTCATGCATCATAATAATTTTAGATTCCTTGCAAGATGTGACAGTTGAATGAACACTGTTCCACAACCCTCTGCTAGTCACTTCAGGTGAGGCAGAAAACAATGTGAGGTGTGATCATCAAAGGAACGTGTCCCATGATGGAGGAGACCCAGGACAGGGTATAAGAGGAAAGAAGGTGAGGTCCTCCACATGCTCCTGTTGGCAGGTGACAGGGTGCTGACTGTATCAAGCCCCAAAACATTAATGAGCCTCTCGGAAGAGACCCACTCAAAGGAGTTTGGCTTGATTCTTCACACAGAAAAGACCAAGAGAACGAAGAATGCCCAGAGTACAAGAAGCCCAGAGTACAAGAAGCTGTTGGATGGGCAGTGGGCATGCTCAGAACAGACAGCACAGATGGACAACCAGCTGGCCCACCATGAAATAGGAGGAGAAAAGTGGATTGGATTGCCATTCAGGAAACTGCAGAGATCCATTTATGACCCCAAGCAAAGCTCCTTCTAATATTTACCAGTTTTGTTGTTGTCTGACTGTGAGACAGAATGGAATAGTCTCTGGAGAATGGAAAATGAAGATCATCTGGAGAGCAGTGCAGAGCGCCAGGGGGTGGAGAGATGGGTGTACGGGGAGGCTAGGAGGGTGACCAGGCTGCCACAAAGAACCAATGAGAAACTCCGAAGAAGGACAGGCATAAATTAAGGAATTAGATGACAGGAAAGAAGGGATGGGATAACCAGTGGATGGCAAGAGTCCACAGGGACACTCATAATATCAGGAGAAACCAAGGAAAGGCTCCAGCCTGTGGAATTCATCCCCTGTGGTGCTTATGGGAGGAATGGACAAGAGATGGATAGGATAGGTGATCAGGGAGGAGTGGGGATCAGAATCTTTTCAGGGATGAGATTCCGGGTCCATTGGAGAAAATAAAATTGTCCATTGTAAGTTAAAGACAATCAACCATGTAAGTATGAGATGGGAGAGATATAGGATACAAAAAAGATCTGCGGTGTATTGGTGGACCTCAAGTTCAATATGAGTCAACCGTATAACATGGTAGCCAAAAGGTCCCCACCCAATTAATGGGGTTCCTGGTCTACATTAGAAGAGGCATGATGTCCATACTGAAGAAGGTGGTGGAAGTTTCACTGTCCTTCACCCTGGCCAGACCTTGGCTGGAGCCTGGTAGCAGCTTAATGGCCTATGTTGTAGGAAGGATATTGAGAAGTTGGAACTCAGCTAGAGGAAGGGACCAGGAGGAAGGGGACAGGACATTGGGCCATGCAAGTGTGGGTGGAAGGAACTGGAGTGAATAACCTGCAGAAGACTTAAGGGCCCACTGCCAGCTCTCTTCAAATATTTGAAGGGCTGTCACCTAGAAGAGGATGATAGCCTCAGAGGGCACACCTAGAGACGATGAGTGAAGCTTACAGAGAGGAAAACCTTCTTAACAACTAGAACTACTGGGTCGAGAGAGAGAGAGAGAGAGAGAGAGAGAGAGAGAGAGAGAGGGCCCATTGCTAGATGACCTTTGGACTTCCTTCGAGTCTATTGTACCAGGAACCTGGGTCAAATATCACACTGGAAGACAGCCCATTCATGGCCTGAAACCCAGGAAACCTCTGGCCAGCCTTCCCTGGATGCTTTTCATTCACCCCTGTTGATCTCAAGTTTTACTAACCCCTTCTCGTTCTGCTTTCACTCCCTCCACAGGCATCTCTGTATATTCCTCCCTGAGGTGTGTGCTTGGCTTAGTGGGCACCAGGCTGGCCCTGCGCCTTCCTCTAACCCCGATTTTGAGCCTCCCACACTCTGACTCTTTAGTCATGTTTTCCTGCACTAGTCACCTTCTCGTTTTGCCTTCAGATTCAGAAAAATGGATTTGAAAACCTTTGCTGATTCCCCATCCAAGCACTCACCTTCCCATGAACTTCAGAAGATTTTTGGAAGAGGCACCTGGATCAGGGAGAGAAGGAATAAGTTAAATCTGACACCAGCAAATGCAGGCTCCCTTATCTGAAAGCCTGGAGGGGAGAGCTTGAAAGGTAAGAGTAATTAAAAATAGCCCTGAACACACACGACCTCATTGGAGTCTCACAATAACCCGGTAAGGCAGGTGCCATCATCCTCACTTTGCTGACAAGGAGACAGCCTCAGAAAAGGTAAGTAACTTGGCCAAAGGCTCGGAGGTAGCACATGTCTGAGGAAGATTCAAACTCAGGTCTTCCTGACCTCAGTCCTGGAACCCTATTCACGGTGAGGCACTGGGGTTTTCAAAGTTCTGGCTGATTTGGGAAAACAAATGAACCAGGGCTGGAGACACATGGCTTCCTCTTTCTATAGGTCTGGAGGGTCTGCCTGGTGCCCCCATTCTGGGAGCTTCATTCTCTTCACCCTCACAGTGAGGGAGCGGCACCTGTCACAATCTCCATGTCCTGTGCTCACCTTCTCCTTCCTCTTCCATATCAATCTCTTTGTCAATCACTTCCCAGATTCAGTTCCTTTCCTTGCCTTTTGGCTGGGCTTCCCTTCTCATTTCCCTCCTCTACTGGGATGTCTTTCCTCTTCCCAGTAACTCTCATCTTCCCATGGTAAAATGCTACCCAGCTGCACCCTGGGTGCCTCCCCTCCCCATAATCCCGCGGGGAGATGAATGGCCAACATAGAAGGGCCACCCGCTGCAGCGTCTCTCTTCAGGCTATGTGATTCAGACCCCAGAAAGGAGGTATCTAGGGAAACAGTAATGCCCTGGAGTGTCCTGCCTCCTGTTTGCTGCTCGTTAAATTTCATCCCATCCAGGATGTCACCTACTGGGTTACCCCTCCCTCCCTGCTGGATGTCTTCTGCAGACCTAACGAGCAGCCTACCTATGCTTTTATCCAGGTCACTGATAAAACGTTAGCCAGAACAAGGCCAAGGACAGATCCCCGTTTCTTAGCAACTGTTACACATAGAAGATATGTTCCTGTGAAGATGAAATTTTATAACACCTATCTATGATTCTTTTTTATTATTACTAGAAAAACCACCCACGAGAAACAGAAATATTCAAATATGCCCTTTTTCAACCTTTACAAAAATACATACACTCTCATACAACACGAAATGCCCTATCATTTCTATCATTGGGGCTGTAAGCTATTTAAAAAAAATCAACTTTCCCACATTCTCTCCTTTTTGATACGGAGGTATTTCTCTGGGATTATTTCTGTACCTTCACCCTCTTCCACCTGCTTCGCCACATTTATTTTCTCCTTTTCTGTATCTATGATGACCACAAACAACCTATTCTTCTTTTCCCTATCTCCTCGGGCCCCCCCCCCTCCCCCCATGCTTATCTGTATCACTTAGTTGTGAATCAGAACAACACTATTGTTTTGCCGCCGTATGGCTAAAATTTAGATGGCAACAACTCAGTAACATTGTCACTTCCTCTGTGCACTGAAAATTTGAGGATCCTCTTTGTTCTTAAGCATTTCCATTTATCATTAAGATTGCTTTAATGTGAGTACTCCCCTCCACAGATGTTTGAAATTCCTGTGGAGTCTTAAGTGTCCTTCATCTTCAAAGAGAAATTCTTAACCAGAAAATCAATTGGATGAGGAAGTGCTGTATTTCTTAGTTTTAGGTACATCACATTACAGATTCAATCATTCCTTGTTTATATAGAACTATTTTGTGCAATTTTAGTTCTTGTTTTTGATATTTGGTGTTTTTCTGCTTGATTGCTTGTCATACTATCTGCTTATCATTGCACAGTTGAAGCTTGACCATGATATGTCTGAGTGAGTTGAATTTGGAATTCACCTCTATTGACATAAAGTGCATTTTATTTGCAAGCTGTCTTTTTTCAGTGTTTCTGAGAAAATTCCATGTATGATTTCTCATAATGTAGTGCTCAGATTCCTTGGTTCAGTTTTCAAGTGGTTGGATAATTTTAAAATCTTTCCTCACCCTGTTTTCCATAGCTGTTATTTTTATATCCTGTGTAATTTTCTTGACATGTTTTTCTGCTCCCTCTGATGTTTCTGACATTTCATTCTTCATTGAAATAATTCTGTTTTTCATTGAGTCTATTGTTTTATTTCTAAAATCATTGTCTTAGTAATAGCTGGCATTTATGTAGCTCCTTACAGTTTACCAAGCACTTTACATATATTATCTCATTTGATTGGGACATTCAGCAACAAGTTTAGTTTTTTAAAAAAGACACGTGCAGATGATACAACTAAGGGCAGGTGGCTGAGAATTAATATAAAAGCATGGGATTGGACTAAAGCAACAATGTCAGGAGTGCTAAAGCTTGGGATAAGTTGAGACTGATGAGGAAAGCAAAGGACAATAAGGTTTTCTTATTTTGCTTTGCTTTTTTTTAAAAAAAATCAACATGGGGAGAAATAGGGCAACACTGCAGGGATGGGAACCATGCTTGGGAGTGGGGAGGAAAAAGACAATTGGTGATTGAGATTAGGAAGAGCTACTCAACTTATTTAATTTCTATTTTCTCTGCCAAAGAGAAGGATCCTCGGACTACAAAGGACAGAACCCAGAAGGCTGGTAAGAAGTTGGTACCTAAGATAAGGAAGGTAATAGGAAGAGGGCACTTAGATCTCCTAGATGAATGCCAGTTACCTGGTCCAATATTCTAAGAGAGGGAGGAGGGAGCTAGTTTATAAAGGGCTTTGAATGCCAAGCCCAGCATTTTATATTTGTTCCTGGAGGCCGTAGGGAGTCGCTGGAATTTAATGAGTAGGGGAGTGACATGGTCTGACCTTCACTTTGGAGTCTGAATGGAGGATGGACTGGAATGCGGGGTGATGAGGCACGCAGACCCCCAGTAGCTGCTGCAGTGAGCCAGGTGTTAGGTGCTAAGGGTGTGCACCGGGGCAGGGGCACTGTCAGAGGAGAGGAGGAGGCACTGGAGAGATGTTGCAGAGGTGAAATCATAGTCTTGGCAACAACTTGGATGGAGAGAGAGAGAGAGAGAGAGAGAGAGAGAGAGAGAGAGAGAGAGAGAGAGAGAGAGAGAGAGAGAGGGAGAGAGAGAGAGAGAGAGAGAGAGAGAGAGAGAGAGAGAGAGAGAGAGAGAGGAGCCCAGGAAGACTTCTGGGTTGCCAGCCTTGAGGACTGGCAGGACAATGGTGCCTCTTACAGTAATAGGAAAGGTGGGGGGCTGGTGGTGGAGATTTGGGGAAAAGACGAGTTCTGGTTTGGACATGATGAGTTAAGATGTCTACAGGACATGAGCCATCTTTGGGTTGGGAGCCTGAAGGACTGGGAGCTAAAGCTAAAAGACGCTTCCTTTTGATCCAGTCCTGTGATTTCATTGGTGTAGGGAACTTCCAGTGAAGTCATTCCTTTTACCCTAGAAGATTGACCTCTGCTCCACAAGTGACAAGGATAAAGAGCTGCCTGGGGCACCAAGGTTAAATGACTTGCCCAATTTCACATGGCTGGGATGTGCCAGACAAAGGACTTGAACCCAGGACTTGCTGATTTTGAGGCTAGTCTCTGTCTACTATGCCACACTGCCCCCCCTCCAAGATCTATATGAAGGCAAGTCTTGGATTAAAAAGTCAGTTGGAGGATGGGGGATGACTGGTTAGATAGCAGCTCACTTGAATAAGAACTGGTGGTCTTAGTGGCCTGCAGACTCCATCAGCCAAAAAGCTGCTGTGATTGAGGGAGGGGAGAGGAAATACATCAAAAAAGTGAGGGTGGAGAGTGAAGAGAAGAGCACCAGGCATCGTCTTTCTGGGTCATTCATATTTAGGGAGCTAGAGATGGGTGATGAGCCAGTAAATGAGAATGAGGAATGGTCAGAGAAGTAGGAGGAGACTACGCAAACACACCATGGAAGTCAACAACAAAAAGTAATTCCCAGTACCATTTAAGCAGGGCTTGCTGTGTCCCAGGTACTGCGCTAAATCCTTTACAAATATTTTCTCATTTGATCCTCACGACATCCTGGGGAGGTAGTTGCTACTGTGACCCCCATTTTACAGATGAGGAAATCAAGGTAAAAGGCGATTAAATGACTTTCACACAGCTAGGAAGAGTCTAAGGCTGGCTCTGAACTCCGATCTGCCTGATTCCAGGTCCCAGCGCTCCATCCGCTGTCCATTTCACTGAGGAGAAAGTGTCCCTGAGAAGTTTCGGAAGCTACAGAGGTCAAGGGGAAGGAGGATGGAGAAGAGCCCAGTGGCTTAGCTAGCGATTCAGACCCTGGTGACCTTCAGAGCAGGCGAACACAAGTCCGAGAGAAGCCCGGCTTTCTGCGCCGGCCGGCCTGCCGGCTGTCCAGTGAGCAGAGCTCTTCGCCCACCATTGATTCTTTCTCGTTCCAGTTTCTCTATTTGAATGCTTAAATTACCTGGTCATGACAACGAACTCAAGCAGGAGAATCATGGAGGGTTACATCACATGCACTTGGCTCTTTTGGGAATTTCTCACTCAGGTCCTTTGGAATTTTTATGAGATGATGACATTGACTACAGACGGAACAACAAAGCTGAGCCGCACCTTGTCCGGTTCAGCCTCAAAAGAGGAGCAGAGGCCGCACCTGCCCGCGCCGGGCACTGTCTGGGAGCTCACTGCCCCCTCATCCCTTTGCCCACCTCAGCTCTCCGGCCCTGGGCACGTGCCCTGTAAAGAGCGTCAGCATGCCCGGGGCGTGTTCCCGTCTGCCTCAGCTTCTCCCGGCTGGAGGGGCAGGAGCGGAGGGAATCTGCCTGGCCCCCCACCCTCCCACACGCGGTCTTACTGACAATAGCCGCGCCACAGCGCGCACGGCCGCCCCGTCTGGCTGAGGCTCCCCGGAGAGAGCTGTAGGACACACGTACCATTTTTGGAAACACTCTGGTAGTCGCGATGGTTGCAGCGGTTCCTCTGACGTAGGCGGAGATAAATAGAGCGGTCCGGCGATCTGAAACGAGTTCACAGAATCTTAGGACGTTCAAACAAAAAGATCCACAGAGATGCCTGGTTTGGGTGGATCATCCCCCCCCACCCCCAAGGTGAGACTGTTCTTAAGCGCTTAGTGAGCTCAGCAAACGAGCTTAGTGTGGCTGCCTTCTCCCCCGGCCAGATCAATGAATGGCGCCTGCTGCGTGCCCGGTTCTGTGCTGCATGCATGGACCGCGGTGAGATGACGGAAAGTGCCTTCGGACCCCAAATCACTAACTAATCATCCCTTATTCTAGTCCCTCTAGTCCCTCTATCGCCTAATTGTCCAGGAGTCTGCAGCCAACTGCTGGCCTTAGACGAGCTGGGTCTGGGAGGACAGGTGTGAGGTCCATCACTGTGGGGCAGGCCCTGACGGGGGCCTTCAGGAGTCTCAGGCCACGAGCCCCCCAGCCCACATGGAGGCCATTAGGGTAGGCTAGTGCTCGTCAGAGGCAGGATTTGAACACGAGTCTCTCCCTGGGCTCATGTGCTGGGGAGGCTGAGAAAGCCGGGAGCCGTCCCTCCCTTCAAGGGGCTCATGATCCGACAGGGCAGACAGCACACACAGAACTACAGACGGTCAAGACATATCAGCATAAAGGGAAGGTAAACTGGGAAAGAAGGGCATTAGCAGCATGTATGTGGATGTATGTGCACACGCATGCACGTGTGTGCACGCAGGCATATGTGTGCATGTGTGTGCATGCGGGAAGAAGCGTGTGCATGCATGCATACACATATATGTGCATGTGCGTGCATGCAGGTGCATGTAGATGATTGTGTATACATGTGTGCATGCATGTATATGTATGTGTGTGTGCACGTGTAGATTAGGAGTGAGACCAGGAAAGGTCCCCCACAGAAAACATGATTTCAGTGGACACCAAGCCAGACGCCAAATAGAGCAGATACAACTAAAGAAGCCTAGCCTTGCTGCTGTCTAGGAGTTCACAGGAGCTGTAATCCCAGAAAGAAGTAAGTCTGAAACCCATGGCTACTAATACTATGAATAACTGCACAAAGGTTGTACACAAGCAAGGGCCTGAGGCAGCAAGTGTGTGTGTGTGTGCGCGTGTGCGTGTGTGTCTGTGCGTGTGTGTGTCTGTGTGTGCGTGTGTGTGTGCATGTGTCTGTGTGTGTGTGTCTGTGTGTGTGTGTGCGCGTGTGCGTGTGTGCGCGTGTGCGTGTGTGTGTCTGTGTGTGCGTGTGTCTGTGTGTGCGTGCGTGTGTCTGTGTGTGCGTGTGTGTGTGCATGTGTCTGTGTGTGTGTGTGTCTGTGTGTGCGTGTGTGTGTGCGTGTGTGTCTGTGTGTGCGTGTGTGTGCATGTGCGTGTGTGTGCGTGTGTGTGTGCGTGTGTCTGTGTGTGTGTGTGTGTGTGTGTGTGTGTACGTGTGCGCACGCGCATCGGGGTGGGAGATGAAATCCATGAAGGCGAGATAACTCTGAATGGGTGAGCCATATTCAAAAGTCACAGATAAAAGGAAAGGTGGTACAGCACTGTATATTAAGAAGGCATAATTAAGTGGAGAAATCCACTTTAGGGAAGCTGTGGGCGTCTGCAGACTACTGGCCAGCATCCTTGACTTGAATGCTTGGCACCATTCTAGCAGATTTTGTCATTCACAGGATGGTTGGTGAACACTGAAAAGAGGAAGCTATGATGCTCTTAGAGAACCTCTGTGGCTATACTACGAACAAATCAGGCCAGAGTAACTTGCCTTGGTTTCTTTTTTGGCAGATTAAGGGACTGCTGGTGACATTTACCTGAACTGTGAGTCTCTCATCTATTCTTGTGGAAAAATATGGAATGATGTGGGTGAGGAGATGGGAAAAATTAGGTGGTTGAATAGTTGACTTTTTGAAGCTGATCTGGAAAGAAGTCTCCGGAGGGATGCCTCGGGGATCTCTGCTTGGCCCTGTGCTTTTGACGTTTTCATTACTGACTTGGAAAAGGCATCAATGAGACCCACCATATCAAATTAGCCAATGAGCCAAATTCAGAAGGCAGAGCTAACAGGCTGGATGACAAGATCAGGATCCCCAAAGATTCAGACATTCTAGAACATTGGGCTAAATTGGATAGGGATGTAAGGGTGGTGGTTGATTAAGCCAAGCAAGCGGTCATTCATCCCAGTTCAGTAATACACATACACACACATGCACACATGTGCATATACAGCCATGCACACACACATGTGCCCGCATGTACATATACATCCACATACATGCTACTAATGCCCTTCTTTCCAAGTTTACCTTCCTTTGAAGCCTTTTCCAGTTCAAGTAATGGACTAAGTCCTCCATTTCTGATACTTTTGTTGGGTGAGAGCATCTCCATTGAATGAATCAACCAATTCAAGGTACTAAATGAATACACACCCAGCTATGCCCTTTTGGTCCTCTATAAAACAGCAGGCCAGTTTGGAACCAAGACTAATTGGAGTGTTTGGCATAATAGCAAAGAACTATTCCAGTTGAGCTCCTGAAAGAGAATCACTTGGTGGGTCCAGGAGAGGGAGGGAAGGGAGAGCCTCTGTATCCTTTCCCTGCCCCCTTGACCAGATGAGGACTCTGTAAGGAGCCAGCAGAAAAGTTACCCGAAACCTAATGGAACAATCCCTAGGACTTTGGCCAAGATGGTCTTTAGGAGCTGGAGGTCACCCCCTTCGCCGCTTGTGTTCTGAGCCTGAGCCCATGTTTCCTTGAACTCTGCATGTACTTTTGGGAGGGTACATCCCATACTTTTAGGGGAATATTTTGTACCAAATATACTTCCTTAAGTAAAATAAATTATGTGTGGCTAATTGATACCAACTAATAATCATTAGAGGAAACACACCAAGGGGGGGCCAGAGAACATTCAGACTCTGGCAGTTTAGGAAGGGCATTGATGACCTTGAGAGGCTCCTGAGGAGGGCAGTCAAGACGGGGAAGGCCCATGTCATCTGAGGGCAGGTTGAATGAATGGAATTCACTTATTAAAGTTTACTTAATGTAAGCACTAATATGCTCTCTGTGTGCCAGGCACTGTGTGAAATGCTGCAAATCCAAATTCAAGAGACCAATCATCCTTGCCTTCAAGGTACTGCATCCTAATAAGAGAGGGTGTTTTGTTGTGGGTAGTGGCAGGGTTGGTGAGAGGAGCAACATGCAGGGAGATGGTCCAGGTGTAGCCTGGTCAGAGGTCTGGTTCAGCTGTCTGTAGGGGGCTCTTACCAATCAGGACAGCATGGCCCCAGGATGGGAGTTCCAAAGCTAAGAGACTTGGTCTTCTAAAGCATGGTCTCTGAAGGATCTAGAGATATCTGACTTCAAGAGGAGAAGGCTAGGGTAGTGGGATGATGGCCCAAGTCCCACTTCTGACCCATTCTGGCTAGGGGACCCTGGGCACCTCAGTTACATTTTCAGTGCCCCGGGTGATTCTCTAGGACTTAACTGCAGTGTGGAAAAGGAGGACCTGCACTGGTAGAGGAAGTCCCCTCATGTGGGAATTTCTTGCCCCCATGAAATCACACATCTAGACCCTAACCCTGTGACCAAAGATAACCTTTTCTTTCACCAGAAAATATTATTTCCTTGCTCCAAACAGGAACCTCTCCTATAAATTCCATAAATGGAATTTCTCATCGAGGACTTGAGAGCTGTGAGAAAATTGAATGATCAATAGCCCATTTTGTGATAGAAAGGATTGCGAAATGGAAACCATATATAGGCAAGGTTGCCTTGACCTTGTGTTAATGAGAAATCAAAGATACTTTGCTTAAAAGAGTTTAGGGCATGTAGCACCCCCTCTCCCTCTCTCTCTCTCTCCCTCTCTCTCTGTCTCTGTCTCTCTTTCTCTTTCTCTCTCTCTCTCCCCCTCTTCCTCTTCCTCTTCCTCTCTCTCTCTCTCTCCCTCTCCCTCTTCCTCTCTCCCTCTCTCTCTCTGTCTCTCCCTCTCACTCTCCCTCTTTGTCTCTCTCTCTCTCCCTCTCTCTGTCTCTCTCCTTTCTCTGTCTCTTTTTCTGTCTCTTTTTGTACTGGCTGTTCCCCACACCTGGAAGGCACCTCCCCCAACTTCTATTAGAATTCCTGGCTTCTTTCAAAGCCCAGCCCAGGTGCCCCCACCTCTTTCAGGTGCTAGGGCTTCCCCCAACAATTTCCTTGTATTTACCCTGAGTATATTTTTGCATTTAATACTCATTCATGTTGTTTCCCTGTATAGAAGGTAAGCTTCCTCAGGGCAGAGCCTGTTTTATTTCTTTCTGTTTCTTCTGTACCTAGCACATAGAACCTAAGCAGTACAAGGGGTGGGCTGGTGGCAAGGACTCCATTCCTGACACCTAGACTTTGTCTATCTTTACCCTGTATGCTTTCCTGACCCTACCTTTCAGCTTCCTTTCGTGGATTATTTTCCTCCATTAGAGTGTAAGCTTCTCGAGGGCAGGAACTATCTTTTTCTTGTGTTTGTATTCCCAGTGCTCAGCACATTCACTAATTATTTGCTAATGCTTAATAAATACTTCTTGGCTTGGCTTGACTGACTTGCAATGTGGAAATGTGAAATGGGTAATTGGCAGAATGGTGAAATGGTTCAGCCTTGAACTCATTGCTCTTCAGTCTCTCAGAAGACTGCTGCTAAATTCTGTTCTAATCATTCTGTAATGAACACCATGATCCTTTTATGCTCAGAATTCCCTTTTCCATATGGGAATAAAATCTTACAATAGGCACCATTAAAAAATACGTTCCCCTTTCTGGGAATCCTCTTAGACTTCAAGCCTTATTATTATATGATTAGCAACTTTCCCTGGGAGAAATGGGGTGAGGGTGGTGATCCAAAGGATAGGAGAAATGGGAAGTCTACTTCCCCAATCAAGAAGTCCAGTTTCCCCCTAATAATGAACTTGGACAAGCCACAATGGCTACGTAAAGGCCAGGAATGGGTGTGGGTCACCAGACCTGGGATTTCAGATGAGCATCTGTATCTAGGCGGTATGTTAGATACATTAGGTGTGTCTATGAGAAAGCTTAGGCTTCTGATTCATGTATTGTGGATGCTGGGCATGCTTGGAAACCTCTGCTTCTCTCCTGGGTGAGGAAATCAGGAAAGTGCAGAAATAAATGAGTGGGAGTTCCAGCCCGATACTAATGTACAGAGCTTTCATCGGTAGCAGGTGGGCCTATGAGACTGGCTGACCTTTCCAACTTCACTTGTGGAGTGGCGGAAAGCTCAGCTCCTATTAGAGAAGCTAGCTGTGGGATGTATGCTGCAAGGCCACTGTCCTTGGGGATTTCACAAGGTCTTCTGGGACAGAGAGAAAAGGAAGAAACCCAAGGATGACCCACCAAGCAGAATGCAGAGGAATGCATCTATAAATAAAAAAAATAAGAAACAAGCTTCTATTTTACTTACAAAGAATAGCATCAACCAGTATGTGTGCCCAAGTATATGCAAAACACAGGCAGAATAAATGCAAAAGTACTTCCTAAGGGGTGCGGGGAAGTTCTGGCAACTGGAAAGATCAGGGAAGGCTCCCTGTAAGAAGTGGCCCCCTGAGCTGTGCTTTAAAAAGAACCTAATGGTTCTCCAGGACACAAGTGAGGCATGAGAGCATTCTAGGCAAGGGAGGCAGTGTGTGCAAAGGCTGGATGGTAGAAGAAGAGAATGGAGGTTGGTTTGGCCTGAGTGTGGACTTTATGAAAGGCAGTCATGGGAGAGCTGCCTGGAAAGACAAGCTGAGGCAGCTGTAAAGTACTTTAAATGCCAAACAGGGGAGTTTGAGAGGTCATGGGGGACACTGAAGATTGCTGAGTGGGAGGAGGAGGGTCATGGTCAGAGCTGTGCTTTAGGCAGCCCCTTTGCCCACTCCATGGGGAAGGACTGGAGCAGGGAGAGAGGAGACAGGGACCAAACTGGGAGGGGGTCAGCTGTCTGAGGGGTAAAAGATTTAGTCCCTTGTCACCCCTTGGTCTCTGCTCTTCTCTGTTGGAGTTTTCGGGCAGGGGGTCCTTTGCTAGGACCCTGATAGAGAAACATGTAGGACAGCTACTTGGGTCTGCTTTGAAACAGGGTGAGCTCCCTGCCCTGAAATTATTCAAAAGAGGACGAAGGACCACCTGCTACTGATGCTGTGGAGGGCCTTCCTCTACAACAGGGCTGGGACGGTGTGACAACTGTCTATTCTTTCCTGTGTAAGCCATGGTATGATGAGTGTGCCACAGGAGGGCGGAGACTGAGGGTGGGTCCTGTGTGGTCATGCCCAGCTCCAGCACCCTCCACATTCCCCCAATGACGTCTCAGCCAGTTCAAGTCATAGACAGGCTGAAGGACCAATCTATGACAGGGAAACTGAAGCCTACACAAGATGAGTGACTTGCCTAAGGCAAGTAATATCGACTCTAGCCAGTAGAGTGTAATCCTCCTGAGGGCAGGGATTTGCCCTTTGTCTTACTCAGCCCAGCTGCAGGTGCCTAGCAACCATTTAACAAATGCTTGCTGACTGACTGACTGACTGACTGGTTTCCACAGGTATGTGACTGTCAAGCACCACATTACATCCATTTTCCTGAGAGCTTCTGTCTCTCCTGCCCATCCACCCATTAAAGGTCTGTCCCCTCCCCCACCCCAGCTCCTACCTCACTCCAGGCTACCATCTCCCAGGGACTTTCCTGCGAACTTCTCCTACCTGAGTGACCTTGGGCAAGTCACTGAACTTCCCTGGGCCTCGGTGTCCTCATTTGCACCATGAGGAGCGTTAACTAGACGGCCTCCCAGGTCCCCGGAAGCTCTAGCTCCATGAACCTACACTGAGCCCGGGAGACCTCCCTTTGCAGAAAAGGCCGCCTTTTCACTTATCTGAGAACAAATATTTTCCCAGGACTGCCAGACAAGAGATCAGGTGCGTGCGTGTGTTGACTCAGCTGCACCAAGAGAGGATGGGCCAACCTCGGGGCTTAGGTTTGTTTCCTGTGACATGCACAGACTTCTGAGTAGAAGCTGATGGGCGGCCGTGGCCTCCGGGACGCCGTGGTTAGCCTTCAGCGGGCAGAGACCGGGAGGCCGGGACAGCGCCTTTCACCACAGTCCGGGTGGAGGCTGGGAAGGGAGGCCCCTCCCCGCCTCGGCGCTGACCCTCCCCCATCAGAGGACAGGAAGTTAATACGATTCCTGCCCTTCCACCCCTCCCTTCATCTCTGCCCATACCCACCAGGCTACTTCAGACCCTCACCACCCTACCCCACCTCCACTCCTGGCACATCCTCTGGGCTGGTCCATCCCTCGATCATCCTCCACGAAGCCGCCAAACGGATCCTCCCAACGCACAGGTCTGAGTCTAGTCACAAAGGATCCATGAGAGGCCTCAACGCCCCCCTCCCCAATTGTTCTGTACTGATCTGTGTACTTGTGTCCCAGACACAAACTGGTACAGGGTCAAGAGAGCTGAGTTTGGAGGCAGAAGGCCAGGGTTCAAATCCTGCCTCTGATGATGAATTCCCATGTGACTTTGAGCAAGTCACTCAGCTTCCCTGGGCCTCAGTTTCCCCATCTGTAAAATGAGGGGTTTAGGCTAGATGCCTCTTTTAGCTCTAAAGGTAGGATCCTAGTGTACACAGTGGGTGCTTAATAAATCCTTGCCTAATTCAACTCAATTCTACACATTCCTTTCACAAACACTATAATAGCTATCTAACAGCATTTTCTTTTTTAAATTTTAACTCTTATTTATAGCTTTTATTTCCTTTCACTTTTATTTCTCAGTATACACCTCCCTTCCCCTTGCCATCCCTTATAACTAATATTAAAAAAGTAGAAGGAAAATCCACCTCAGTTTGGCCAAACTAACCACTGCACATTTACCATCTGAGGTCGGAGCCATCTGCAGGTGGGACATTTGTCAGTCAAAATCCAGCTTCATGCCCAGCCCCCAGGAGCTAGGCTGGGACTCAGCAGAGGCAGCCCTGGACATCGCCCCTGTCCTAGAGATGACGTCGAATGATCCTGGTCCACTCTTTGGGAAGAAAGCACAATCTCAAGCCCCAGGCCCCTCTCCAAAGAGCCCTTCCAGTTTCTGCGCTCGCGCTTGTGTGTGTGTGTGTGTGTGTGTGTGTGTGTTGCACATGTATACACAGACACATACACTCACCCGCTGGTAGAATTCAGAAATCCTGTCGTGCCAGAGAACTGGGGCCAGTCGAGCTCGTTGCTCAAAGCCATTGGCAGATTGGAGAAAGTTTTCTAAAAAAGAAAAACAAGGAATCCTTAATAAGGGACCATTTCTCTCTTTTGGCCCTTGGCTCACACAGGCCAGTGGAAAATT
This sequence comes from Trichosurus vulpecula, assembly GCF_011100635.1. Taxonomy (NCBI): domain Eukaryota; kingdom Metazoa; phylum Chordata; class Mammalia; order Diprotodontia; family Phalangeridae; genus Trichosurus; species Trichosurus vulpecula. The sequence continues at coordinate 203,059,591 of NC_050581.1, read as the reverse complement.
CTTTTATAAATGGCTGTACATTTTGTTAGAATTGATAAGAAACCTGAGCTACAGATCAGTGGAAAATCCACAAGTTTTCAGGGTGAGAACCCACAGGCCACCAGTGACCTTCTTCCTCCTTGTCCTGATCTGGGTGGGCTGGCCCAAGCATAGGCTGCTTCTCACTTGTTGACCCAAATCATTATCTCTTGCTGGTTTTCTCTGCCAGGGGCTTCCTGTAGAAGGTGGGATTTTAGCTGGGACTTGGAGGAAGCCAGGGACTCTGACTAGGAGTCAGAGACGAGGAGGAAGAACATTCCAGGCATGGAGGACAGCCAGGGAAAATGTCCTGAGTCAGGAGATGGAGGGTCTTGTTTGAGAAACAGCCAGGAAGGTTGTGTCACTGGAGCGAAGAGTAAGCGGGGAGTAAGGCATAAGAAGACTGGAAAGGAGTGGGGCATTTTCTGAATCTAGGATGCTGGAGGTGATCGGAGTTTATTGAGAGTAACATGGTCATCCCTGTGCTTCAGGAAGATCACTTTGACAGCCTAGTGGGGGAAATGGAAGATGGACAGGAGCAGCATGGAAGTGGCCCTGGGCTGCACGGGCCCTCTGACCAGTGAGGCTGTTTTCACAAATGGGAACCCATTCCTTATAGACCTTGCAGAGCAGACTTTAGCAGAGATGGTCGCTATCAAGGTTTTTCCTCAATTAATTGCTTCGCATTTCTTTTTCAGAATATTCACCGAAGAGGGAGATTTCCCCATCATGTGTTTGAAACCATTTTTTGTTGGTTGTCTTTCTGTATTCTATGAATGCTTTATTTCCCATTCTCATCTCTTCCTTTGGATAATTTTCTGAGTTTCTGAAGCGTTTTGAGTTTTGTTGCAGAGGTGTGTGTGTGGGGGGTGTCCCCATTGTTGCTGTCCCAGCCTCCCCCTTCTCCTCGTTGTGAGGCTTTCTCATCATTTTCCTTTGTTCCATCATGCCCAGCCATCCTTGGGTTTGGAGACCACTTGGATGATGTTTACTCTTAAAAGTTTTGGCCTCTCTCCTGTGCTTCTTCGAGGCTTGTCCTAACGATGGATTCCTTTCTCTCCCCCCTCTTTTTGGCCTTCTGTAGTTTTGCTTTATTCAGAGCAATCCTTGATGTTTGAGGGTGCAAACGGGAGCTGGGCCCCAGCAGGACCTTGCATTCAGCCCCCCCTGCCCCAAATCCCTTCCTGGTACCCACGGCTTTTTCTCCACCTTGTCAATTCCTCTTCATTTCTCCCATCACCCTCTTTTATTACTTATACTTGATGCACTAACATCATGATTTATTTATTCCAGGAGGTGAGGGATCCATTTGTCTAAAAGCCAGCCCTTCTCCTCCCCCCCCTCCCCACCCATATAATCGAATTTAGATTATTTATACTGAAGTCTATGGTCTTCCCCCACGGTGATTTTACTTTCTCATTTTCTTAGGGAGGTGTCAAAAATTGTGACAAAGGAGAACAGCTCCATGATTTGTTTTTCTTTTTTTTTTCCTGCAAGGATGAGTATGTTCTCTCTCCTCTTTGGGCTTCCGTCCTTAGCAGAGAGAAGGCCAGTACCTTCCAGAGATTTCTATTGATTGGGGCTCTTGGTCGATCTCATTTAAAGCTGCCTGATGCCCACATATCTCAGGGCTGGGGAGCTGTTATCTTAGGGAAAAAAGATTTGAGAGTAGGTTAAATAAAAAAAGAAGCCCACTGTTATACTTCAAAGGAGATATTTGGAGGGGGGTGGGGGATAGGGGTGGCATGGGATTGGGGGCCGGCCTGAAGTGATCGGTTCGGAGCTCCCAGAATCATCGGTCAAACAACAAGAAACCCGTGTTCAACATTTTCTCTGTGCCGGGCTCAGTGCTGTGCTACGTGATACTACGGCGGCCCTGAGACAATGCCTGCCCTCAGGAGCTCCCAGTCCCACAGAGAGCCAATATGGACCTAAAGCAACATCTCGGGTTTCAGAGCCAGCCTCTCTGCCCCATTCCTTGTGCACAGGAGGACACTGGCCAGAGAGACGAGGGGACTGCGATGTGATCGCGCAGCTAGGATGTGTCTGGAGCCCGCCCCCTCTCCCTCCAGCTGCCTGTCTTCCTTTGTTGTTATCCTAGTTCGATCTCTCCAAGAGGATCAATGACGTCATGGGCTCGACTTGCGCGTGATTAGCTCTAAGTGAGGCAGAGCCGCTTCGCTTTAGCTCCTGCCCCAAGAGCTAGCTCTCAGGCTTCCTAACATCAGACGATGCCTGGGTGAGACAGCACCCGGCACCCCAGCATTGCTGGCCTGGCACAGAAACAGATGCCGCGTTTAACGTTCAATCCCGGCGCAGAGCTCCAAATTCTTACTCAAAGTGCCACGGCTCCCCTCACCAACTCCCATACCCCAATGATTACAGAATCCTAGAACATTACAGACCCGAGGGACTTTGGAGATTGGCTAGTCCCGGCTCTCCCTGGCCGGAATGCCTCCCTTTCCCACAAGCATGAGTCTCCTCAATGATATTATTGAGATACCCTCCAGCTCTTGCTTGAATACCTTTAATGACGGGGAGCTCGCTACCGAATGAAGAAGTCCATTGCTAGGCACCCCTAGTTGCTAGCAGATTCTTCATGAACCTTATTTTTTTTGGTTAAGGAGTTCTTTTTTGCTGTCTCACCCACTTCAGACCTCTAGAGCTGCACAGCACTAGTCAAACATGGGAAGATCGCTGCCATACGCAACAGCCAAGTCTGTTTTCTAAGCTAAAAAGAGCGTTTGGTTTCCTGGTCCTTTCCCAATCCTAGTTAGCCTGCTCTGGATCCCCTCTGGGCTGTCAATGTTGTTCTGAAAATGCCCCTCCCCCCACCAGGTCAACATGGTACTCCAGGCAGGGTTGGAGCTAGCCAAGCTGTACATTGGAGCCAAGTGGCCAGGCTATCTCTCTGCTGCCAGGATCAGAGACTGAGCATTGGAAGGGACCTAGATGAGAGAATGAGGCCCAGAAAGTTAAAGGGACTTGTCTAGGGTCACCTTGTACTCAGGTCTTTATAAGGCTGGTCCCAGCTCTCTGTCCAATGTACCACCTTAGGTCCTCTTGGCACGAACTGCTGTGTGACTACCCACTCCCTCCCTGTACTTGTTCTTTTTTTGATGTTTTTTAATCAAAGTCAAGAATTATACACTTTAATCTTATTAAATTTCATTCCTCATTCTATCCTGTCAAGATATTCTTAGATCCCGATTCTGTAATCAAATAGATTTTTTTGTGTGTGTGTCTCTTACAAATGCAATGAAATAAGTGTAACATCTTACTCTTGATCCAAGGGAGGAATAAAAATGTTAACCTCAGGGTGGTCAAGGATAGAGGCTGTGGCTCACCACTAGAGACTTCCTTTCAGGTGGATTATTTAATGAATACTTTTAAGTGAGCTCTTTGAGGGTAGGGACTTTTTGCCTCTCTTTTATCTCCAGTGCTCCCTGGCACACAGTAAGTGCTTAATAAATGCTTATTGACTGAGGGAGGTAACTATATCATTAGCCAGTTTACACTTTTTCATCTTGTCTTCAAGCGTATAATGAGAACTTTGTCACATTGTGGGATCACAAGATTAACAGTATAGGGCTGGAGAGGACTTCGTGAATAGTCTGAGCTCTCATTGTAGTGGTAAGGCTGAGGGTCCCACAAGCAGGGGGATCAACGAGGTTCACTTGGAGGGTCATGAAACACAATGAGCACAAATGTCAGCCCTTCTGGGATGATGCTGGGGCTGGATGCCGAGCTCTGCCCTCTGTGGTCTTGAGAATCTTCCTTCTTCATCTTTTTGGGAAATTAGGATGGTGCTTGGCCGCCCCCAGGCTTCTGGATCTTCTGCTCAGCACAGTTCCTCAGAATCACCAGCCATGGATTGGCACCTGCATCTGCAAGCAGCATCTGGAATGTCATTTTTTAGGTTGGGAAACTTGAATTAATTCAGAGCATCACAATGGTCTCTTACCATTGCCTTGTTTACCTGGGGTCTCATTTGAATGATGTAGAGATCATTCTCTTTCACAGAGAAGGCACGAGCGCAATGGTCATTGAGACATTTTCCTTTCTCTGTACCACGTGTTAATGTTCCTCCTGGCTATCTATAAAGCCAATCAGCAAGTGAATGTATTAATGTTCCTCCTGGCTGTCTGTAAAGCCAATCAGCAAGTGAATGTATTAATGTTCCTCCTGGCTGTCTGTAAAACCAATCAGTAAGTGAAAGATCTTTCTCCCCATTGAATAGGCCTCAGCTGGGGCCAACAAAGGGAGGCCTGATTAGAGAAAGGCCTACACTCATTCACTAACAAGCTATGAGGCCCCAGGCTAGTTAGCAAACTAGTTTGCTAGTTTTCGAGAGGCGTGAAGCCCTCAGGGCCCTAAGGGGAGTTGCTAAGACCAGATCCAATGGTCTGTGTGCTGAGTTCTAGTCAATCAGAAGACAGCTAGGACTGTATAAAAAGAGAAGAACAGAAAAAAGTCCTTCCCTGATTACCATTACACTGTCCCGTTGGCTAGGGCTAAGAGTCTTCTCTGGCATAGGCATCTGCCTTCCTCGCCAGGGGGTGAGACATGAGCATCTTTGGGAAGTGGTAGACAGTTAACAAAATACCATTAGTCCCGGGAGTAGATTTATCCCTTCCACATTGTTTCTGTGCCTAGAAGAGCTTAAGAAACTTGCTTTGTTGTCTTGGAAGATTTTTGTTAGTTATTGTCCTAGATATATGTAGACATACCCATTCTGAGATATTCCACATCTTCCTGACATTATTCTTAAAGGTTTTTTGCCTTCTTGTATTATATGCTCTTGTTTGCACCTTTTCCACACGTTCTTTTAAAATCTGAGCTCATCAGAGAGCTCCTTATGCATCCACATTAGCCCTTTTAGACGCTTCATTGTTTCCTGCTAAACACCAAGGATTTAGAGCTTGTTAGGAACTTGAGGATCATGTTTTCTAGCCTCTTCATTTTATAGAGAAGAAAACTGAAGTCTAGTGATGCTGAAGGACTTGTTTAAAGACACACACCTAGTAAGTGGTAGCCAGGATTTGAACTCTGCTCTTGACTCCCAATTTAATACTTTCCCACTATACCATCCTGTCTCTTCCTTGGCAGCATCATTCTTATTATTTTTGAATGTTCTTTGACCATGTAGAGCTAGCTCCCTCAGATGATGGGATCAAGCCTATTTTTGCCTGAATATTTTGAATTTGCTTTCCTTAGATCTTGCTTCCACATCTGACTACATCCAGCATTCTCCTCCTTGGCCATCATGAATTCTAAGGTGAAATGTCTGTTGTTTCTCAAGACTTCTGATGCTTCCATTTAATGGACCAGTTCCTCATTGGTGATGACCATTAGGCTCAGAGTAGCAATTGCTTTTGCTACTGCCTTTAGTTTCTGAGAGATAAGATTGTAAGAAAGACACTCCAAGAATTTGTCACATCCTCTCTACTCTATTTTGTATTTTATTAGGCTCAACAGAGCTTTATTGAGTTTTATGTGCCAGGCCCTGTGCTCAGTGCTAGGCATACCAAATCAGAAATGAACCCATCCCTGCCTTCACTGGACTCACATTCTACCACATGTGTTTCTCCTAAACAGTCCATGTGGTTGTATTGCCAGCCCCATGTTAAAGGATGAGGACCTGGCAGCCAAGAAAATCAAGTCAGATCTCAAACGAAGAAAAGGACCAAGTCTGCAATAGCTGCCCCTTGAATTTTCACAGCAAATGAGGGGCTGCAGACATCTCTGGATTCATGCTGTCCTGCCCTTTGGAATTCTCCAAGAAATCTTGTCGGGAGCAACACCATATGGACTGAGTAATTCCAAATGCCTTTCACAATTTTGCAGCTTAAAATAATTTTCTCTTTTATTTACTCATAAACGCTGTTGCTTGGCTTTCTCAGAAAAGTAATGTGGGGCAATTGAGAGGTCACCTTTTTCTTCAGAAGAAATGCAAAGCCTAGCCAGAATGTTCTCTCCACTGTTGGCAGGTAGAAGACCCAAGGGCTCACCTTCAGCATGTGGGACAAGGGCACTGAATGCATCAGGACTCAGCCCACCAGCTGTCAGGTCTGAATTCACAAAGAGGGAAAGCAGCAGAAAGAGCCAACTGTCCCCGGCAACTTGGTCACTCTCTGCAGGAAAGACGTACCATGGCAAATGCAAGTCCTTTTCCGATGGAAGAAATGAGCACTGACTTGACTGGCCATCTTCTTTCCCAATGCAGCATCTTCATCTTCCAGGCCACAGGATCCAGGAGACAAAAAGAAGGACTTGGATTGGTTTTGCTAAAGAGAGTGTTGAAGACCAAAGGAATCTAGCTTTTTTAAATGGCCCAAACATGGATCTGAAGTTGGATTACCAAGCCCGGTGGGCCATTTTTTATGGACTCTGAATCTTTTTCCCCCACTCCATCCTTCCTGTTAGGTCCATGGACCTTCTAGGCATCTGCCGATTCTCCCAGGGAGGCTGGAAGCTGGGCTGTGGAGATGGTGTAATAGTAGGAGGCATTCTGTTGCAATGGAAAGAATACTGAACATGGGGCCATGATACCTGAGTTTGAATCTTGGCTCTGCCACACACAACCTGTGTGACTTTGGGCAAACACTTAGCCAGCCTGGGTCTCAGTTTCCTCTTCTGTCACATGAGGGGGTTGGGCTACACAATGATTAAGGTCCCCTCAGATCTCACTCCATGATTCTGTGCACAATACCGTGTTTAATAAACTGAATCAGACAAAAGCTTCATCTATCACATTATACAATGTGTGACCTGGAAAGACCAGCACCTCCTTGGTCCTGGGTAAATGCGTCTTTGTTTTCTCCTGACAAGCTGAAGGATTCCTCGGGCCCTGGACTCAGAGCGAGGAGGGCGTAGGCTGCCTCCCAGACAACGAGCAGATGAGGGTGCAGGGGGGCTGGCAGCCTGTGGCCCCATGATGGGCACTTGGAAGATCAGATTTGTCTGGCTCAGCTGCCCTGGCTCTGCCAACACGCCTGGAGATGCTGCTTCGATGAAGAGGCAGCTAAAATATTCTAGAAATCACTCATGAACAGATGGGGGCCGTGGCAGGAGGGCACCATCTCCTGCCAGGCTGGAGAACTTGGCTGTCTGCTTTTTTCTTCTCCTTTTTTTCTTTTCAAGGGAAAATTAGTCAAGCAGAGACGGCCTTTTTCAAAGACAAAGATCCTGATTTACATTCACAGGTCTGCTCATGTCCCCTGCCGTGGCCCCCAAACGTCACTTTGGGTATCTGGAGGCCAATGTGCTTGTTTTGTCTGCCTGATTTCTCCAGAACTGCACAGTGGACAGAACACTGGGCCTGGAGTCAGGAAGACTCATAATCCTGACTTCAAATCTGACCTCAGACACTTACTAGCTGTGTGACCCTGGGCAGGTCACTTCACCCTGTTTGCCTCCGTTTCCTCATCTGTAAAAGGAGCTGGAGAAGGAAATGGCGAACCACTCCAGTATCTTTCCCTAAAAAACCCCAAATGAGAGTCCTTTTCTGATGGAAGAAATGAGCATCGTCTTGGCTGGAGATTTAGACTCCGACTGAAATGTCTGACCACTAACGATGAAAGGCTACCGTAGGAGAGGTCGGGTCTCCAGCCTCCCTTGTGCCCTGGATACCTGTGTTCTTGCCAGAGGTGGGAAAGCAATGTCTGGAGAAGCCTGGGAGCCCGTTTTCGCCCTCTTCTGATGGAGCTACAAATCCACTGGAAATCCCCTCTGGGCCGTATTGGTTAATGAGGGGATGGCCCCAGACCTAGGAGGGTGGCGGGATTTGTTAGAAGCGCTGTGAGAGAAAGAACCACGTGGGTCCCTAGAGTCTCTCGGGTGTGCAGGGGAGGGACGGGCTTGGACGGCGCCGGCGTAAAGACAGCCGGAGTCGAACAGCATTTTTGCCTTGACCTTGAATCCTCAGACACCTCAACAAGTCAAGGATTCTTGATGGCTTCCGGCGGCCACCCCAGGTGTGAGAACCCCCGCCAGCTAAAACGTAGTTCTAAAGCCTTCTCTGAGCCTCGGAGAGCTACGTAATGGCCGAGGGAGTGTCTGAAGCCAGGCAGAAGCCCCATTTTCTTGACGCTAAGATCAGCTCTATAACTACTAGGCTACTCTGCCTCTCCAAGGTTGCCCAGTGTGCCTTGGTCTCTACAGACAACAAAATGACCTCCTTGGTACAAGAGGCAAAGGGGAAAAGTGCTGTTTCCTCTCTCCGAGGAAGAGGCCGCCCACTCACCAAGCCATCACGTCCCATTCTTCCCCTTTGCACCCTCCAGCTGAACTCTCCCTCTTCATACTCCTATTCTTCCTACAGGACACTTCATCTCCAGCCTCCGTGCCTTTGAATTAGCCACACTCCATGACAGGAATGCCCTCTGTTTTCACCTCTATCTCTTGAGGCTCAGCTTAGGTACAGGAGGCCTTTCCTGATTCTTCAGTTGTCCGTACCATCTCCCTCCTCAGGTAACTGTACTTATTTACCTATCAGCCCCCAGCAGAATGGAAGCTCCCTGGGGCAGTGCCTGGTTTTTTTTTTTTTTGTTTGTTTTTGTTTTTTTTAGCATGGGCCCTCCAGGGCTTAGCACAGTGCCCCACACTTAGTCTGTTCTTAATAACTCTTGTCTAAATGGAATTAAACGGAATTAGATGGAACTATTTTAAATGGGTCATAGGCCCCAGAGGGCCCAGATTGCCTTGGGCTGGGGTTCTCTCTGGGTTTGCAAACAGGAAAATCTGGCAGCCTGACTAGAAGAGCCTCCTCTCCTACCCCATTTGTTTTTCTCGACGGCTGTTGCTGCTCTGGCCTTGACACTCTCACTCAGGCACTTGGGAGCAAATGCCATTTGAAAGCCACATTCTCAACAGGAGGGGGCTCAGCAGCCCTGAAGCCTGTCCAGAGCTTTGCATTTTCACCTCAGAAAGTTGCTAATCCCCAATTCATAGAAAAAACCTAGATGCCGGAGGGGACATCCTGCCCAAGGCCTCCTGCGTAAACCTGCCAACTGGTCGAGTTAGGAGAGGAGCACCAGAGAGGATTGGGTCTCAGAGACAGGGCCTGTCTCTGACTCCTGGTAGGAGCCTGCATCCTCCCTCTGGGTTCCCAGCTCCCAGAGGAGTTACTGAATATGTAGTCCGTGTCCCAGAGTCATTCTGACAGCCCCTTGACTCCTAGAGTACCAGGGCAACATTGCAGGATCTGGAGGGCTCCTTAGAGCCTAGCAAGCCCAACCTGGTCCTCCCTTTACAGATGAGTGAAGTGAGGCACAGAGAGGTGAAGATTGCCCAGCACCACATGGCCAGCAAGGATCTGAGGCAGGGGCTCTGTTTCCAGAGTGGCTGGCTTGGATCCGTCGGTTGGGCTGTCCCCAGCACTTCTCTGGGGCTCCCCACATTTCCCTAGTTGTGTGAGACCAAGGCAGAGCTCGGCCAGAGCTACCTCAGAGAAGGAAGTTCCCTCAGAGGCACCCCCGTCCGACCCACACCCCAATAAGATCCCCTTCTACACCATCTGGTTTCTGCCTGAGACGTCCTGCGAGTTCTCAGCTGCTCCTTACCTCCTGAGAGTGGCAGTCATCCACTTTGGCACAGCCAGGAGTGTTTGGAAGTGTTTTCTGACCCCAGGCCCAAATGTGCCAATTTGCAAATTCTACCCATCCTGCCCTAAGGGACCCAACAGCTCACAGAATCTCTGAGTGAAACATCTTGGCAGCCCAAGAAGACTCCCCTCTACAGCACAGGCCCATAGTGGCCACAGCGTTTGGTCAGTCCTGGTCTTGGAGATGTGTTGAATCCCTCCTCCCATAACCTGCAGGGAAGAAGGGAGAGGAGCCTCGGGGGAAACAGGCAAAAATGGGACTCAGAGACCCTTCAAAAATCACGCCCATCTGGCCAGCACATTGGGGCAGTTCTGTCGACCCTTTTGTGTGGCAGTGTGGGTGCAATTATCCAGGATGCTGCAAGTATGGAAAACTGCTCATGAATCCTCTGAGACCTGCCCCAATAAAAACACCTGCTAGTTCAAAATGACCCACCAGCCAGCGTCAGAGAGACAATCCCTGCTCAAGCAGAGAACTCCAGGAAGCCAGCTTCTAATCTTTCCATTCTCCTGGAGAGAGAGACGTGTAAAATACAAAGACAGCATTCACAACCTCAGGGCTCCCGCTGCCCCATTGCTTCAGCTTGATGACTCAGAATTGATGCAAAGACCTTCCCTGACTTCAGCCCATCACCTCGCCAGTCTGGGGTCTCTCTAGGCATGAGCAGGGCTGGTGCCCTAGAGCTTATGTCGGATGGAAAGAGGTTGTGGCAGCGAAGCGCACATATGCCCATTATCAAGTTTTTTCAAGGACCACGAGACAAATCTGTTAGGCCTAGGCTTCTCCATGAGCTGGAGCCTGGATTAAAGAAAGATAAAGATTCTCAACGAATGACTCAAAACAGATCAGTGATGATCACAAAGACTGCTCTCACTGCCACGGTCAATGAGGTCACTGCTCTGGTCAATGTCACTGCCATGGTCAGCATTACTGCTACTTGACTAATTAGGGGAGACTTTCATTGAGTTTGACCCCTAAGAGAGAGATAATCATTATACATGACATTTACATAACCCTTTCAAGTTTGCAAAGCACTTTAGCATTCAATTAATCAACAAACATTTCTTAAGCATCCTCTCTTTGCCAGGCCCTGAAAGAGGTGCTGAGGGTGCAGTGACCCAAAGCTACCAAACCCTGAAAAGGGCTGACATTCATTCTCTCAATTTATCCTTTTTTAAAAAAAATTAAAATTTTTTTTCAATGAATGAAAACCCACTTCCTCTCCTCCCTATGTCTCCACCACCCCTGAAGAAAGGAAAACAAAAAGCCGGGCACCAACGCAAATACTAAAGAAAAACAACCACTTTAAAGCCACGTTTCCCTCTGTGCCCTCAGCCTCACACCTCACACCCCGCACCCCGCACCCCGCACCGCGCGCCCCGCGTCAGCCATCCCGCTGTCAGGGGAGGGGCTGCGCGTTGTTATCGGAGTCGCCAGGGACTGGGCAGTCACGGCGCTGACAGATGTTGCCGAGTCCTTCAAAGTAGTTTGTCTTTACGATATCCTTGTTATTGTACAAATTGTTCGCTCGACTCTGCTCACTTTATCCCGTACCGCTTCATACGCGGCTCCCCAGGTTTCTCTGAAAATACGTCTTCCATCATTTCTTATGACAACGTCGTGTTCTATCGCCTTCGCGCTCTAGAACTGGTTCAGCCAGTCCCCAATCGATGGATGCCCTACTGTTTGCAAGTCTCTGCCTGTGACGAAGAGTCGCTATAAATATTTTTGTACATATGACTCCTTTTCTCATTTAATCTTTCAGCAGCTGTGTGGGGCAGGTGCTATGATTATCACCACTTTATATTCTAGGAAAGCTCTGTGAGCTTCAGCGGCTTCTCTGTGGCCACAACAGCCAGAAAGTGTCAGAGAAGGGATTTGAACCCAGGTCTTCGGATCATAGATTCAGAGGTAGAAGGTTCTGAGGGGCCAGTTCAGCTCCCTCATTTTATAGTTACAGAAATGGAGGCACAGAGAGACTGTGACTTGGGTCTCTGAGGTTGGATTTGAATCCAGATCTTGGTGACTCCAAGTCTAGGGCCTTATCTGTTTTCTTTGCCGCATGCAGTTGCCAGCGTTCTTGGTTCCTGCCATTCCTAGGCAGCCCTTCCATCCGTCAGCTGTTCAGAGGTGGGGCCAGGGGTAATGAATGCTACTTCAATAACTGCTAATGTTGAATATTTCCATCAGGGCCTGGCACAGTCAGCAGGACCTGGCCAGCACCTGTCCTCCAGAGAGGGTCACTGCTGTGCGTCAGAGCCGGGCAGTGCCCGCTCTAGCCCCTGGATCTCCCTGGAAGGCCAGGGAAGCTGGGCTTGGGATAAGAAAAGGAGAAGATGGCCAAAGGGTGCTTTGTCTGTTTCCTGGAATAAGCATCAATGAATGGACTCCCCAGGTGGGAAGGCTTCTATGTGGAGATGACCTTGGAGCCCTGGATTTGGGCACTCGTGAGCTATGAACACAGGCTCTGTCCCATGACAGCCCGTGGAGGAGAAGACCCGCAGGCCGGATCGGGGTTCCATTGATAAACAGTAGCATTTGGGTGGCTCAAGCATTCATTGCATCTCTGCAGTTTGTTACTGATTCTGGTCTCTGGTTTAGTTTGGGTCCCCGCTCTGAAGTCAGCTCCCAGAGGCCCCAGTCCATCCACTAGAGGCCTCACTGAATCGCAGATCCAGCCATCGTTCTGTGGTTACCATGGAGGCAGAGGCCATCAGACAAAGACTAGCCGATCCCTCCTGTTGTAGAGAGAATTCTCATTCAGCTGCAGTCCTTTCCAGCTCTGACTAAAAAGCACGGCAGATTGAGGGATGGAGAAGAGAAGGCTCAGGGGGACAGGAGAGACGTCTTCAGGCATTTGAAAAGCTGCATCGTGGGGATCTGGACTTGTCTGGGAGAGAGGCAGCAGGGAAGGTGAAGGGTCCTGAGTCCTTGACACGGGAGCCTTGTTAGAAGGCACTGAGAAGGCTTACCCTGGGAGAAACAAGTCTCTGAAGGGCTGTTGTAGGGGAAGCCATGGGAGCTAGCAGCAGAGGCTCACTGACCTCCTCAGGAGGGCTGTCCCAGAGTGGGAAGATGGCATGCAGAGGTGTCCAGCCCTGCCTCCTCGGAGCTCTTCAAGCCGGGCCTGGATGGTCGCTTGGTAGGGAGCCAGGACGCTGGGCTTGCTGGGCTTGGGGGTCACCCCCCAAGAGAGAGGGCTCACTCCTGAGCTGGCTGGAGCTGAGAAAGTCAAGGGTGTGATGGCTAGCAGGCTAGGGGCGGACTCGCTCTGCTGAATTTTCCTTGACTCTCTTTCTGCATTAACAAGTTTGCTTTGGTTCACAAAGAGGATTCGGGGCAAGATGAGGTCCGCCTGACAGACAGCAGAATTTTTGCAGGGGGATGTTAAAAGGTCTCAAGGCCCTCATACATGGAGTCAATCCTTTTCTTGAGGATGGGTCAGAGGATGGGAATGTGGTTTGTACAGTGGGGGAAGGTGGGGATGGCATGTGATCTGCCCTACTGAGGGAGGCCCTACACCACCAAGGTCATGGACTCATTGGGAATTGAATGATCCCTATCAGCAATAACCATGACGATAAGATTGCCCACTTCTTTAGCGCTTTCTAATTTACAGCAGCTAGTGTGCGCCATAGTGCACAGAGCGCTGGGTTTGGAGTCAGGAAGACTCATTCATCTTCCTGAGTTCAAATCCAGCTTCAGACCTTTATCAGCTGTGTGACCCTGGGCAAGTCACTTCACCTTGTGTGCCTCAGTTTTACCATTTGTTAAATGAGCTGGAGAAGGAAATGGCAAAATGCTTCAGGATCTCTGCCAGGAAAACCCCAAATGGGGTCACGGAGAGTTGGACACAACTGAAAAATGGCAAAACTCTTGGCAGACAATGTAAATATTCTGTTTTCCAGATGAGGAAACCGAGGAGTGACTTGCCTGCTCCTAGGGCCTAAGGGTGGGAAGGGCCTGCCCCTGGGTCTCCGGTCCAGGCCAGTGCTTAGACCCTAGGAGGGACTGGGTCTCCCCTCTTTTTGTATCCTCACCATTTAGCAGAGCCCCTGGCACATAGTGGGCTCTGAATAAATGTTTATTGATTGATGGGCAGGGAGGGGCAGCAGGAAGAGGATTTCTCCAGGCCCCGGGCTCCAAGGGTGTGCAGAGGAGGAGACAGGCAGCCTAAGGGCTAGCCACCTCCCGTGGTACTTACCACAGACATGTGTGCTGCTATCAGCCACTCTGGGGGTATGTGAAAATGGGCTGCAGCGGAGTCCCCCAGCACAATGAGGCCCTTGGCTTCTGAACCTAGGAAGGACAATTCATGAGTGTCATCTCTGTGCTCTGGGTACACGGGGGCTCCACGCTGGGCAGCAAGAAGGCTCCCCAGTATGCCCAGGGCACAGTGGAGTTCATGGATCCTTTCTGCAGCTGGGAGAGATTTATGATCGAGAACCCTAAAGGAGATTTTTCTGCCCATCAAAACACCACTCCAAACATAGATATGTATGGCCTGGGAGTAGGGTGGTACAGTAGAATCCAGGTCAGAGGATCTGGGTTCGAATTCCAGCTCTGATCCTATTGGTGTGACCTTGGACAAATCACTTAATTTCCCTCGGCTTCATTTTCTTCCTCTGTAAAATAAGAGACTTGAACTAGGTAGCCTCTGAAGCCCTTCCAGCTCTGGGGCTGTGATCCAATCCTCCAGGTGTGTCTTGGGCCCTCACCAACAAATAGCCACCCATCATCATGATTGAGGAAGGCTCTCTCACCTCCCAGTGGCTGTCCATGATTGGAGGCCCTTAGAATCATCTCCCCTAGTCCTGCCTCCTTCCTTCCTACAGGTGGAAACTGAGTCACCTGAACCTAGAATTCTGTCCCACTGCTAAGGCTGAAAATTCACCATTTGAGAAAGAAAGGGCCGCTTTCTGAGAGGGCCGACCTCCAGCCTCCATACTCTCCTGAGGCATCTTCTACATTGTGGGCACAGTGATCCATGCAAAGACCTGAACTATGCAAGTGAAATCTTCCTGTTCTAGCTTCTGGCTGAGGGAGGGAGATGTGGAGGCCATTAAGAGACTTCCTCGGTGCTCTTTGACTAGTGCTCTTTTTAAAATTTAATTCGATTTAATTTGTCAATTAGCAAGCATTTTATTTTCTTTTGTTCCTATTAACCTTGAGACCTGGTCCTGTCCTGGGGAGGACACTAGATGGCTGATAGGCCAGGAGGCCTGGCATCCTGTCTCTGATCTAACTTTGTGTGACCTTGGAGAGGCAGACACCCCATGGGCTGTCTCTGTCTGGGGACAAGGAAGGATGTGCCCAGGAAATGTATTTCTACATACCAAGCTAGGGCACAACCTCACTGTAGGCCACATCCTTGCCAGCTGAAATCTCATCCCTCTGAGGAACTTGGGCATAGATGTGGCCGAAGTTCTGTCCTGCTCTTTCTTCTTTTTCTCTGCACCTTCTCTCTGACCTCTTCAGTTACCACAGACTCACTTCTCTTCTCGAAGATTGCCTACAATTCCCAGATTTCCAGCCCCGTGCCTAGCCTGGGCTCCTGGCCCACATCACCAACTGCCTGCTTGATACTGCCACCTGGATGCTCCCAAGGCGGAGCTCATTGTCCTCAATACCTCCTCCTTCTCGTGACCTTCTCCTTATTTCTGCCAAGGTCATCCTCCATTCTTTTCTCTCCCCCTCTCCCCAAGCCAATTTGGCACTACTTCTTGTCAACTCCCCTTAATAGAGTCTCTCAGCCCCATGGTCTGTTCAGACAAGAGCTGCCCTATTTCAGGGCCTCCTCACCTCTAGTCCAGATGACTCCTGGAGCCTTCTACTCCCCTGCCTCCAGGCTCTCCCTCTCCCCTCCACCCTGTACCCAGGCACCAAAGCTGTCTTCCTCAAGCACGGTTCTGGTCATGGTGCTCTGGGCTTGCTAAGCCTCTTTGATCCCTTCTCACCTCTAGAATAAAGCACCAGCTTTTCTGTCTGGCACTGCGAAGCCTTGTGGGTCAGACTCCAGAAGGTCTTCCCAGAGTAACTGCGGATGACGACCATCCACTACCCCACTGCCCACCATTCTGCACTTGAGGTGAAATGGCTTCTTGGTTACTCCCTCTAGATGACTCTGACTAGGCACAGGCTGTCTGTCTCCCAAGCCAGGAATCCTCTCCGTCCTCCACTGGTCCTCTTGGAATCCCTAACTCCCTTTGAGGCTCAGTTTAAGCATCCTCTCCTTTCCTGAGCCTCACAATTGTTATCCCCTACCCCTTCACCTTGGATTTACTTTGTGCAGCGCCCCATTGGGGCTGCATTACAGAGGGGCCCTTTCTCTCACTTCAGAGCAGACACAGACATCCTCAGTTTTCTACCGACCACAATGACACTTTAATTGGCTGCTGAATATACTTGTCTGTGGATATACTTAAAGGAAATCCCTACCCCCTCATGTTCCTCCTCCTCCAGGCTTCAAGGTCCCCAGCATGTCTTCCCTGAAAGTTTTCCTAAAGTGGGTTTGGCTTCATCCATTCTCCCTCTGGAAGCTGGATGTGCCCAAAGGGACTTGATGGAATAGCTCCTCCGTCTCCCACTCTTGCCACTCCCTCATCTTTCATATAAGTGGGGGCCACTGATCTTCACCAATAAGGAGAGAGTCCCATACCAATGGACTTTTGGACTGAGGTTACACTTAAAAGTCCATTTTATCTTTGCACTAACTGCCTGGCTGTGGGCTAGCTGGCTTGGTTTAGTTCAGAATGTACAGGATAGCTTAGGACAAGTTATTAGAGAGAAAGATGTACCTTCACAGAATTTCTTCTCATATGGGATGCCATCTTTTGGATCTATACCCTGCCAAGGAAGAAATCAAGAGATCAGCAGACATTTGTAAAGTGATGAAACAAAATAAATGCCTTTCAAATGCAGGCAGATTAATAAGTATGAAATAGCCAATTAATGTAGAATAGTATCCTACCGTGACACATTCGTATCCACGTTCAGATACGGGTCAGATCAGCTCTGACTGCATAGACTTGACATAACAGCTAGCATATAAAATAATCTTGTCCATTGTTATCAGTGTTAGGGTAGGGACTGAGTCAATCAACAAAATAACCCCATCCCACTGAAAGCAGCTGCTGAAACAGTTACCTCAAACATATCCTTAGAGGTCATCAATTAGAATTGTGAACTAGGTGTGAACATGTCCAAGGCATCTCTATGGAATGAGTCATTCATTCATGCATTCATTCGAAGTCTTTATATAGAAAAAATACTTGATAAATTTAGAAATCCTTGAAACCCATTGGATGAAGCAGAGGCATGTGGCACAGGAAGTGTATTTTGATTGGGTGAGACTCAGCCACACCCTTTGGGCTTTGAATAAAATAATTCAGAAGCTCAGCATTTGAGGAGGACCCTGGGTAGGGGAGGGAGAGAAGAACTGTTCCCACCAGCCCCTAAAAAGGAATGACTTTGGGTGGATGGGGGGAGGGCGGTGAGAGACAGCAAGCAAGCCCTCACATCTCAACCTCCTCCCCTTCCCCAACTCTTGGCCATAGATAACTTTGTGAGTAAATATTCAGTCTCCAAAGCTAATGAAGTCTGGTTAACTAATTCACATCAGCAGACGATCATGGGGTGGGGTCGGGGAAGCACATGAGGGGGCTCATGAGCTATAGAATTAGAAAATAACCCCTAATCCTTCAAGGTTGAGTTTAGAGTGGCAGGGAGTAGGGAGGGGTCCACACCCACTCCTGTTTTTAATGCTAGATTCAGCCTGCCATTTCAGGTGGGGGTTGGGAGCTTAGCTCCAGAGAAGGTGCTACATGAGCATTAGAAAGAAAGTTTCCAGTGAGGGAAGTAAAGGAAAAGTATCTAAAGAATCAGTGTGGCTGCCAAAGGAGCTCTTTGTCAAGTTTAACTATCCAGAGAGTTCACACAAAAGTATAGACAGAGGCACATAAGAAATGAACAGCACAAAAGTCTGCATTGACCCTGGACCAGTATTTTCAGGGAGACTAGAGGCCAGAATGAGCATCGGCTAGTGAACAATCTAGCCCAAGTAACTGCTCATTTCCTACCTGTGCCTTTGAGGTGGGATTGCTGTGTAGACAGAGTGGTGAGCTGACTGCAGATGACAGAAAAAGAATGACTGATATTTTATTTTTTTCCTTCCTTCTTCACCAAGGAGAACAATTTTCCTATTTGAAAAGGCTGTGGGGTGGGGGTGCCTCCTGTTATAAAAGGAAATCGAAACCCAGGATAGGAGAGCATTTTATAAGAAATTCTCCATTGTCCAGGCCCAGAGGAATTGCGCCCAAGGATACCACAAGTAGCCAGAAGGGTGATTGTGCCAGATACGTTAGCCATTTGTGAGAAAGCATGAAGGATGACCAGAGCACCAGGAGGCTGGAGGTAGAAAAATGTCCTGATTGGGAAGGTGGATTTCCTGAATTGCTGCCCGGTGAGGTTGGTGTTGGTCTTCAGCTAAGCTTTAGAATGTAATGGTCAGCAGGTCTCCCAGGTGAATGGAAGCTCCTTGACGGCAGGAACTGACTGTTTCACTTCTGCCTTTTTATCCCAATTGCTTGGCAGGCTTATCATATGTAATTAATAATTATTGGTTGAATTGAAATTACTTAGAAAAGAAAGCTCTCTCAGGCTCAGGACTGGAAGGAAGCTTAGGTTCTCTCATTTCACAGATGAGAAAACTAAGACCTGGAGAAGATAAATGACTTGTCCGTGATTACACAGTATCTGAAGGGCAGGGTTGAGGTTTAAACCCAAGAAAGCCAGGGTCTTCCCTATCGACTACACTGCCTCTTCTCAGGTGACCCCTGGGAGCTGGCATGAGTTAAGAATAAATCGAATGTAGTTCTGAGTGACTTCCTTGTTGGGCAGGTGTGTTGGTCGGTAGATCAGACAGATGCTGTCATTACAAGGGATTGTGACTTTAGCAAGACATTTGACACATCTTATGATTAAGGCCAACCGTTGAGGCAATCATCTGATAAGTGCAAAGTAGATATGTTGCTATTTGAACATCTCTGCCCAAAGAGGGTTGATTGATTTATTAATGTGCCTCTGGAGGAGATCTCTAATGTCCTACTGAAGGCTCTCCACCCCGGGGCAGAGATATAGAAGATAGAGTCAACAAATGAGCCAATGACCTTGCGGTGGGAGGGAGAGGGTTTACCTTGGGCCAGAGCTGAGTATGTGGGAAGGAGGCATTGGCTGCTGTCCACTGGCCACCAGAGTGCTGGGGGCTGTGAACACAAGACCTAGTTCCCTCCAGTGCCATGAAGGAAGCAAGACCAACACAGATGGTCCCTACCTATTATGTGCCTAAACCTGTGGAGTCCAGAGTCTTGGGTACAAATTCACATCATGTATGCATTAATGTCTCTGCTCCCTCTAGTTGTCCTGTCAAATAAGCTATTGGAAAGGCTTGGATGGCCAGCTGTGGACCCTAGATGAGAGCGTGGTGCTCTAGCTGCCTGGGATCTAGGACTACGAAAAACAGGGAGAAGAGAGTTGTGGCAGCAGGTGGTTCATCCAGCCATGTGAGCACTGAAATTCCATGCCTCAATCATTTATCTCCTCTTTGATTTGCTGATAGCTTATGAAAAGGAAGTGGGGCATAAAAAGCCTCCTTTGCTGCAAATTTACACTGAGACTTTAATTCAAAGACAAATCTAAGAAGTAATGATTAAACAAGCACCTACTGTGTGCCAAGCACCTGGAGAAGCAAGGACAAAAATGAAAGTGCCCTCAAGGAGCTTCTACTCTACTTTAGCCAGGTCGGAACTGGGGGAGCCATCCCTATGCCCTGTGTGCCCAGGCTGTAATTCTGCCTTCACAATTCCACAGCTTGCTCCTCCAGAGTGCCAGAAGGGAGGGTCCTCATACACCCAATTAGCAAAGCCCAGCTCCCTGCTTCTAGCTCCTCTCTCTACTCCATCCTCTGTACAGATGCCAAATACCTAGATATTCTTACAGCCCAGGTCTGATCTATCATGGCTCCTCCCCTCAGGAACCTTCAGTGACTCTATTGCCTCCAGGAAAAAATGCAAACTTCTTTTGAACCTTAAAACCAATAATACTGGGGCTCCAACATATCTCTGCAGACTTTGCAATTATATTACTCCCTCTCTTGCCCTCTGTGCTCCAGCCAAACTGGCTGGTCTCCATGATAACATTCCATCTACCACCTCCAGGGCTTAGCACAAGCTGCTCCCCATGTGCCTGGAAGGCTCTCCTTTCCTCTGTATCTTGAAACTGCTAGTTCTCTTCCAGGCTCAGCTTAAGTACTCCTTCTGTCAAGATGCCTTTCCATATTCTCCATTTTATTGGTGCTTCCCTAAAATTATTTCTATTTCATTTGGTCTATATGTGTTGACCTCGCTACCATGTTGTTTTCCCTCACTACATCACTCCTTGAGGGCAGGGATTTCTTCATTCTTTGTCTTGGAATCTCCAGAGGTTAGCACTTGGCACATAAAAACATAATGAATTGAACTAAATATTGTGGAGGAGAAGGCTATTTGTAAAGGATGGCAAATTCAGAAGGGAGGTCAGGATCGCGTTTCTGTGGCTTACCCAAATGCCATTACAATTGGAATCCTGTTGTGCATCCCAGTTCTCTGGGCTGAAAAGGCAAAAAACAAACTGATATTTATTACCCCAAAAGGTGGTGTTGCTGAGGGGAAGTCAAGACTTTTCCCAAAGAAATGGACCTTGTCAGCTTTTGTTTTTTAACATAAATACTTATGGAAGCTGTGGACCACTGAAGCCCCTCACATGGTACATACACGTGGTCCTGACTCTGAGCACAAGATGGAGGAGGTGAGCTGTGGCATGGCCAGCCCAGGGATTCCAGTCATCTTTGTGACTGATGCCAATGACTACCACCAAGTCATTGATATTCTGAGGAACCCTGCCCCTCCCCCTGGGCACATGATTCATAGAGCAGCCGTATGTTATTCTGCTAATGCTGGCTGGATCCCTTGAAGAGGCCCATATAGGGCTCCATAATGTCTGCTCAATTTAAAAGAAATAACTGACTGGATTCTGGGGAAATCCCCTTAACTCTCTGCCTCAGTGTCCTCACCTCTAAATGAGGGAAGCAGCCTGAATGGTTCCTCAGAACCATCCCAGCTCCAAATCTATGCCTGAGAGCCAGGCAGACACAGCCCGGCCAGAGCCAAATGCCGTGCCTCCTTGTTCTGGTAAACTCAAAAGAGACTGGATGGACTGAGTTATCTGCACTCCTCCCCAGGGCCAGGTGGCCAGGAGGAGGCCAGAAGACCCTTCTAGGCCCCACTGCAGATGCTTCACCTTTGGAGGACTGAACTGAGCGCAAAAGCCCAAATCCCTTTAGTGACACGTCACTGATTTGTTCGGTCAGCTTCCCGCCTCCCCCCGCCCCCCACCCCACTGGGTGCACGTTGGGCCCCTCTTGCTACAAATGGGAGTTTCTGAATGAGTAGAGATGGGAGCTTGGAAGGAGCCCCTCTCTTTAGGAGATGATTTTCAAAAACCTCTGGGCAACTGGGAAAGTTACCGTCGGCCTGGATAGATGTTCCTGTTTCTGTCATTGCAGTCTCGCCCTCTCCAGTAAAAGCCTCTCAAAGTCTGAAACATCAGAGATGACTTGGGTGACTTTCCCAGTATTGGATGGGTAGGGTCATCCTAGATCTCAAGGTGCTGCCTCCTAGGCACAGAGTCTAGGGGCTAGCAGGGACCCCAGGACGTGGACCTAAACAAGAGACCTGCCAGTGAAGAAGAACTTCACGCTTTCCTGGGTGACCCAGCTCCCTTTGTGCTGGCTCCCATGCTTAGGCAGGTTTTCCTGACATGTAATCTGCCTTCTGTCCTCTTCTCCCCAGCCCACTGCTCCTGGTGCTGCTTCCCAGGCCAAGCAGAACTCGGCTCTGCCTTCTTCCTCATGACAGCCCTTCAGAAGGCACCCAGCTGTCCTGGTCCCCTGAGCCTTCTCTACTCCAGAATAAACATCTCTGTGTCATATATCTGAAACTAACAGGGCTTGGGTTCAAGCCTCCTGGACATCCTGGTATGGCTCCTTTGAGCCTTCTCTCTCTGAGTCAAAGCCGGCCCAGTTCTAGCCAAATTCACTGGCTGTAATAGGGCTCATATCAGGTGGAACCACATGGCATTAGATATTGGGGTCTACACTACATCTTTCTCCTCTGGTCTTCAATAGCCTCATATCACACTGTAATGTGATCCAATGCCAAGACCATTTATTACTGTTTTGACGTTAATCCTTCAAGGAGGCTGCTTGAGGCAAATGACAGAGCCATTTGGTAAAAAAAAAAAAAGACATTGAAGTGGTGACTGATCATTGAAGGACTCAGTAGAAGTGAGGGGCAAAGGGCAAAGTCGATCCAAGCAGGCTGGGCAGGCAGCCTCGCCATCTTGGTGTTCTGAGACATCGGCAAGATAGAAACATGGCGGCCTTTGGGCACTTGCTCCTCCATCCCCCGTGAAGCTTGCTCAGTGGCCTGGGCCATCAGCAAGATAGAAACATGGCGGCCTTTGGGCACTTGCTCCTCCATCCCCCGTGAAGCGTGCTCAATGGCCTGGGCTAGTTTTTTAAGCTAGAATTGTTTTGAGAATTATTGATCTTCTAAAAAATCAGGGATTCTGCAGTCGTTATGAGCATTTGTGCCACAATGTGACAAAGGGGACAGAGGGCTGGACTTGAGGTCGGGAAGGCCTGGGTTCAAATACTACCTCTGTCACTTATGACCCTGGAAAGGTCATTTCATCTCTCTTACCTCAGTTTCCTCATCTAGAAAACCGGACCGTACCTGTTGGGCTGACTTCACCCGGTTGTTGAGAGGCTCAAATGAGGTGTTTACAAGCGGTTTTATAAATGTCTTTTTTATACATATCAGTTGCAGTGATGAAAGCCCCTAGTAGACTAAATGGTGGTGATGAGCTGACCGACTGAGGTACAGACGCCCCCAAAAGAGGGCTCTTTCCCTCAATCCACCTCGCCTTCAAAGTCCAGTACATCCCCTCCGTTTGCTCTAAGGAGAGGGGATTTGTGGGAGGGCAGAGACGGCGTCCTCGTACTCACGGGGAAAACGCTGAACTTGTCCCCGTCGGCGTCTTCGAAGGGCAGCGTCGTGCTGAGGGAGCTAGGAACCAAACAGAGGAGAGCCTTGTCAGGTCCCCGAAGGGCAGCGCCGGGACTTGTCACACACGACAAAGGCGTTTGATGGCTGGGAACGGAAAGATGACGCTCCCCATTTCATGGGACCCAGAGGCTTATTAACCGTCCCCCAAATCAGAGTGAGGCGCACGCATGCCCCCCGCCCCGCCCCCCCTCCCCGGGCTACGTCTTTTCCCCCTTCTTTCTGTCTCTCCGCCCCCTCCCCATCTCTGTCACTCTCTCTGTCTCCCTGCCCACTCCTGTCACACACACACACACACACACACACACACACACGCGCGCGCGCGCTCTCTCTCTCTCCCTCTCTCTCTCTCTCTCTCGGAAATCAGAGCAGTCTCATCTGGGCTTTCGTTGGACAGATCTGTCTCTTTAGCTGAGCATCCCCAGACATTTTACCATCAGTAGAAGCTCCTTCAGATGGCTTCCTCTGACGTAGCTTGGGGACAATCCAGGGGGGAGCAGCACAGTTCCCTATTCGCTGACTGAGCCAAGACTCCAGAGCATGAGGGCGGGGCAGCGTTTAGTGCCGGACTTGACACAAAGCCCCAATTTCAAAGTCTGTTTCAGACACTTATGAGCTGCGTGACCCTGGACAAGTCACTTCACCCTGTTGTCTCAGTTTCCTCATTCGTAAAATCAACTGGAGAAGGAAATGGCCGACCCCTCCAGTCTCTTTGCCAAGAAAACCCCAAATGAGGTCATGAAGAGTCAGGCGTGACTCAAAAAGCTACTGAAGAGCAACAAAGAATCATGAAAGGTAGGTGCCACCATTAACCCCATTTTATAGACGAGGAAACGGAGGCAGAAAGAAGTGAAATGGCTTGCTCAGAAGGTCAGATTTGAACTCGTGTCATCCTGAGCACAAGTCCAGAGCTCTATGCATTGAGCCGCCCGGCTGCCCCTGTACCCAGGATGGTCTCATCTTCCAACAGTGGCAGGGGATCCTGACAATCCCACCCCGTTCTAGAAGTTTTGACTGAGGAGACAGATCAGTGAGGCATCAGGGAAGGGAGGACAGGGCATGCGGATGGCGATTTCCCTGCAGTCACCGCAAGGTTCCTTTTCATTTGCCCTTGAAAGTCTTCCTTGTGAGCTTTAGGATACAGAAAGAAGGAGATTCAAAAAGGGAGGGATAGATGTTGCAACCAGATGGCTGTTGGTCAGCCTAGTCGAGAGTGGGTGGCCACTGCACACACACTGATGGTTTGGGCTGAATAAGTTGAGATCCAGTCCTGGATCTCAGATGTGGTACAAGCTTCCCCCTCCCCCAGGGCTACAAGAGTCTGAACTGGGGTGGGGTGGGGGTCAATTGTCTGAGCTGCCAGGGAGGAGTCGGGTCTGGTGCAGAGAGGATTTTAGGGCTTGGAATCAGCACTTTTGAGAATCCTGGCATCTGGTTAGATGGAAGAAGGACAAGCTGTCCTGTGACCAAAGTCAAATGAGATGTAACAGGGATCCGATGAGCTAAAACATCAAGGACTCTGCACGCCTTTAAGCCTTATAGAAGCGTTAGCTTTTCTTCTTGTGGATTCTTCAATCCCAGCTGATGTCAATGATTGCATTAAGATGTAAGGTCATTTCAAGGAGGGGTCATTTCATCCTTTGTACTTGTGTCACTGGGACCTAGGATGGCACCTGGCACATTGTAGGAGCTTTATTGATACGTGTTGATTGACTTACTGATAAAAGAGTGACCACTGAAAAGTCCCAAAGTTGCTTGTGAAGGGGGATAGAGATGATCTCACTTGTTGGTCAGTAATTAAAGTAGTATTCCTGTGGGCCTCTAGAAAGCAGGACAGCCAGCCCAATGTGGCTCTTTTGTGGTTCTCCTGCTGCCCCTCAGACCCTCCTTGGCCTCCTTTGCTGACTCATGGCCATGGTGTGTCCCCTAAAATTCTGCCTGTGCTAAAGGTCACTAAGTTCTCTTGAGTGTCTGGCAAAGGAAAGCTTCAATTTGCCTCATGAACCAAAGCAACGTACGGAAGTACGACCCCCGCACCCCATATACACACACTCTAGACCGAACAACACCAGGGATAGATCTGGTCCTTAGAGACTCCCTCTTTATGTGCCATGTCCGGTTCCTACCCCACCCCCAACACACATGCTCTAAGCTGTGTTCACACTGGGCACTTGAAGACAAAGTAGCTGTCGATTACGGGCAGATATTTTTCCTTGCCTGACCCTTTTGTCCAGAAATGGGTACAGCATTCCTTATGCCGGACTGAACATAGTCATCTCCAATTCAACTCCACATTTAAAGACTTTGAAACAGACGAACACATTCTAAATCCTCAGATACACCAGTCCCCTGGTGATGTTTGACTGGTGGCCAACTAGCTCAGCTTTGTCTTTTTTCTGGTTTGGAGAATGGTCAAGGCCAACCTTCACCAGCACGGGCCCCTTCCCAAGCTCTTTGCAAACCAGACAAGCATGGACCGGAGAGAGAGTTCCATGACCTGGAATCTGCTTCTAGGCCTAAGTCTCTGTGGGATGTGGGGTAGGTAAGACATTCCCCCTCTCTGGCATTTTTCTCCTCCTCTGTAAAACAAGGAGGTTGAATGGAATGGTCTTGAAGGTGCCTTTGGCCCTGAACGATGCTAGGGAAAGACCCAAACAAAGCAGAGCTGAAAATGAAGTCACAGGCAGGAGCTCTGGAAGGTAGAGACACCATACTTACTGTTCAATTTTCTGACAGATCTTGGCCAAAGCAGGGATCGAACAGATCCCCATCAAGCCACCAGGAATGGTCTAGAAAGAGAGGAGGATGGGTTAGGTCCTGGATGGCCTGGGAGCTGCTGGCAGGGACCCAGTTGGCATTTCCCCTTGACTTTTAAGGCTGCCCATAACCCAGCCCTGCCCATCCCACCTGCCTCAGGCTGCTCTCCTCACTGCCCCCAATATCTCAGACACCTTCAGGCCCCTGTGGATTCACTCCTATTTGTCTCCCCCAACAAGGAAGGCCAGTCCCCATTCTCTGATCTGAGCCCAGTCTTCCTCATTCTTCAGGGCTTCTAGGACATCCCCAGAATCTCCCTGAGCTGCTTGGCCCCAATAACCTCTGTGCAATGATTTTGGGGACTCTGCTTCAGCTTCCTAGAAACGCATCCACTTTTTCCCCATCCTGAACTCTCCCCACCAATAGGCCCAACCATTCTTTCTAATTTTCATCCTATAGCTGAGGGGATGGGGAGGAGAAAGGAATTATGGCCCATAGAAAGAACTTAATAAAGATATGTAAATTTTTTAATAGTGTGTTTAATATAAAGCCAGCTTGCCTTATGGGTCACCAGAATGGATATCTGATCGGAGATCTGGCCCACCCATGTCCAAGGGCACTGTCATTTCTGACCTTGGGGAGAGCAGGAGGAGGGCCAGTCACAGCTGGACACTTGCTCCTTCCCTTGCCTGTCTCGAGAATCATTTTGGGTTAGCATTCTATCTGTTGACCATATTATCTCAAACGTTGATAGTCTGAGGGAATAATGCTTTGGAAAAAGATCATTTTCTCCTCATCATTCTCAAGGCGAGCTTATTATTGCCTGATTAGCTCCCTTCTATCAAATACTACTTACGCTAATGACCAGTGTGAGTAGCCACTAAATCTCTATCAAAGTAAGCATTAAACAGAAATTAAGGAAGTTTATTAGAATAGGCCAAAAATACATAAGAATAAATGGGGTCTTCAGTGGAGTTGGGAAATAAGATCTTAGCTCAGTGAAGAAGAGAGAACATGATCTCACCAGAGCCAGTCCACTCTTAGCAGTCCCTAAGATTTCAAACTTTAGAAATCAAGGGACGTGTTGGGAGCCAGCTCACCATGTGTCTGGGGCTCCAAGGAGATCTCCTGTCTGCCATTCAAAAATCCAAGCTTTTCTCTCTCTGTTATATCAAAGTCCTCCAACTATCTGAAGAAATCCTTTCTCCACTCACACAGGTATGCTGTGGCCCAGCTCAGAATTCTCTCAGCCAGTTGGGAGTCATGTCCGCTTGTACATGCCTGCATGGTCACAGGGCTATCCTTTCTCTCTGTCTCTCTGATCCAATTAAGTGCCAGATAATAGAGCCACACTGGAATTCTGCATCTGCATCCCACATTCAGCTCTATGGGCCAGAGCTGCCCTTACCTTTGTCTGGTACCACATTTCCCCTATCTAGAAATCACACAGGGCGGGGTAGGAGGAAATGAAATCCGTGAGGACATAGCCCAGCACTGCCAGAGGGGCCCATTTAGAGGCTTGGGGGCCACAGTGTTTAGTACTTTGGCACCTGTCCGCATGACACGTGAGGCATTTTACAAACCCCACAATTTACCTACAGATGAGGGTTTGAGTCAAGTCAGTAAGTGCTTATGAAACATCCAGAGTGAGAGAAGACAGAGCGCTTGGCCTGGAGTCAGGAAGACCTGAGTTCGAATTTGCCCTTACACTTACTAGCAAGTCACCACTCCTCTGTTTGCCTCATCTGCAAATGGAGGTGATAACAGCACCCCCTAGTCACCTTAGGATCCAGGGAGCTCCTGCCAACCTCAGAGCTACAGAAATGTGGCTGTCACTGATGCTGAGACATTCTGCAGCCCTGCAGGCGTGAGGCGTCATCCTGGATTGAAGTCCAGGATGCTGCGACAGGACTGTGGGTCTGAACATGGGAGTGGTGGTACTGCTGCTTCTGTCTACAGAAGGTGTGCTGGCTTATTCCTCACAGGAGGACATCCCTTTGTGGCAGGGAAGACCGCCAGCTCTCATCCATCTGTCTTTATGGGAGGGGCTGTGAGGCCACTGAGGAGGGAGGGCCAGAGCCCTGGGGCTCCCCACGGCTCCACGGCACACACATGGCTTGGACCCAGCTCCCAAGTGGGTGCTGTCTCAAAGGGGCCGTGAGATATGAGGAAGATGAGGCCAACACGGAGACTCAGATCTTCATGTCAGCGCCATCTGGCTCCACCTCCGATTTCTCTTCAGCAGGGTATGCTTGCTGACTACAAAGGATGGACTGGCGAGAACTGAGGCCTTGCTCTTCCTCTCTCTCTGCAGGCTGAGCCTAAATCCTGCAATAGGGGCCTGGGAAGGTTTGGGGAAACGGTAAACCAAGGTGGGGGTGGGCCATGGGCAGGGGCCACTGTGCCTTGTTGGAGTTTGCTTTTTAAAGCACGACAACGCAGCCCGGAGGCCACAAATAGGACATTTCTTCAGAAACAGGGAGCTGAGCAGAAAGGCTCCGGGGCAGCCCTGGGCCTCCAGTGCCTAAGGAAAGGCCTCCATTGCAGCGGCCTGGGAGGACCAGAGGTAAGAAAGAATGGAACCCCTCCTCTCCATCTCTCCAGGAGCCCAAATACCCATCCTTCACGTCTCTAGTGCTGGCATTAACCCAGAGGCAGATGAAGATTTCACAGCTTTCATTTAGACCACCAACCCTCAGCCTTGTTTTTAGGCCTGGTAGTTAAGGTAAAAGGCCCTTCTGAAAGGAACTGGTCCTGTTCTCCCAGAGGACAGTGTGGCCCAGTAGAGAGAGCACTGGAGGAGGAGTGAAGGACTGGATTCAGGTCCTGCCCTGCCCCTTCCTAGCTGTGTGACCTGGGGGACTCTCTTCACTTCTCCGAGATTTTCTTTCTCTCTGTGAATGAGCTGTGTCCCTCCCTGATTCACCTGGAGCTGCTGCAGCGGGAGTACCTGATGAATACTCGGTCATTGACGGGTTCATCTGTGAAGTCTAGAAAATGTATTTTTTTATACATGCAGCATGTAGTTCACAAGGTTGTTCTGAGAGTCACCGTATATGTGAGGCATGCTTAAGGGCCAGGCCCGTGTCAATTACCATTCTTTGGCCATTATGGCCACCCCAGAACATGAGTGTAGGCAGTGATATAACTTACTGCTGCGGTTGAATGGAATTAGACTAGATTT
Organism: Trichosurus vulpecula; assembly: GCF_011100635.1. Taxonomy (NCBI): domain Eukaryota; kingdom Metazoa; phylum Chordata; class Mammalia; order Diprotodontia; family Phalangeridae; genus Trichosurus; species Trichosurus vulpecula. The sequence goes on along the minus strand of NC_050581.1, from coordinate 203,030,867 downwards.
AGACTCTAAAGGTCGTTGAGGCCATCTGGTCAAGTCCCCTTTGATTTGTACGGATGAGGACAACGAGGCTCAGAGTTAGGTGACTTGCCTAAGGTCCCATGACTCAGAATATCCAAGGTGGAATCTAAACCCCGGTCCCCCAAACTCCAGCGGTCACATGCAGTGAGTGACCCAGAGGGTTTGGTCAGAGCTCCCAGAGCCAGCCCTTTCCAACCCAGGACCCATCGGCAGCTCAGGGGGCAGAGGGGAGGAAGAGGCTGGCGGCTCGTATGAGCCCAGGTGCTTACCAAGGACGGTGAGTGTTGGATAATCTTTCTGGCCCTGCTCAGTGCTCTTTTCAGGCCCTCCTGCAAAGCAGAGTTAGATGGAGTTAGGGTCAGACAACAGTTTGTATTCCCATACTCTCTCAGAGTGTATGTGTGTGACGTGTGTGATGTGATGTATGTGAATGTGTGTGATGTGTGTGTGTATGTGTGTGATATGTCTGAGTGTGTGTGATGTGTCCTAGTGTGTGTGATTGTGTGTGTGTGTGCGTGTGTGCACACATGTGCAAGCATAGGGATTGTTTGGGACATAAGGGAGGTGGGATCAGGTTTAAAGAAGTGACAAAGGTCCCTGAATGACAGTGGGCATGTCTTTCTCATGGTTTGGACCTAGGGCCAGGTTGATGACTGAGCATCCCTGCTCAGACACCGGACTCTTGGCCACATGTTTAGAAAAGTGTGCAGTGAATGTGTGTCCCTTTTGATCTTAAGGAGGAGAAAGTCTCCCATGGAAAGGAGGGGAATGTGCTGTCTTAGAGCCAGAGAATCTCAGCTTGGGAAGAGACCTCAGCAGCCGCTGGTTGGACCATACCTGAGAGGAAGGCCCACCAGCCTCAGCTTGAAGGACTCCAAGGAAGTGAAGAGCCCCTCCCAAGGCAACTCCTTCCACCAGGGGCAGCTCTAAGTATTAGGAAATTATTCCTGACCCCAGATTTGTCTCTTTGACATGTTTGCCCATCATTCTTTCTGGTGAGGCCACGGAGAAGGAGGGTCATCCCTCTGGGAGATAGCAGCCCTCCAGATAGTTGAGGACCCTCTCTCTGTGCCCCCATCTTCTCCCAGTTTGATGTCTCCAGTTCCCCCAAAGGACCCTACTGCATGGACTCAAGGCCCTTCCCCGGCCTAGGTGCCTTCCAGGACTTTCTCTAGCTTGTCAGATTCTCTCTAGAGCATTTAGGTCTGGAGCAGACCAGAAAACACTCTAGATTCCAGTATTCTCATCGACAAAATGAGTAGGTCAGATGTGCTGGCCTCTCTTCCAGATTGACTCTGGGATGAGAGCTTGAAGGTCCTGATGCCAGTCAGCTGCCCCTGGGGGCTGTGGCATCCTTTGCTGGCACCCTGCACCTCAGGTAAACAGCTTTGGAAGGGCCCGATTTTCTGGGAGAGAAGGGCTTAAGTGCTCCGAGGCGTTTTAGAAAGCTAATTCATCTGAGACTCTTTAATGAAGAGGAGAGTGGCAAATGGCCCGCGTGCTGTAGCAATGGAAGTAATTGTTCCCTCTCCCGGTGATATATTTTCCATGTTGGTAATTCTGTGTGTGCGCCAACCTTGGTCTCTGAGGCTGCTCCCCTGCCTCTTGCAAGAGTTATGACTTTTAGATTGCAGGGAGCAATTATCTTGGGTGGTTCCAACAAAGCTCAGAGATGGATGGGGCCGCCGCCCTCCCCGCTGCTTTCTGATGGAGGCCCTGCAGACAGAACCAAGGACAAGGAGGCATCTATTACCCTGATGGGCCAGGATCAAGCCAGGGCCTGTCCTGGGTGCTGTCCTTGGTACTGAGGAAAGCCCCTAGGCTTGGGGAGGAGCACAAGGGTCAGGGGTGTGTGTGCTGATGCAGGAGCCTTCTGGTGTGGAGTCTGAGGACAGAAGTAAACCCAAAACCAGGTGAAAAAGAAAGATGAGAAGGACAGTGAGAGGCAAAGCCCAGGGCAGGCGGCAGGCTGAGGGGAGCCGCTGGGTGGCAAGCCCGACAGAGTCCTCTCATGGGGCCAGGAAGGCTCCAGAGTCAAGGACCTGAGTTTGAATCCTGCCTCTAACATCTACCTTGTGATCTTAGGCAGGTCACTTTGAGTTCTCTGGGCCTCTGTTTTCTCATCTGTAAAATGAGGGTATTGATCTATGCACAGGGGGACAAGGGATGCAGGAGATCACAGAAGGTAAAATGGCCAATTTTGATCACATAAAATTAAAAAGATTTTGCATAAGCAGAAATTATGCAATACAGCTAGATTTTAAAGGAAAACAGATAACTGGGAGGGAAATATATATATGTATATATTTTTTCAGAGCAAATTTCTCTGGTGAGAATCTTATTTCCAAGCTATATAAACCCAGATTAAGATGTGTATGAATACAAGCCATTCCCCAGTTGAAAAGTGATCAAAGAATGTTAACAAGCAGTTCTCTAAGGAAGAAATCCAAACAAAGTATAGCCATATATATGGAAAAAACCCCCAAACTTCACAAATTAATTCACTAATAATTAGAGACATGCTAATTGTATTCTGAGGTTCTATTTCATACACATCAGATTGGCAAAGCTGACAAAAAAAGGAGAATGGCAAATGTTAGAGGGGCTGTGGGAAAATAATAATAAAAAATAATAGCTCACATTTTTTGTTGTTCGGTTTCAGCCATACCCAACTCTCTGTGACTCCATTGGGGTTTTTCTGGCAAAGACACTGGACAGTTTGCACTTCCTTCTCCAGCTCATTTTAAAGATGAGGAAACTGGGTCAAACAGGGCGAAGTGACTCGCCCAGGGTCACCCACCGATAAATAAGTGTCTGAGACTGGATTTGAATTCAGGTCTCCCTGAGTCCAGGTCTGACGCACTATCCACTGAGCCCGCCAGCTGCCTGGCTTCATTTGTACAGCACTCACTATGTGCCAGGCGCTACTCTTAGTGTTGTCTTGATCCTCACAACCCTGAGGGGTAAGTGCTGGTATTACCCTTATTTTGCAGATCAGAAACCGAGACAAGCCAAGGTGAAGTGATTTACCCAGGGTCACACAGCTAGTACATTTCTGAAGACTGGATTTGAACTCAGATCTTCCTGAATTCTGAATCCAGAATGAAGTCAAGTGGACCTTTGGAAGGCCAGTGGAGATGATGGAATTCCAGACAAACTATTTAAAACCCTAAAACATGATGCTGTTTGCATACTGCACTCAACATGCCAGCAAATTTGGAAAACTCAGCAGTGGCCTCTGGATTGGAAAAGATCAGTTTATATCCCAATCATAAAGAAGGGCAATGCCAAAGAATGTTCAAATTACCAAACAATTGCGCTCATTTCATGTGCCAGCAAGGTTATTTACTAATTATAAAGATTCTGCAAGCCAAGCTTCAGCAATATGTGAACGGAGCGTTACTAGAAGAGCAGGCTGGTTTCCAAAGAGGCAGAGGAACTAGAGACCAAATGGCCAATTTGGAGAAATCAAGGGAGTTCCAGAAAAAAAATATCTTCTTCTGCTTCATTGACTACACTAAAGCCTTTGACTGTGTGAATCGCAACAAAACGTGGCAAGTCTTCAAAAAGATGGGAGGATCAGATCATCTTATATATTGCCTGAGGAGCCTGTACATGGGGCAACAAGTAGCAGTTAAGATGGAGAGTGGAACAACTGATTGGTTTAAGTTTGGAAAAGGAGTACAACAAGGCTGTATATTGTCATCTTATTTATTTAACTTATATGCAGAGTACATCATGCAAAACACCAGGCTGAATGAATCAAAAGTCCAAATTAAGGTTACCAGGAGAAATATCAACAATCTCAAATCTGCAGATGATACCACTCTGATAGCAGAAAGTGAAGAGGAATTAAGAAGCCTCTTGATGAGGGTGAAGAAGAGTGTAAAAGCTGACCTGAAGCTTAACTTCAAAAAGGTAAGATCTTGGTAACTGGCCCCATCCCTTCCTGGCACATAGAGGCAGAAGAAATGGAAGCAGTGTCAGATGTTCTGTTCTTGGGCTCAAAGATCACTGCAGACAGTGACTGCAACCATGAAAGTAGGAGGTGCTTGCTCCCTGGAAGGAAACCTCTGGCAAACCTGGACAGCAGACTAAAATGCAGAGACCTCACCTTGCTGACAAAGGTGCATTTAGTCAAAGCTAGGGCTTTTCCAGTAGCAATGTATAACTGTGAGAGCTGGGCTATAAGGGAAGCTGAACACTGCAGAATTGATGTTTTCAGATGGTGGTGCTCGAGAAGACTTTTGAGAGTCCTTCTGTTGCAACAATTCAGCTAGAAGCTGCTGTGGGGGTGTAAAACCAGTAACAACCAGCTCACAGAATGCTGCAAGCGCAGGTTCTTTTGATCTGCTTTACTAAGGAAAGCAACATTACGGGGTTAACAATCTCAATTTAATTGAGCATAAAAATATCATTCACTTAGTTCAGGGGAAAAAGCCAGCACCCTGAACTTCAGAGCAAATACAAACAAATTACAAACATCAACAGACAGACCTTGTCTGATTCAAATCTCAATGCATAGTTACCAGAGTTTAACAAAGTTCGAACATCCAGGTTTACAAGCTAGAGGGCTCTTAACTACAGCTGCCTGGAGTGTCCACATCATCACACCACCAAGATTGAGAGCCCTAAGCAAATAGCTCTGTCTTCCCTTTTTATGCACTCTTTAGCCGTCATCAAACATCATCTGAGTGACCAGAACTTAATCTCTTACTATTTGCTCTGGTTTTAGTAACTCCCCTTAGGACCCCTGAGGGCTTCACACCCACATAGGCTTAGCACCTAATAGATATGGGTTTGGGCATGGGTCTTAGCACCTAATAAGACTCAATCAAAGACACTGAATTAATCAAAGGAAACAAAGGCCAAACTCTTCAAGGGCACTCAGTTGAAGTAACGAACATGAGCTTGGACAGTCTTCAGGCGATAGAAGCGAATAGAAGGTCCTGGCCTGCTGTGGTCCAGTGGGGTCACTGAAGAGTTGGACACACTTGAATGACTGAACAATTTTCTGAATCCATGCCTAGGGGACTTTCCACTGTCACTCACTGCCAAAACAGACACATCCCCACATTATGGGTAGAGAAGGACTATGAACACTTGGAGCTAAGTAACAGATATGAAACTCCTCCTGGAGAGCATGACTCTCAGAGGAGGAAACAGACACTTGTTTTCCATGGTGATAATGTGAATCCCAGGTGTTGTCCGAGAAGGGGGAGTGGATTAAGAGAAGAGTAGTGGTGATTGGTGATTCCTAGCTAGGCAATGTTGAGGCAGCTATTTATCAGCCTGGCAACAATAATATCCTCTTCTTTTCCCTGGGCATATGCCTAGACAATGATGGAGAATCTGGCCAAATGGATGACCACTGTATCTGGGTGTGAGCTTCTCCAGCATCAGAGGTCAGGTGTTGGATGGATGATAGGCACACCCAGGACAAGGATGCTTTCTATCTCAGGAAGCACAAGTAAATATCTTAGCTCAGGTAGGCACAAGTAAGGTACCTGATGCTGCTACCTCAGCACGATCTTCAAATGGATTGACTGACTTGCAAAAAAGCCTTAATGGCAGACATGGGAGGCAGCATTCGAAGAATTTGGAAAGTGAAAGGGGACAGAGGGTTGATGGCTGAGACTGAAGAAGGCTCTAGTGAAAGAGATGCATGCCTTCCTCTCAGAGAAAAAACTTGGATGATTGAAGTAACTGCTTAGTATGGAAAGCAGCTGTTTGTGCCCTTGGTTGGGCAGGGACTTAATACAGATGCACTCTCATTCTCTAGAAAGTGGCCCTCCTCTGTGGTCAATAATCTACAAAGCCAAAAGCAGCAGCCACGGTGCCTGGCATCTCCCTTGGCCATCTGTGAGGTGGACAGAATGACCCAGCTTTGAAATGCATCACAACTGAGAACTGCGGTGACTCTTAAAATGTCTGTGTCTGCTTATGGAGCCGCTCACTAAAGCTGCTACAGGGAAAGACTTATGGGTTAAGGTTCAGGTTAATCGCGTGGGACTCCACTGGGGACAGGGGTTTTTGCTCAGGAGTTACAATGAAATTCATGGTTAATGGACATTTATGGCAGCTCACGTTGATTTTCTCATATCGCTGCGCATTTCCCTGCTCTAATTATTAAATTGGTTTGCTTGACCGTGATGTTGAAGTTTATGTGAATGCACCAATGGTTGGACAGATCCAGAAGGAGGAGTTTCTATTAGGATGAGAGAGAAACCAAATGATTGACAAGAATCCTAGGTGGTGTTCAGCAGTTGAGAGGGGAAAAAGCAGGTGGTTCATCTGCAGAAAGTGCCTCTTCCAATTGTCCAGTTGCATGTAGGACACGCCCCATACATATGGAGCTTACAGACGTGCTTGTTGGGTTCTCTACATTTGCACCCTATACTGATCTCATTTAGTTACATGGCTCCACTATGACCTCTGTGAAATGCACGAGAACTCCTATTTCTACATTTCTAACCCTAAATTCTTCGGATGAAATTCCATATTTCTTTTTAAAAAATTGAAGCAATTTTCAGCATGTGCACCAGCAATGATTTTATTGTCTTCCTTTCTTTGCTAATGTCATGGATGTCAGGTAGAATTTACAAGTTGTTTCAGCATACCTTTATTTCCTTGATTGTTTGAAATTCTGAACATTTTTCCTGTGGTTCTGGATATTTGTATTCCTTCTTCAACATCTGCTATTCTTGGGTCTTTTGCCTACTGGAGAATGGGTTTTATTCTTATGAATCTGGGCCAGTTCCTTTTAAGTGTTAGATGTTAGCTTTGATGAGAAATATTTATTTCTTGTTTCCTCGGTCGTTTTTTCCTCCTTATTCCAAATGCATTGCTTTTTTGTTGGTGGTGTTGTGCAGAAGCTTTTTATTTTCGGTCTAATTGATTTCATGTATTATTTGACTCATAATTCACTTGAAGTCAGGGCTTGTTAAGAATTTGTCCCCTTTCCACAGCTGTGGAAAATGCAACAAACATTCCATTATACTCGGGTATTTTTTACATTTTGATTATCAATCTGTTTGAACTTGAGTGTGGGGAATGCTGGACTGGGCTGGCCCCTTCCCATTTCCCTTTTTAAAACCAAGCTCTTGCTATTCAGGCTTTGTGGAATAATGAATCCTTTCCTCAATGTTCTGTCATGCTGGGAATGTTGAGAGCAGTCTGTGTCTGGAGTCAGCTCTTCATGGTCTCATCCATCTCTACTTAGCTGCTTTTCTGTTTGCTGTTTTCCAGTAACAGATTGAATTCCCTCTTAGGCTACAAAGTTTTTAAGTTTGCTCAAATTACCTCCGTTGATGGTCTTGGTTGATTTGCATATCAAAAGTCACAGCAAGCCCTACCCCCTATACCTGGGGAAGTTGGGCTTCTGGATGGATTTGCATATCAAAGGTCCTATTGGGGCTGGCTGGCTTTCCTTCGATGTTTCTGGTTGAGTTGAATCTCACAGTCATTTCTGTAGGTGTCCAGTGGTTCTGTCACTCTGTACTCTGTCCTTTGCTCTCGATCACCTGGGGAAATTTCATCACCATTTTCCTGAAAGATGGCTATTGACACCTTTTCTGCTTTCACATTATTTGAGGAATCCACCCAGTGACCACCCAGTTCTCTCTTGGCCTCCGTCCTCTCCTTTGGCCTTGACTTACTTACCTAAAGTCATGGGATCTTCTTCATCCATCCCGGAGAGCTGTTCTTTGATCTTGTTTTGCTGCTGGTGCTGGCCTTTCTGTCTTCTGGCAGAAGCTTTCCATTTCTCTTTGATTCTCTATTCTTGTTTACATTGCCCCACATCTCTCTGTGCATTTGCTTTCCATGACCATTTTTTTTCCTTTTGGCTTGAGGCAGATCTCTTTATGGATGTCAATTTTTGTCTTTACTGACATCAAGTTCCCTTTTTATTTCCCTTACAATGTTTATTATCCAATCCAGAGACTGTCCTTGATATTAATGATTTTTTTTCTGGTGTTATCTACCTCGATTCTTTAAACCATAATATTTATTCTCCATGTCCTAGTTCTGGCCAACTCATTTCCTTGATAATACTTCCTCCCCTGCCCCCTTTTACTTTGGGGCTTTTTTGTCTCTATTCTTATGGAGGGCATTGGGAATCTGATCTGTCTTAAGACCTCTTACTCTCTCTTCATTTTATTACAGATCTCTCCTCCTCTCCCCCTTTTTATCCCTTGCAAGGGCTATCAAAACAGGCTGTAACTTTTTGAGGTCAGAGAGTGTTTTATTTTTCTTTTTTATACCTGCAAAACATAACACAGTGACTGTCACACAATAGGTGATTAGTTAAATGCTTGCTAAATTAATATGAAGTCAGTCAAACATTTATTAAGCACCTCCTATGTGCCAGACACGGTGCCAAGCACTGGGGAAACAAAAAAAAGGCAAAGGACAATCCCTAGCCTCAAGGAGCTTCCGGTCTAATGGGGGAGACAATAAGCATGTACAACAAATCTGTGCCAACAAGTTCTATACAGAATAAGTAGGAAATAATTAAAAGAGGAAAGGCACTAGAATTAGCCAGGAGCTGGGATGGGACTTGAAGGCAGCCAAGGAAGCCGGTAGGCAGAGATGAGGAGGAGGGACAGACAGAGAAAATTGTCAGAGAAGAGAGATGGGAGTATCTGGTTTGTGGAACAGCCAGGAGGCCATTGTCACAGGATAAAAGAGTATATGTTAGGGAATAAAGTATAAGAAGGCTGGAAAGGTGGGAGGCTTGTGAAGACCTTCCAATGCCAGGCTGAGGAATTTGTAGTTGATCCTGGAGGAGTCAGGGAGCCATGGGAGTTTAATGAGTAGAGGGTGACATGGTCATACCTGTGTTTTAGGAAAATCACTTTGGAGGCTGAACGGAGGATGAATTGGAACTGGGAGAGATTTGAGGCAGACAGATCCACCTGCAGGCACTGTAATAGTCTGGGTATGAGGAGATGAGGATATTTACCAGGGTGGGGGCAGTGTCAGAGGAGAGAAGAGGTGAATATGAGGGATATGCAGAGGTGACATCAGCACTCCTTGGCACCATATTAGATCTGGGGAGGTGAGAGAGAGTGGGGAGTCCAGGATGACGTCTAGGTTGTGAGCCTGGAGCCTTGGGAGGTTGGTGTTGTCCTCTTCAGTATTAAGGTAAGGAGGGGGGAGGGGCTTGGGGTAAAGATAGGGAATTTAGTTTTGGACATGTTGATTTTAAGAGGTCTACTGGACAGCCAGCACAAGACATCTGAAAGGCAATTGGAGATGTGAGATTGGAGGTCAACAGAGAGATTGGGGCAGGAAAGGTAGATTTGAGAGTCATCAGCATGGAGATGATAATTAAATCCAAGGGAACTGATGAGATGACCAAGCGAAGTAGTCTGAAGTAACCCTGAGGGATACCTTGGTTGAAGGCATGATCTGGAGGAGGATCTAGCAAAGGAGATAGAGAAGGAGTCATCAGAGAGGGAGGAGGAGAACCAGGAGAGAACCATGTCAGGGAAATCTAGAGAGAAGAGAGTGTCAAGGAGGAGAACACGATCCACAGCTTTAAAGGCTTGGGAGAGGCCAAGGAAGATGAAGATTGAGAAAAGGCTGTTGGATTTGGCAATTAAGAGAGCGTTGTTAATAAAACCCTACTCACTAACACTTAGTGGCCAGCCGAACAAACAAACAAAAACTAATGCAATGTTTGATTTCATTGATAAAAATGATCTGAGGTGAATGTCCCAAACCCTAATCATACTGACTGACTGGATCCCCAGAGCAAGGCTCCTGCTTGGCTTCTCAGAGTCCAGGGGAGCCCTGAGGGCTTGAGAGGTTGGTTTTTTTCTAGTGCTACATAGCTCATGAGCACCTCCCCCCCACATGTGCTTCCTCCCATTGATTATCAGTTATATCAATTAATTAGCCAGACTTAATTAGTTTTTAGAAATGGATATTGACTATGGCAGGATAATTGGTATAAAATACCCTTCCAAAAGTCTATAGCACAGAGTCCAGGAGAATGTGGGCTCCAGCTTAGAGCACGTATGACTCGCACCTTCTGGAAATCCCATTAGAGTCCTTAAAATGTTCCCTTCAGGTTTATGGAGTCTTGAATTTGCATTTCCTCATCTTGTCCAAGCTGTCCTTAGGCATCAGACAGCAATTAAGTAAGACTCAGACTCATCAGTCATAAGGGGGATATGCCCTTCTGCCCTCAATTCAATTAACAAACTTTTTAAGTACATGGCTCAGTTCCTCTTCAGCTTCAGGGGATAAAATGTTTAGTCACTGTAGCTCTCAAAGACTGGCATTGTGTCTTTATTCTTATTTCTTTTGCTCCAGTTACCTCCCAGCTACAGAGTCAATTTCAAAAGACAGTATCCCTCTAGTAGTCATACCCCATCCTTCCTTCCTTCTTTCCATCCTTCCTTCCTTCCTTCTTTCCTTCCCTCCTTCCTAGTTTCCTTTGATTTGCATAATATTTCCTATTTGCTCTTCCCCATTCTCTGATTGAGAGAAAATGACCACTGCTAAGCTCCATAGATGTTTTTCCTAAACTCACGGTTCTATGTTTTAGGAAAATAATTTTAGTGGCAGAATGGAGAATGGATTGGTGTGGGGACAGACTTGAGGCAGGCAGACCCACCTGCAGGCTGCTCTAATAGTCCAGGTGTGAGTTGATGAGGGGAGGCAGGGTCAGAGGAGAAAAGAGGGCCTATTGGAGAGATGCTGTAGAGAAGAGAGGGACAGACTTTAGTACCATATAGGATATGGGGGGTGAAGGTGAGGAGTAAGAAGCCTAGACTGAGAGCCTGAGGGACTGGATAATAGGGAAAGTAGAAATGGGGAGGGGGAGGGTTTAGGGAGAAAGATAATGAGTTCCATTTTGGACATATTGAGCTCAAGATGTCTTCTGGATGTCCAGTTTGAGAAGCCACTACTGTACCCTAAAAAGACAGGTGCAGCAGGAAATGGGAGGACTGAAGTCAAAGGGTTGGTTGTTCTTTGCCCCAAAGGTCCTCCACATCCCAGTCTGAAGATTGGGCTGGCAGGAGGAGGTGGAAGGTGCCTTGTGCTGGTATAGATGGAATTGGTTGCTTTGGGGCAGATAGAAGACCCCTGGCCTGGCCCCAACAGCCTTTCTCCAGGGGCTACTTTGGGCTGAGCAGGAGCCAGAAGGTTCAGGGTGCTAGCCCATCTGTGATTATGATGCCTAAAGATCCTGGGTGTTTTAAAAACCTGTTTTACTGTTCAGTGTTTTATTTTTTATTCATTGATTATAATTTCTTTGACTGTCCACATGCAGAAATAGACCTTTTTGCAAACAGACATGACAGCTCAGCCCTCCTTAGGGGAAGGCAGCCATTAAGAAAAGGTCATGTGGTCCGAGCGACCCATCACTGGCCTTGGAATCGGGCAGACCTGGGCATGGATCTGACCTGCATGACCACGAGCAAGTTACTTGGCATCAGTAAAATGGGGATATTGATCTTATCTAGTTCACAGACTTGGCACAAGTCAAGTGAAACAGTATAGTAAAGTACTCAGCAAACCCTACAGAGTGATATAAAGTGAGTGTCATCCTTTAGAAACAATCCGGCAAGCCTGTGGTAAATGCCTACTACAAGCCAGGCATTGCCAGGCAGGGGGATATGAAGACAAATGAAAGCCTCTGCTTCAAAGAGTTTGCATTCTGGTAGACAGGGGAAGAGGAGACATAGCCCAACTTGCTCTAAACAGAAGAAATCCAAGACAGAATCTTGGAACTGGAGGGGAGCTTGGGAGCCATTTCTTCTACCCCAAACTTGAACAAAAGTCCTCTCCATAGTGAACTGACAAGAGCTCATCCAACCTTTTCTGGGAGGTGGGGAAGGGCATCAGGAAGTCCGTCTTTACCTCCAGCCTTATTGGTTTCTTTGCCACTTCTCCCCATCGCTTAGGGTTTTGCCTTTTGGGGGAGGTGCATTAGGTTGTCTATCTGAGTCCCTCAAAGGTGTCACTGTCTGAACGTCCCCTTCTCACCTACCTAGAGTCCACTGCTAACTTCCCATTTGCATTACTGAGATCTCCAAATGCCTAGATGGACCTCTGGCTGGGTTTTATTGGCCCTGATAATTATCCATTACCGGCCAAGATGGCCCGCACATTTACAGATTGCCTCTCATTCCCCGATGACCCTATTAACACAACACAGCTCTGAATCTTCAGTTAGTGTCTCTGAAGTTTCTTGCTGAAAAAGAATAGACAAAAAAACCAGCAATTGAAACAACCAGCAAAGCACAAGGACCCCGCATAAGTTCCTGGTAAATGTGTATTTGTGTCTTTGAATAGCCTAACACCAATCACATTTATCGTCAGAGCCCTTCCTGTTTGTGTTTTGTGTTATGATTATTTCTTCTCTCAAAGCCTCAGTTTCCTTCTCCACAAAATGGATACAATCCCACTCACTACACTTGTTTTTCATAATTGTTGTGAGGCATTTGGCAGGGTGGGCACTTTGATTCCAAAACTCCGCTATGGTGGCTCTCTAAGGACAGCGAACTAGGGACACCTGAAATGTCCCTGGAAGCAAGTGGCTGCTCAGTGCTGTCATGTGCCACTTTCTGGTCCTTTCTCTCCTGTTCCCAGTCTCCCTCTATCCCTTGTAAGCTCTTTCCTTCCTGTCTATTATGTGCTTCCTTCTCTCTTATGGGGACAGCCGGTGTTCAGCCCCAGCAGTGACTCTCAAGGCTTTGTCGGATCCAGAGACAGGAGTTGGCTGACAGTTTGACAAGCTTTACTCATGCTCTGGCTATTTCAGGGCCATCCAAGGCTGGAACCACCACCTGATCTTCCTTTTCCAGACGGAGCTTGTGATTCCCTGTCGACTTGTCAAGGCAGAGCAGAAGGTCTAGCTAGAGCGGAGGAAGGAGATTTCTCTGCCTGGGGGTTGTGATAGCTTCGCTGCTTGTCCTTCCCTTGACTGGTTTCTATTCCTAGAGGCTTGGAGACTGGGAAAGCAGACTCAGGTTCAGTCCCAAGTTCCTCAGAAGGAGAAAGGCTGAGCAAATGTGGGCAATGGATGCTAGGCATCCGAGAAGCCTCCCCGTCCCCCTTGGCTTCATGCTCCCCGACAATCTGTTATTCTTCATGAATTTCCTCCTCCTTAGTTTGTTCCTGTGCAGCCGTGAGCTGGAAGTCACCAGGATTCCAGTGCTGTTAAGTGCAATAGTTATCTTCTGGTTGACATTTCTATGGCGCTTTAAGGTTTGCAAAGAATATCATGTCTGTTATCTCATGTGAGCCTCACATCACAACAGCTCTAAGAAGGAGGGACTGCTGATATTACCAGCCCTGTTTGACAGATGAAGACACTGAGGGACAGCATGGAAAAAGTGATGAGGCTTGGAGTCAGAAGACCTGGGCTCAGATCTTGGCTCTACTACATACTACATGTGTGACCTTGGATGAGTCACTAAACATCCCCAGATCTTACTTTCCCATCTGGTCCAGTTTGTCTCCATGGTCTCTCCCAGCCTTAGGTCTAAGATCTTGGAAGGTGAGTGGCCTGCATGTGTTTATTTAACCCTGGGATGATCTGGGCTTTTGTGGCGAGACCCTCAATCCCAGAGTTTCTATTCTTATCAGTCAACCAAGGCCAAGGCACCCTCGTTGTTTCTCTCTCTGTGTTTGTTATGGAAACAGCACAGAATCCAGTCCTGTCCCTCCCCCACTCCCCAATTATTTGCACACTCTTGTTTGGATTCCATAGCCTTCAAATTCACAGTACTTGGATGCTCACTCCCCACATACTCAGACATGGAAAATGGCCTTGTAGTTGCTGGTCCCAGGTGGGTGGAGGGTACAGCCCTCTTGTAATATGGGCTCTCACCCCAAGCCAACAGATCTTCCCTGGCAGCAGAAATTCCAGGGTGACTCAAGGCAGAGGAGGAGAACATAGGCCATGTGGAAAACCTTAAATGAACTTGGCTCTTGATGGGGATCAAAATGGCAGACATTCAGTCTAGTCTTCCCTAAATGCTGTGTGACAGAACCATCCATTCGATACACAGAGCTGGAGAAGCCCTCACAGTCTCGTCCACCCCTGAAGCTTGGACTAAGAACCTACTGCCAGCCCTACTTCATATAGCGCCCTGTTCCAGGAAGGGCCTTGACAAGCAGGGGACAGCCAGGATGACAGAAAGGCCCTGATTCCTGCCTCGTCAGCACCTGTTGCTTAGTCCGTCCCTGCAGCTTGGGTCCCTCTACACCAAAGGATCACAGCTTTTGAACTAGCAAGGACCTCAGAGGACAACTTATCCCACCTTTTCACTTTACAGATAAGAAAGCGGAGACATAGGAAGTTGATACTACTTACTTCTGGCTCTACAGGTAGGAAGTTGTAAAGCCTGGATTTGAATGCGTCTTCTCTGACTCTAAATCCATCCCTCTCCCCACAACACACCACACTCCTGCCTCAGTGCACCCACCCTTACCTTGAAAGACTCCCAATGTGGGTGAGCTCACTACCCTTTGGGGCAGCCCCCTCTATTTGTGGGTAATGTCAACCTTAAAAACTGGCTGCCCTGTAGCATCTACGGAGTCCTGGGACCAAGCAGAACAAGGCTAATCATTCCCTGTGACAGCTGGAGATAATGGTCATTGGCGACCCTTGTGCCCATTCGTCTTCTCTTCCCCAGGCTCCTTCATCAGATGCCACCATGACTTAGACTCAAGGCCCTTCTTCCCCCATTCTGATTCTGGCCCCGGAAACAATGCAACTTCCAAGTCCTTCCCAGGGCACAGGCCCTGGAATTAAGCGCTGCTCTGGGCAGAAACTCCTTAGCAACTTGTTGGTTGATTTCTCCCTCTGTGGTTGGACAGGAGAGGATCTATTTCCCGCTTTGCCTAGTTAGATATTTTCTGGTTTTGTGGCTGTCCTTCTCTTTCTATGGCATTTCCAAATGCATTAACATCATCTTATTTCTGATATTTTTACAATTTCTTTTGGGTTTGTTTTGATCTTCTTTTCTCATTTGTAATTTTGGTAATTTGCATTTTCTTTCTTCTTTTTCTTATAATGTTTCCTAAATACAGACTGATTTTATTGGTCTTTTAAAAATCTATCTCTTGGTTTTAGAAATCAATTCAACTCTTCTTTTGTTTTCTACTTTATTAATTTTTGTACTAATATTGATAGTCCCTCCTTTCCTCTTTCTTTTGGTGCATCACTTTCTTTTATTTTCTGATTTCTTTAAATGCAGACTTAATTAATTGAATTTCTCCTTTTCTTTTTGATAAATGCAAGGCAGCCTTTAAGACTGTGTCCTATGAATTTATCTGGTGCAGTGGGTCGTGTTTGGAGCCTGGAGTCAGGAAGACTCATCTTGAATTCAAGTCTGGCCCAGAGACTTACTAGCTGTGTGACTCTGGGCAAACTACTGAACTCTGTTTCAGTTTTCTTATCTGCAAAATGAACTAGAAAACCACTCCAGTATCTCTCCCAAGAAAACCCCAAACAGGGTCACAGAGAATTGGTCATGACTGAAAACGACTCCACAACAACAAATGAATTTTGATACATTCTACTTGCATTATCGTTAAAGCAATCTGGTTCAGTTTGGTTTCTAGAATTTCTTCTTTAACCTAGAGGTTATTCATGTAGTTGTTTTGGGTTGGTCTTTTGATGCTTTCTGGTCAGCTTAGCTTGGTTTCCTTCTAGATTTGTTGTGTTGTGGCATATAAAAGGAGGGTTTCTTATTTCTGCCTTTGGACATTTAATGAGGAGTTTTCTACATCCTAGAATATGATTTTTTTTTGGCGTGTGGTTATCTCATGTGTATTGTTTATACCTTTATATCTATATCATTATATCTGTATAGTATATTCATGATGTGTATTAGAAAAGGAATATGGTAAGGTAGACAGAGCACCAGCTGCCTTGAAGCCAGGAAGACTTCAGCTCTAGTCTCACTCCTGACATGAACTGGCTGGGGGGCCAGCAGATCATTTAGCCTTTCAATGCTCTCTAGGGAAGTCTCTAAGTTTCAGAGAAGAGGTTGGCCTTTACTGAGAGTTTTCTATAGCGATGGAGTCATAGGTTTGGTCAATAAGTCAAGTTGCAGCAACAATCAATGATGCACCTACCATGAGTCAGGCAATGGGCTGAGCACTATCCCTATGATGGGTGTATTAATGTGTATACATATGTATATGTGTGCAAATTACACAATACAATGTCAGTGCACACATATGCATGTGTATCTTCCCTATTTTTCCATTAAATTCTTTCCACGTGTCTATTAATCCCAGGTTTTTTTGAGCACTCTGTTGAATTCTGTGGGGACTTCAGTCTATTTATACCCACTTCACAATTGTTAAATTTAGCTTCACTAAATTTTTTATTCACTTTGTCAGAAGAGGATAAAAGTTTCTTATTTTACTATGAATCTTTTGTTTGATTTCTCATATTCAGATGCAGAGATGGTTTAATTTTCTCTCTCATTAATTTTCCATAGATTTCTTTTTTCAAGATTGTGAGCTTTTCCTTTTTAAATGTGATTATACATATATGTTTAAAATGGATGTGTGTTCATTACACACAGCACCTTCTCACACCATGACCTCCTGGAGTGTAGGACCTATCATTTGCCTTTCTCTGAATCCCTGGTGCCTGGCACATAGTAAGAGCTTCATAAATGGTTATTGACTGTTGCCTCTGTGGACTCTATTATCCCTAGCAATACAGTCCTCCTTGCTATTTCCTGTTCCCTGACCAAGACTGGGCACTTTTCTCTGGCTGGCTGGATTCTCTGGCCCTATGCCTAGAATGCTCTCTCCCCTCCCCTTCTCCCCTCCCTTCTTCCTCTCCCCTCCTCCCCTCCCCTCCTCTCCTCCTCTCTTCCCCTCTCCTGGCTTTCTTCAAGCCTCACCTTCTGCAGGATGGGTTTCCTTTAATGTGAACACCTCTCAGCTCACATTTCCTTCCATCGACCTTCTATACATTTTGCATGTGCACAGTTGTTTGCAATTAGACTGGAAGCTTCTTGAGGGCATGGACAGATTTTTGTTTGTTTGCGCTTCTATTTTGTGTTGCCAGCACTTAGCACAGCACTTGGCACAGAGAAAGCACCTAGTCCATGCTTAGGACTGCTTGATTGGTCGATGAAATGGGCACAGCCAATCCCCTCACTGAATGTCTTCAGGCCACTTGGCATCTAGGATGTCGGGGGATTCCTTCTCAGGTCATGGGTGACCTTGACACCCTCTGACGTCCCCTCCAGTTCAGACAGAGTGTGATTCGATGGTAAATAAAGGCTTGTTCATTGGATGAATGTCTGGACACAAGCAAACCCGGTTGGCTCCCAGTGTGGCTAATCCATAAAGACCCAAATCCCTAATCACTCTATTTGAATTTAGAATGCTTCCTCTTGTTCTAGTGGGGAGTGGATTAGCATTCCTCATCATGTCCTTAATTTTCATTTTAGAGTCCTGAAATACTGATATTCGGGAAGGGTGATCAGACGTATGCTGGACAGACAGACATGTCAGTCTGGGATCAACAATACGCTACAGAGATCAGCAAAAGAGAGAGAAATTCACCCCCCACCCAACCCTCCCCTCGAATTCTCCCGGAGGGGTCTCCTGTCTCCCAGACTGTGTTCACCCTCCTCTCTTTGTCCTGCAGGGTCTCTGACACAAGACGGCAGCTGCATCTCCTTCCTCTGAGAACATGTTTATCATCTTGTAATTGTTTCTACACTAGATATCCCTGTGTATCAGCCTAGAGGGGTCATGCAGTGCTTGGCAACAGAGTACCATATCCCAAAGTTTCCCAAAGATGGCACGTGACTGCTTATCCTTGACATGCGAGATGAGTGCTCCCAGCATGCCCAGGGGCCCCACTTCCTGTGAAACATGCTATTGACTGTTTGAGTCGGCATTGGGCCAGTGCTAGGCAGAGCTGGCATGCAATCATCCCCCTCCCCCCACACTACCAGTAATGGGAGCCAGTCAGCTCTTTAACTTACTTTAACTTACACATAATACTTGAGACACATTCTCTCCTGAGAGAGCTTCAGAAAGTCTAGGGTGGGGGAAGACTTTTGTTTGTTTGTTTTCCTACAGTATTATTCTCCTCTGCACCACTCCCCATTCACAACTCTGACAGCATGAGGGACAATCACAGGCAGATGGCTGTGAAGTGACTGGGGAGGTTGGGGTGGGGACCTTAAGGGGTGAATGTGGAACATGAAGGGGAGAGTAGAGCAAATGGCACCCTACTGGTGGCATTGTGCACTTCCTCTAAACCCATTGCCCGGGCAGGACTGATCTGATACCCAGGTGGTTTTTGGCACATGGTGTGAAACCCTTCCCCCCAACCTCCCCCAAATAAACCAGTGCCCACTGTGGCAGGGACAGAGATGCAGTTAAAGGAAGCATCTGAGAATGCTGGATGCCCCAAGCAATTCTAAGCAGCCAAACTCGCTGGCTAGCATCACCAGCATTTATTAGGGACTCACTACACGCCAGGCACAGTACTGAGCACAAAGGATGCAAATGAAAGGCAAAAACATGGTTCTGTCCTCAGGGAGCTTCCATTCTAATGCCCTGCCTCTCTTGGAAGGAATCAGTCTAGAGTTCTGAGTTCTTGCACCCTATTTGATGGCTGGATTGTTGGCCATCTTGAGGAGGTCCCAGTGAACAGAAAGCCCTTTGTGGATCCCTTTCACCTCACTGTTGAGGGTATTTGGGGAATGAACTACTGGCATTGGTCAGCTGGCTAATTGGGGGGTGAGCTAGGTGGGGGCATTGATGCAGGAAGCTAGGAAAGGACTGGGCAAGGTGAGTCTTTGGTGTGTTGATGGTTTTTTCATTTCTAGTAGTCTGATGAAGTGGTTTTATAGCTATATAAGAACTTTAAAGGTAAGAAATGACAGGAGGAGCTGTAGGCTGGGTGCTGAGCCATGATCTGATTGGCTAATCCACACCACCCCCAAACTGATGAGAAAAAGTGGAATTTCTTAGAAGAGAAACTACAATCATGTAACATGTTGATAGCCTAATGTTTTTTCATAGTTTCATTTGCTCTCCTTCAATTCATCAACCAGCATTTATTAAGCACCTACTATGTGCCCAGCCCTATGCAAGGTGCTGAGGATACAAGAACACAACATAAATGGTCTCTAATTTCAGGGAGAATTCATTCTGTTGTCAAGAGCAGCTGGGCAGATGAAGCTGTGACAGATGGGTATTGATTCAGTTTCCTCTGACTGCAGGTGCTGATCACCTCTGGTCTAGATTACCCTCCCTGCTTCAAGACTCCCTATCTCAGTCTATTCTACTATTTGCTGCCAAAGGCATTTTCCTTCAGTGCAGATCTGACCAAGTTACTCCTCTCTTCAACCAACTCCACTTGCTACCTATTGCCCCTAGAATCACATATACATTCTTTTATTTGGCTTTGAAAATCTTACCCAATTTGGCCCTAACTTGAGCTTCCAGTCTCAATGAAAATCCCTCCCTTCTTACACTCTGGAGGGAGAGCATTCAGACTGGCTTTCTCTTTGTTCCTCATTGTCTCCTGTCTACATGCCTCTGCCTAGGTGATCTCCCATGTTTGGAATGCAGCCCTCCATACCTTCACCTCCCAGACTCCCTCTTAAGATACAGCTCAGGCACCATCTTCCTTATTAAGCCTTTCCTGATTCCTCGCATCTTCCAACCTGCTGGTAGCCTCCCTCCCAAACTCTTTGTATTTCTCACCCTGTGTCATGACAATTTTTCCTTATCTTGCAAGCAGCCATCTTCCTCACCTTGTGTGTACCTATCCTGTCCCTATCCAGCCGCTATGAGAAACCCTGAAATTACCTCATCATTTTACAGGCTGTATAGCTTTCTGTCTCTATAAGTCTGTTTTTTCCCCTTACATCACGGCCTTTGTTTAGCTCATTGCTAAATCTCAGGTCTGTGTGCTCCATGTAATAAAGCTCCCAATGAATGGCTAAGAGAAAATAGTTTAAGTGAATTCTTTTATACCTGACCCAGCTTTCCCAACTGGCACCTCAAAACACTTGGGTTTTATTTGCTTTATGTTTGTCACTGTGTGTATTTGTCTCTCCCATCAGAATATCAGTTCATTGTGAGCAGGGATAATTTTATTCTTTGTACCTGTTTCCTTAGCACCTAGCACACTGCTGGGCACATACGAGGTGCTTAACAAATACCTGCTAGACTGCCAGGGGCCAAAGTGCCTGCCTATTACATCTATGTTACATCCTCCATCAGAATGTAAACTCTTTGTCAAAGATTGCTTAATTCTTTTTTTTTGTCTTTGTAGCCCAAGTGCCTTGTACATAATTGGAGCTTAATAAATACTCATTAATTGAATGAATCAAATCCCCATTCTTCTGAACAATTAAAGCCCAACAGTTCTTTCTAGCATTTCCCAGAGAATTCCAGGTGTTAAGGGGGGAAGGTTGGATGAAAAACCACTCACCTGGGGAGGGTTGTAGAGGTGGCAAAGAGGCTGACCAGCCTCCTGTTTACAGAATTGGAGGGCATGGCAGACCACATCTGCATTCATCTTCAAGTTGAGCCTGTAGGAAAATGGAACAGAGGAAAGGTCAGGAGCATTTCTGGTACTATAAAGGGTAGAAGCTACTTGAACAGGGAGGTCAGCTCCCAGAATCAATTCTGCTGCCCTGAGCTCATTTCTACTTGGCCTTTGAATTTACCCAACAGGGATTCTGGAGCCAGGTGATTGTCTGCCATATTGGTCTCAGCAGTGTTTAAAATGAGGCCATGGGAGGAGAAGTGCTGAGCTTTGTCTTCAGCCTGAGAATCAAGCTGACAGCATGGGGCTCCCTTTCAAAACGATGATAAACAAAAGGAAGCCAGGTTAAATGAACTCTGGGGTCATTCTGTAGCAGGCCTGCACAACCTGTGCCCTCAGCCCACTTACATGGCAGCAGGTTGTACAGGCTTGTCCTATAGGGACCATATTTTGTCACTTTCTGAACTCATCCCAAGAGTGAGCACTCAGAGTTTAATGCTTCGAGGCTCTTCTCCTAAGCGTTGTTCAAACCTTTTTGTTTTAATTTTAAGACATTTCTCCTTCTTATGAATTAAATTTAAATATTAATTAATTGAATCAAAATATTCATGGATATAAGCCTGAGGTTGATTGAATAAATCAATCAAGTTGTCCTGTCCCATTTAGAGGAAGGGAGAAGTTGCCTTAATGAGAGGAGAACACATTGCCATCTTTCAATCCATCCATCCATCATTGGCTTTAGACTAAGTCCCCAAAGTCCTTGAAGAACTCAAGTCCTTGACTGAATTGGAGGATGCTGAAGACTCATGCTCACACAGGCTGGGCAAGCTCGGCCATGACCTGGGAGTCATCCACAAAATGGCAAGTGAATTGAGACCTGGAGTTATCCAAAGACTGGGGTAAGGGGAACATCCCAGTCAAATCCTAAGGAGGAACTGCTTTGAGGAGGAGGGACCTCAGCTCTGGCCTTGGCCTTGGTCCCCTCCCTAGCCTCCTTTGGCCAGAGGGTAACTGTTTGAGGGTCATTTTCCCCATCAATGTCCTATCAGTGTTCTGGGACCAGTTGACAACAGTAACCCATTTGGAAGCCACTGACACACAAGACATTGACTTGTGGACATTCCACAAGAGTCCAGCAAAGAAGTTATACTGTGGTTAAGGGGAACTTCTTGTGCACCCCAAGAAGGGAAGAACAAGAATAGCAGCATCTAGGAGCTGTGAGTTACCCCTTGGCCACATGGGCTTTCTAATCATGAGCCCACTTTCTCCTGGGCTCTATGGATTGGTGGGAGAATGTGTCATAGACTTTTCTTTTTTTGGCAGGGGAGGGGCAGGGAGAATATCTTATGCTAACTATTCTACTTAAGGAAATTCCCCTTTCTAAAAGCTAATTGAGTTTGTCCCTAATCAGTACCCTGCAAAGAAGCAAAGATGTTTTGAGGATATGAACCTACCAGGCTGTGGATTGACTACTATTCACTACTGCCATCTTATCCAGAGCACACTTTAAGAAATGTTGGTTGGTTGCACAAATGAAACCAACATTGTCAAAATTAGAAATAAAGCAGATAACTGGAAATTTTTGTCCAGTAAGTTTCTCTGATAAAGACCTCCTCATCTCTCAAACATATAGAGAACTGAGTCAAATTTATAAGAATATGAGGCATTCTCCAAATGAATAAATTGTCAAAAGATATGAACAGGTAGTTTTCAGATGAAGAAACCAAAGCTATCTATAGTCTTATGAAAAAAATGCTGTCACTCACTATTGATTAGAGAAATGCAAATTAATACAACTCTGAGGTACCACCTCACACTTATCAGGTTGTCTAATATGACAGAAAAGGAAAATAACAAATGTTGGAGGGGATGTGGAAAAATTGGGACACTTATGCACTATTAGTGGAGTTGTGAACTAATTCAACCATTCTGGAGAGCAATTTGGAACTACACCCAATGGGCTATAAAACTGGGCACGCTCTTTGACCCAGCAAGACCACTACTAGGTCTGTATCCCGAAGAGATTAGAAAAAAAGAAAAGGAGCTCAATATACAAAAATATTTATAGCAGCTCTTTTTTACAGTGATAAAGAATTGGAAATCAAGGGGATGCCCATCAATCAGGGAATGGCTGAACAAGTTGCGATATATGATTGTGATGGAATACTATTGTGCTGTAAGAAATGAGGAGCAGGAGGATTTCAGAAAAACCTGGAAAGAGTTACATGAATCGATACAAAGTGAAGTGAGCAGAACCAGGAGAACATTGTGCACAATAACAGAAATATTATATGTACAATCAACTGGGAAAAACAGCTACTCCGATCAACATAATGATCCAAGACAGTCCCAAAGGATTTATGATAAAAATGCTGTCCACCTCCAGAGAGAGAAATGATTGGAATCTGAATGTAGATGGAAGCGTACTGTTTCTTTAAACTTTATGTTTTGTCTGTGCTTTTTTACAACATGACTAATAAATATATTTTGCATGACTCCACATGTATAACCTTTATAAAATTGCTTGCCTTCTCAATGAGAGGGGAGGAGAAGTAAGGTGATAGAGAATTTGGAACTCAAAATTGTAAAAACGAAGGTTAAAATTATTTTTACACGTACTTGGGAAAAATAAAATATTAAAATAAAAAAAATGTTGGCTGGACCTCAGCCTCTGACGGAAGAGAATGATGTCCACTGCATCCTTCTCTCCACCAATCTTACTCACATAGGCAAAATTCCACAGTGCCAATCCACCTGCATGGCAGATCTCCAGGGGCCAGTTATCCTTCCCTTTAGGCTGCTGGGATAAGCTAGCTCAGGGACAGACATTTGAGGTGTTTTTGCTGCTTCAGAGAAGTTTGCCTGAGCTGTGCCCCATGGGGCAGGAGGGCCCTGGGAGAGGGAGGTTAGGTCTATCTCCCTAATCCTTTGAATCCACCATGTCATCTGTGCCTTAGAGAGTCCCTGCCCGACTCCTCTTTTCCTGTTGAGTTTCTAGCTCTCCTATTGAAGCCCCCTCCTCCAGGTAACCTTTCCCAGTCACCAAAGGTAGAAATGATCCCCTTCCCCTTAGGCCTCACACAGCCTTTATTTGGAATTGCTCTTACTGAAGAGGGAGTAGGGACTCACTGAAGATTTTTGAGTAGAGGGGTGATGTGGCCAGTTCTCTGTGTAAGAAAGTCCATCACCTGGCACATAGTAGGTACTCAATAGGTGCTGACTGATTAAGAAAGATGACTGTGGCAGCTCCGCCCTCCCCCAGCAGCAAACCATGCTCTCTGCACAAAGTAGGAAATGAGTTATTTGCTGACTGACTGACCAACCATGGGTCCATTTGTTGCAGCTTAAAACTCATCCCTGCCTGAGAGCCATTGATGAGAGTGAGTCAGCAGGGTGTACCTGGCTGATTGGCTGTGGACCGATGCTTCCATTCCAAGGGCTGGTTTCTTTATTGGATGGAGGCCCCCTCTTCATTGAAGGCTGGACCTCTTTGGGGCCTGGGGGGCAGTCACTAAGGCTTTGCTTTTCTCAAGGCTAATACCCCTGCTCAAGGGAGAAGGCAAGACTAGGTGCAGGTATGGGCCCAGGGGATTTCTCACAGCCTCTGTCCAGGTCAGCAACTAAGGAACACTTTGCTGCTCTGCCAGGCTGAGGAGTCTGGTCCCTACTAAGGAGGTAATTGGGGGATACAGAAGCATTCTGAAAAGGAGAATGATGTGCCTAGATCTGTGAGAGGTTAATCTGACAGCAGTAAGAAGTGGGTGACAGGATGATATGGTAGTCATGGTTTATGCCAGAGACCAAGGAGACCCTGAGTCTGAGGATGGGGGGAAGGGAGGAATAAACAGGGATAGTCAGATTCCAGAGAGGGCCAGGGAGCAGGAAGACTGGGTGGTTGATTAGGCATGGAGGATGGAGAAGGCAAAGAAAGCCTAGAGGTTTTAAGATGTCTAGTAACCAATGCAATGAATGAAACACAAGGCTAGGTTAGGTAAGTACCTGCTGAATGGCATGGTCCTGTCCATGTCCCCAGCACTTGGAAACCAGTTCATGCTCAGGCCTCAGGGCTCTGGCATCTCCTCCTGCTGCTCCTATGCCCATTTTACAGGCCCCTAGCCAGACTGGGCCATTTGCCTCATTGGATCAGCCTTGGTCTTACAAAGAAGGTCACTGAGCCCCAGCCTCTTGTGAAGAGGTGAGGGATGCACAGGGTTAGGCTCCCACAGGTCCTGCTCTCATCCTGGCATTTCCAGAATGACTTTGAGTTCTTTGCATACCCAGACTGCTGCCTGTGATTTTTCCTGTTGACTCAGTGTATTGGCAATCAAGATGGGCTTTTAGCACTTACTCAATCAAGTGCCCTTGAAGAGTTTGGCCTTTGTTTCCTTAATTAAATTAGGAGTCCTTGATGGCCTCCTTGCCTCAAGGGAAAGCCTACTTTACATGGGTTTGAGTGACAGTTTGTAACATCAGAGGCTTAGACCATGTGGGTTTAAGTTGCATTTTTGTGACACTTTTAGGTCATGTGGGTGAGTAGCATGTGCAACTCACCTTTGACCCTGAACAAGATAAATAAACCCAGAGGTTGGCGTTCTATTGTCGTTTTTTTTTTTATTTTGTTTTGTTTTTGCAGGGGGGAAGGCAGGGCAATTAGGGTTAAGTGACTCGCTCAAGGTCACACAGCTAGTAAGTGTGTCCAGTGTCTGAGGTTGAATTTGAGCTCAGGTCCTCCTGACTCCGGGGCCAGTGCTCTACTCACTGCGCCACCTAGCTGCTCCAGGTTGGCATTCTCTTGGAGGCCCTCACTCCTGGAGGTGCAGGACTCTGGGCAGCTGTTCTAAGGGCCTCCCGGCTGACCTCAGATGTTGATGGCTTCTTGGTAACTATGAATTGTATTTGGTCTGTTTATAAATGTATGTTTGTAATTTGTTTGTATTTGCTCTGAAGTTCAGGGTGTTGGCTTTTTTCCCCTGAACGAAGTGAATGATATTTGTATGTTGGATTGAAATAAGATTTTTAACTCCCTAACGCTACTAGTAAAGCAAATCAAAAGAACCTGCACTTGCAGAATTCTTGTTGTTGGGCTCGTGTTGGTTTTTCACCCCCACAGCAGCTGCTAGTCGAATTGTTGCAACACTCAATGGAGAGCAGAGAGCAGAGGACTTGTTCTACACCCCACGTCGATGTATGGGTGAGCTGTCAATTGGCATCAAGCCACTAGAGGCAGTGCTGTAAATAATGCACATCAGAGGAACCTAAAACCCTGCATTTCCCCCCAAGTCCCCAGAATTGTCCTGGTAGAAGAGCACAAGGCCTCAGCCTTAGGGAGATCCAGGGAGAACATGGGAGGAGAGGGGTAGGCAGCCATTGGGGGAGGGGTTCAGGTAGATAGCTAGTGCCATGAAGTTTGCAAAGACCTTTCTGTGCATGATCTTCAGCCCTGGGAGCCAGAGACTGCAGAGCTCATGAGCTCCATTTTACGGATGAGGAAGTGGAGGCAGCGTGGTCACATAGGTAACAAATTTATTATTTAGCACCACCCAACTGCCCCCCAGAGCTTGGAGTCAGAGAAACCCCAGGCTCATATCCCATGTCTAATGTTTGTTACCTATGTGACCATGCTGCCTCCACTGTCCAAGCAAGTCATGGCCAAAGGTATAGGGGCAGAGAGAAGGAAAACAAGAGAACAGGAAAATGAATCAGGGCATTAGGAGAAAATGTATAACAGGAACCAGGGAAAGAAGAATAGATGACAATTAAAAAGATGTGAGTAAAGAGTCAGAAATCTGAGCAAGTAACTCTGTCTAGCTGATGGCTGGAGGGCATTTTGTTTGAGAAAATTCTTGTTCCAAAACTTAATGGATCCATGGTTAGAATCTGAACCAAATTTCTATGTTGTCTGGCTTGGGTGAAGGAGGGGAGGAGAAATATTTGTTTGAACAAGACAAAAATGCCCTAGATTTCAGCTTTTCTCTTTACTGAACAGATCAAACTGGAAATACCCACCCCCTTTCTCTTGTCTGCACTCCTTTCCTCTCTCCTGGCAAGTTCACTTCATTGACATGGATCCTTTTATACTCACAGTTTGATGATGTCTGGTCCAAACATTTCTGCCGTGAGATAGCAGATGCTTTTCAGGAATAGTTTTTCTGCCAAAATGTGAGAAATCTTTCAGTCACAACCAGTTCACCCCAATATCTGTCTGTCTATCTATCTATCTATCTTTACACACATACATATGATTATCTGTGTTTATATATTTTGTTGTTGTTGAAATTAATTTATTTTTTACAGAGTCAATCAATATTTCTATCAATCATGGTTTAGGGTAAATACTTTAACAAATGATTCTGTTGCATTTATAAAAAAAAATTCTTTCATGAATTGGTTACATTCTAAATAGTTTTTCTTTGCAACAGACATTACCATACACAGCTAACAATGTTGTTGCTAACTTTCAATCCTGAACGTTTTCTAGGGCTTGCTTAGTTACAAAACATACCAAACCCTTAAAATAGCTGTATCAGCCCAGACACCGGGTGAAAGGGCTGGATTAATTCAGCCTGGAATAGAGATGACTTGGAAGGGTGTGTGTGTGTGTGTGTGTGTGTGTGTGTGTGTGTGTGAGAGAGAGAGAGAGAGAGAGAGACAGAGAGAGAGAGAGAGACAGAGAGAGAGAGAGAGACAGAGAGAGAGACAGAGTGACATGACATCTATTTTCAAGGATGAAGTGAAGGTGTTCCTAGACTGTTCCTCATTGGTACCCAAGAGGCAGAGTGGTGGATAGAAGTTATAAAGCAGTGACTTTAGGTATCGGATGACTTTGAGAAAACTTGCTAATGATGAGAGTTGCCCCAAGGATGCCATGGGATGTTTTATAGTTGCAACATTATTTCTTTCTTTTTAAAATTTATTTAATATTTTATTTTCCCCCAATTACATATTTGAAAATTGCCCGTTCATATCCTTTGGCCATTTATCAGTTGGGGAATGGCTCTTTCATATGTATATATGTATACAGACATATGTATGTATACACACATATTTGATTCAGTTCTCTACATATTTGAGAAATGAGGCCTTTATAAGAGAAAACTGCTATAAATTTTTTTCACAGTTCTAATTACTGTGTGTTTTACTCTATCCTATTTCCCCTTTGTTCACCCTTTTCTGTACAATCTTCAGAGTGTTTTGCTTCTGACTACTGCCTCCTCCAATACCACCTCTCTTCTGTCAGCTTCCCCTCTCTTATCCCCTTCCCCTCCTATTTCCTCATTGGGTAAGGTCGATTTCTATCCCCTATTGAAGGTGTATGTTATTCCCTCTTTGAGCCAATTCCAATTTGAATAAAGGTCATGAGCTTTCCCCACCATCTTCCCCTCCACTGTAAAAATTTTTTCCTACCTCTTCTGTGTCAGATAATTCCCATTATACCTTTCCATTCTACCTTTCACTTTCCCCTTTTCCCAGTGTTTTCCTCTTTCTCACCCCTTAATTTTATTTTTTATATAATCATCCTATCATATTCAACTCACACCTGGGCCCTCTGTCTATTTATACTTCTTTTAACTGTCCTAATAATGACAAAGTTCTTAGGAATTACAAGTATCTTGTAGGAATGTAAACAGTTTAACCTTTTTGAATCCCTTGTGATTTCTCTTTCCTGTTTTTTTTTTTTTATGATTCTCTTGAGTCTTGTATTTAAAAATCAAACTTTCTATTCAGCTCTGGTATTTTATTAGGAATGCTTCAAATGGACATTCATTGAATGTCCATTCATCCCCCCTGAAGGATTATACTCGGTTTTGCTAGGGAGGTAATTCTTCATTTTAATCCTAGCTCCTTTCCCCTCTGGAATATCACATTCCAAGTCTTCTGATACTTTAATATAGAAGCTGCTAAACCTTTTGTAATCCTGACTATGGCTCCACACTATTTGAATTGTTTTTTTTTTTTTTTTTATGGATGCTTGTGGTATTTTCTCCTTGACATGGGAGCTCTGAAATTTGGCTATAATATTACTGGGAGTTTTGATTTTAAGATCTCTTTCAGGAGATGATTGGTGGATTCTTTCAATTTCTATTTTATATTCTGGTTCTAGGAGACCAGGGCAGTTTTCCTTGAGAATTTCTGGAAGATGATGTCTTGATTCTTTTCTTTTTTTTGATCACGGCTTTCAAGTAGTCCAATAATTCTTAAATGATCTCTCTTTGAACTATTTTCCAGATCAGTTGTTTTTCCAAAAATATATTTCATATTTTCTTCCATTTTTCATTCTTTTGATTTTGCTTTATTGCTTTTTGATGTCTCATGGAGTCATTAGCTTCCACTTGCCCAGTTCTACTTTTTAAAGAGATATTTTATTCATTGAGCTTTTGTACCTCCTTTTCCATTTGTCCAGTTCTAGTTTTAAAGGTTTTTTTTCAGTAAATTTTTGTACATCTTTTTCCATGTGGTCATTATACCTTTTAAGGCATTCTTCTCTTCAATAGATTTTTATCATCTGGACTTTTCTGGTTTTTAAGGTGTTATTTTCTTCAGTATTTTTTTTGGGGGGCCTCCTTTACCAAGCTGTTGATTCTTTATGATTTTCTTACATCACTGTAGTCTCTTTTCTCTATTTTCCCTCTACCTCTCTTTATTTAGGTTTTAAAACTCTTTTTGAGCTCTTCCAGGAATTCTTTTTGGGACTGAGACCAATTCACATTTTTCTTTGAGGCTTTGAATGTAGTAATTTTTGACTTTGTTGTCTTTTTCTGAGTTTGTGCTTTGATCTTCCCTGTCACCATGATAACTTTCTACGGTCCAGAGTTATTGTTGATGTTGTTTGTTCATTTTCAGCCTATCTCTTGACTTGTAACTTTATATTAAAACTGGACTCTGCTCCCAGAGTGCAGGGGGCATTGTTCCAAGCTTCAGGGTTTTTGTGTAGCTGTTTTCAGAGCTAGTTCTGGGGATCTATAGGTTTTCAGTTCTTCCAGAGTGGTATGATCTAAGGAGAGGTGTGTTTACTACTCTCTTGCTCTATGCTCTGGTCTGTGAGTGACCACAAGCACTCTTTTCTGCCCTGGAGCTGTGGCCAGGGTCTCTGCCCCACTGAAGTTGCAAGCTCTGGTGTGCTCGTGCTCCTCCTTGTCCTGGGACTGTGAGCCAGATCTGAGTATGGGCAACACAACCGAGTTCTGCATTCAGTGCCAGCAAAGGGATCCCTGTAATCTCTTTCGGACCAGTAGTCTGGCCCCCTTGCCATCTGTGGACTGAGAGCTCTGGAAGCAGCTGCTGCTATTGCTGATTCAGTGGACTCCAAGCTGTGCTGCTTGTTTCCTGGGGCACAGCCTGACTTGAATTGTGCTTCATTCTTACCCCAGTATGGTAGACCTTTCCTGCCAATGTTCTAAGTTTTCTCATGCTGGAAAATTGTTTTACCCTGCCGTTTTGTTGGTTCTGCCACTCTAGAACTTTGAAGTGTTGTTGAATGTTATTTGAAGGAGACTTTGGGAGAGCCCAGATGAGTCCCTGCCTGTTCTCCTCCATTTTGGCTCCACTCAATGGGCTGTTTTTGGAAGCAGTGGGTTTCCCCTCCTTGGAGGTCTTCAAACAGAGACTAGAGCCTCCCTTTTGGGGGATAGTGTAGAGGGGATCCTTGGGTAAGAATTTGTACTAAGTGACCCCTGAGGCACACCCAGGCCTGAAATCCTGGCATCCTCATAATAATGATAAACTAGGAAAGAGAGCCCCCTCAACAAGACTGACTAGGAATATCACCCAATATAATACATATGATGCTCTTTGCAAACCTGAAAACCCTAAATGAGTATCAGAGATTATTAAGGCACCTTCCATTCATTATCCCACAGTAGTAGCAGAGAGTAACAGCTCTGTGAGAAGCTGTTTGACCTCCCACTTCAGGCAAGGAAACATGTTCAGAGAGCCAAGATTGCACAGCCAGGAAGCCTCAGAAATGGGCTCCGGACTGGGGTCTTCTTGACTTCAAGCCTACTCTTCAATCCACTATCCACACTACCTCTCCCAACGGACTCTTAATGCTAAGTTCTCAATTCTAAAGCCATCTCGGGACTTGCGGAAACCATTGAACTGACAGCACAAAGAATGTTAGAGATAATCATATCAGCTGGCATTTCTATGTCTAGTGCTTTAACACTGGCAAAGTGCTATGCAGATATTATCTTATCTGGTCCTCGTGATGACCCTGTGAGGCAGGTGCCCTTTTTGCAGATAAGAAAATAAGTGAAGGGAAGTTAAGGGACATGCCCACAGTCACATCGCTAACCTATGTCTGAGGCAGGATTCAAACTCAGATCTTCCTGACTCTGAGTCAAGGGCTTTATTCTTTATGCCACTCAGCATAGACATGATCTAGCTCAATCTGTGACTCCAAGGCTGGATTCTTCCTGCTCCACTGGGCTGCCTCTTGTAAGGGAGTGACATTTATACATGCTCGACTGTCTGCAAGGCACTTCAGGCAGGCGATGTCATTCGATTCTCCCAACAACCCTGTGGAATTATAAGCCCCAGTTATTGCCACCCCCATTTTACAGATGAAGAAGCTGGGTCTCAGAGAGGTAAAAAGATTTACCCAGGGTCACCCAAGTAGTAAGTGTCAGAGATGGGATACGAATCAGGTCCAAGTACAGCATTCCAGCCAGTATGTATACAAGGCTGCATCTTCCCGCTGGGATCACTCCAGTGTTGACTGTGCCTCTGACAGACTCCTATGTTTATTTTAACGATGCTGTTAGCCTTGACATTCATAGCCATCGTTAGAAGGCAAACATGTATCGTCTTTGTTTTCTTCTTCTTGGCACAGAAAATTGGAACGTTGACGAAGACTTCATTTACTAAAGATGAAGGAGCCATGGCTTGTGCCCAAACAGAGAAGCTGAAATATCACACGGCCAAAGATAGCCTCCTCTTGTGTGCAATTTTAAAAAATCGTGCCTGGGCTATCCTCTTATCCCAGGGAGAGAAAGAGGCAGTGGGGTCTGTGCTGTACATCAGCAGCAAGACAAAAACAAAGAACATTTTGTGGGAGAGTGAGGATTCTTCGTGTGGCCCCTTCCCCTCACCAAAACTTTTGACTCTGGTTCTATTCCATGAGATTGTGAAGTGCTGGGGTCTTGGGGCGTGACCTAGGGGCCCTAGCTCAGTACAAAGAAGGGGTGTCTCTCTGACTGGCCTGATAAACCCCAGGGGAGGTGGAGAAGCCTGGGAGACAATCAAAGTATCTGGGGAATGGGGTGGGTTGGGGGTTGGGTGGGGGATCTCTATTTGAGCTCTGGATCCTATTGAATACCAATGGGCTTTGAAAAGGAAATGAACTTCTCAAGGATGTCAGAGCAGCTACCTTGGAGCTA